>NC_045730.1:3678344-3986848 GCF_009834535.1 Camelus ferus | reverse complement strand
ACGTGGTCCCACCGCCTCTGGGCGATGATGGTGGGGCGGGCCTCCGGCAGTGGCGGCGGACGTGAACTCTGTCTCCTGGGGTTCCCTGCTCCCTGTGCAGCGGGGTGCTTCACGCCACAGCTCCCCTTGGGAAGAGAGTCCCGTGCTCCACCCCGACACAGCCACCCTCCCCTCCTTCCTCGGCTTTCCCTCCCGGGAGAGCCGCCCCACACCCCAACCAGAGAGGCTGTCGAGGGTCAGGACTGGGGAGTGCCAGGCGACGAGGCTCTGACACCTTCTCAGAACCAGCCTTAGTTTTAGGTAATTTTTTTTTTAAATTCTTTTTCTAAACTTTTTAATTGAGTGATAGTTGACAACTAAAAAGCATAGCTGTTTAAGGGGTACAATTTGATGTTTTGATACATGTGTACATTATAAAGTGTTCACCACAGTCAAGCTAAGTCACACATCCAGCTCCTCACTCGGTCACCACGATCGTGCGCGTGTGGCGAGAACACTGAAGGTCTGCTCTCTTAGCCAGTCTCAAGTCTACGTACAGTGTCATTGACTGCAGTCATTTCGTTGTACATGCAATCTCCTGAACATATTTATCTTGCATAATTGGAATGCTGGATGGTACTTTTCTCTTTCCCAGTTTTTTCTATTGTGGTAAAATGCTCGTAGCATACAATTTACCGTTGTACAGTTACCACATTTTTAAGTGCACAATTCAGGGGTGCTAAGCATAGTCAAATCGCTGGGCTGCCATCACCATGTCTCCCATAACTCCTTCCATCTTGTAAAACTGAAACTCTATACCCGTGAAACAATAACCCTCGAAGGCAGTTTGGTGCCTGAAATATTGAACTCATAATGAACATGTGATTTTGTTTTTGCATCTTTTCAAAGAGAGTTTGCGTCTTTAAAAGAAACTAACACAAAATACAAAGAGGCAAAAATCTTGCCTCCTCTTCTGCCTTTCCCAGAGCTGCGTCAAGGTCCCTGCTCTCTTACTTTACACTTCACAGTTCTTCTTGACTGGTGACATTTATTCCTGATTGGTGACATTTATGGAATACCCACCATGGGCTGTTCTCCATGTTTTTAATATCAGAATTATCCCCAGGAAAAAAAATGGGAAGAAGATGTTCGTGGCATTTTTATTTTCCAACAACACATGGTGCAGCATTGTAGACATGATAAAATAAATAAATGAGTAGGGTTTGGACCCCTATCCAGTAATTCTTATTCCATAAAGAGAAGAGGCTAAAACCTGCATTATTTGCATAGCTGTGTCCATAGGGCTCAGTCCCTTTGTGGTGTAGTTAAGATGGACATGGACAGTATTTGCTGCTAATGGGGCAGGAACTTCCTTTTTTGTTTCTCCGCCATTCAAATCCTTTGCCATTTTTCAGTTGGGTTGTTTGTCTTCTTGTGGTTAAGTTGTAAGCATTCTTTATACAGTCTAGATCCTTGACCCTTATCAGATGCATGACTTACAGTTACTTTCTCCCATTCTGTGGGTTGCCTTTTCACCACTTACTTGTCCTGAGGTCCTTCCGCTCCTCCAGGATCCTGGGAGTCACAATGCTCTATCATTACACACTCAGGATTAGTCTCCAGAACAAACGGTTGTAAAAGGAGGGGAGAGAGGAGCAGGTGGATCTGGAGGCCCACCCAGAGTGTTGTGGGTGTCAGGCACAGGGGTCCCTTCCTGCAACTGTGGGGAATTATCATTGGATTTGGGTTCCCTTTTGGATTTAAAATTGGCTTCTTAGGATGCCAAATACAATATCAAAAAGGGAGAAAGTATAAGCTCCCCCCTGAAAAAAAAAAGGCCAGAAGAATCATTTCAGGAAAGAATCTGGACATTTGAAACTATAGTAATTGAGTTATTTGCTGAATAACTGAGAGAGAGAGAGGAAAAGACAGGTACTCCACCTGAGTCCCATGAGTCAAATGGTAAGCTCATCCAGAAACACCCTCACAGATACACCCAGAAGTATTTAATCTGGGCCCCTCCATGCCAGTCAAGTTGACACTGAAATTAATCATCACATAGACCTGTCATGGTGGTCGTCATCACCATCATTATCACCATCACCACCATCATCATCTTCACTATATTATCACCATCACTACCACCATCACCATCATCATCATTACCATAATCACCATTATCACCATCACTATCACTGTCATCATCACCATCACCATCATCATCCTCATCACTGCTATCATTATTATCACCACCACCACCATCATCACCATCATCATCATCACCATCATCACTATCATTACTGTCATCATCACCACCAACATCATCATCATCATCATCATTATCATCACCATCCTCATCACCACCACCATCACCATCATCACCATCATCATTATAATCACCATCATCACCATCCTCATCACCACCACCATCACCATCATCACCATCCTCCTCATCACTGCTATCATTATTATCACTATCACCACCACCACCATCACCATCATCATTATCATCACCATCATCACCATCATCACTGTCATCACCATCCTCATCACCACCACCATCACCATCATCACAATCCTCCTCATCACTGCTATCATTATTATCACTATCACCACCACCACCATCATCACCATCATCATCATCCATGCTCATCTCAACTCTCTGCCCTTCTTTCTAGACTTTAAAAACCACCAGAGGGAAGCTCACCCTAGGATACTATAAGCAGATCTTCATGAACAGGGAATAGAAATGACTTACTCATAAATTCTTACCTTTCTTGATTACCCTAATTATTTGTTTAAACTAATATCTTCTTCATTCTTTTGGAGTCCTTGGGACTTCAGTGAATGATAATGTGCTTGAATTTCCATAAGCACATTTAGACATTACACCTTTGAGGCTCAGACAGTATTTTTATATGCTGATAGCTATAATCAAAGCGTGGGGATTACTTAAGCTAACAAGTGGTGATCCATCACAATAGAAATGCAAACAGAACTTTAATTCATCACTTTGCTAATGGTTCTTCCCTGGCACATTCATCAGCTTCCACTCCATCTTTTGCCCTAATAAATACACTGTATTATTGTTTTATGACTTCTCTCCTCAGTGTTAATATAAGGAGAGAGTTATTATGGTCCCTATTACACAGAGAGACATGATGGAATGAAGGACTTTGCTGGAGATTATGTTTCCCTCTGACTCTGTAAGTCTTCTAGCTGGATTACTGCCAGTTCTTTCTCCCGTTCTCAGTCCAAACCTCTTCCTCTGGCACTGGCAGCGTGTGTTCAGAATGAACCCCATGGTTATGTTTATGCCCTGGATTGGCAAACCAGCATTGTCTTCCAAATGAGTGCCCTTGATGTCAACAGAAGGGGAATAGGACGGAATGCTTTCGCAAGGTCTCTTACTTAAACCACTTTGTAACCAAAGACCATGAGCCTGGTCTGCGCAGTGATCATACAAGCCTAGGTGTTTGTCCAGGACTGACGTTTACCCTGAAGCATAGCGAATTTAAGCTTAGACCTGATGTAATGTTTTGATTTGTCTTTCTCTGTGATCTGATAGTGTTGTATGCACGAATATATTCTTTCCTTGGCTTGTCAATTGCCGTCTTCACGTGGTCCTTCCTCTTACACGAGTCTGTGTCCTGCTCTCCTCTGCATATATGGACTGGGGCCCACCGTCTTCCTCATGTTAACTTAATCACCCCTTTAAAGACCCTTTCTCCAAATACAGGCGCTTTCTGATGTATGGGGGTTAGGACCTGAAAATGTGAATGTTTAGGGGGACAACAGTTCAGCCCATAACAACAGAGCTGGATCTTCCTTACCCAGAGGATCACAAGGTTTTATCTTATTACATAAGTGACATAGCACGATCAGATGATTAGAAACTTCATTGTACCCGTGAAATGAAAGACTACGGCAGCCGTGGTCCTAGAAATAAAGGCAGCTTTTGTCGAGATAACTTTGACATAGATTTGTAAAATTCCTAGCCCGCCAATGCAGGGAACGTATGAGATTTACGTACCCAGAATTTTAGAATTTAGGGGATTTGAAATCTCTTGTGTATGCTTTCTTCTGTGACACTCCTACTGGTGGCTGTTAGAACTGTCGATCCAGAGAAAATAAGAAAAAAAAGATCTGAGTTCTGGGAGCCGCCACTGTGCGACGCCATCTTTAAATACCGGGAGCTAGGGAAGGCTCTGAGCGGCAGGCAGGATCTGAGGTCCCCGGCACCATGGACTCTTCTAAAGGGAGCAGAGGTGAGCAGGAAAAGTAAAGGTAAGAAGACAAAGTAAAGCTACGGACCCCTGGGTTTAGAATCCCGCCAGCACCTCATTGGATTAGCCAGCATCTTCCTCTACATGTTATCCAGATCCGTCTGGTCGCAGGTAGGGGATTTTTTTCTCTCCTAACCTCCACAGATAAGTAAGGATTTTATGTAAAGCCAGGGGTGGCGTTCACTCTTGAGACATTGATAGTGGTGTCATCTTAGCCGGGTGGCTGCTATTCAACCGAGAGCGCTGGAGGGACCGCACCGCTAAGCCAGCTCCCAGGTCTGGGCTGTGGCTCGATGGGCAGGTGGGGACGGCTGTTGTCACGTTGCGTCGTAGCATGTGCCTGGCACACGGTAGGTGTTCACCACACGCCTGTTGATCTGACCTTATTGAATTGCGCCTCGGTTTACCCAGTGATGGTGAGTGGAGGAAGAGCTCACTCCCAGGTGGTCAGGGGGCGGGGTACCCGCCCGGGAGAGTCTTAGGCTAAGTGTGGGGGCTGCTGCGAAGCATGCTGTCCTTTCTCCCATTGCCTTCTCCTTCCCTCTGCAGAATGTTCTTACATGGATTAAATAGGCTAGTCAGAGGCAGAGGCAGTAACCCAACCCAAGCTCCACCAGACAACAGGCACGCTTGCCCCTACGGGCTTAACTCATGCAAATGTGACCCCATCCAAACAGAGGTCGAATTATAAATGCCTGAGTTCGTGGAATCCTAGATTTCTGGCTCTCACCATGGGGAGGGGGGAAACCAGCACCGGACACATTCCCAGTTTGTGCTTTTTTTCATACTAAATCCGGCTGGCTGCCACAGCACCACTGCGAGAAAGCGATGAGGAGGAGAGAGGGGTCAGGGTTCCAACGGAGTCACTGGAGTCTCACTTGGAGAGTGTTTGCCTTTGTTTAATTTTAAATATTCATATTCCTCCAGCCCTGGTCTATGAGGAATGACTTTAAACTGTAGGAGGTGGAAAAAAAAAAAAAACCTGATGGAGTGAGCAGACACACAATGCACCCTTTTAGGGGCCAAGTTCCCCTCCCCTCCTCCATGCGGACACAGTCAAGCAGTGCCCAGTAGCTGGGGGTGGGGTGGGGCGAGATTTGTTTCCCGTCTTTTTGAGGGAATGGCAAATACTATTTACTAAAGAGGAAAAAAAGGGGGGAGCTTGTGTCCTCACCACAAAATAACGACGCTGTAGATCACGCTGAGGAAGGCTCCGCGTCTGATAAACACAGCGCACCGCATCACTCAGTGCTGAGTTACTACGTTTCATTGCAGAGCCCCCGCGACTCTGAACGTATTCATGATTCATGCTTGCCTTGGCAGAACATAATGTATACTAACCACACGGAACCAGGGGACAAGAGCGCTTGAAATGCATTTGTCCAGTTAATAGTTGGGCTTAATCTGATATTTCACTGGGTCACCGACCTTTTCATTGTAGGTAATGTACAGAGGAAAATGTATGGGGTCCACACGCCCGTGAAGCAACAGAAGGCTTTCTGGTTTCCAAGCAACGCGCTCTTTAAGCTTTACCTCCGCGTAATTCTGCCAAGACTCCTGCTTCTGTCAGCTGATGGACTTAAGTGTGGCTCTGCGAGCTTGTGACTGTGTGTGTGAGTGTGTGTGTGTTTTGGGGAGGGGAGGCACCACCAGCACAGAGTAGCTTACTTATGCCGCTTTTTATGGGCATTAGGCAATAAGCTCCCATAATAAACAACCATGCCAGAGTTAATACTCAATAAACAGTATGGTTTATAAGCAATTAGGGACCCAACATCTCAAAATAAGAGACAGTTCAGCAGGATGAGAGCATTTGGCGTAATAATGCTTTAGATACACGGCTTGTGGAAACTGTCATAATCCTCCTTTAAAAAGCAATTAACAGTTTGGTGTGTTTGGGTCTGCCAAGCACAGAGTTTCTTAATCAAATGCGAAGATCATCAAAGGGTCACTTCTCAGCTTTACGTAATGGACCGCCGTCCACCTGGAGAGTGCAGGCGAAAATCAAAGGATGGGTTGGTGTTCTCTCCTGTTTGTTCATCACCCCGAGAGTCCATCCAAGACATCAAGATGTGTCAGATAAATGCGTTTTGTCAGATTTTCAAAGAAAGCCAGCCAGCTACTCTATTTTGCCAACATCTTTGTATTTCTTAGTAACTTTGTAGGTTAAAAGAAGATCTCTGTATTCTAGCTCCTTCTTCAAACTGTGGAAGGTGGTCGGAGAGATGGCATGCGTTCACTCTGTCTGGTCTTCTATGCCCTTAAACACGAGTGCGTGGTCCTCGTTCTCTGCAGCCGCTGGGATTGTCTTGAGGTATTTTGAGAGATTTTACAATAGGATTCAAAACTCATTTATGGATTTCTATGACCTACTATGTTTGGGGCTAGTGAAACTTACTTTTAAATACACTTTAAAGTAGTGTAAGCTTTTAACGCCAAGCCGAGGTGTGGGGAACCTGGGCAAAGACAAGTGGGCTTCTTTCTGCGACTCCCCATCCAAGATGGATTTATAATCATTTCCTTTTAAAGCCCCACGAAATGAGTGCGTCATAGATCAATACTATTGGCCTTCTATAATCCCGTGTTGACTTTCTTATCCAAAAATTGAATAATTGTTTGTTTGTTTTGTTTTGGGTGGGGGGAGGTATTTAGGTTTATTTCTTTATTTGTTTTTAGAGTAAGTGCTGGGGATTGAACCCAAGACCTTGTGTATGCTAAGCACGCGCTCTACCACTTGAGCTAGACCCTCCTCCCCAAAACTGAATACTTTCTTAAAAAATTAAGGACGGAGGGAAATGTGCACAAGAGGAAGAAAGTGTAGTGTGCACTTAGATCGTTGGCCACGTGAAACTAAACACCACCCGTGAAACTCAATTCGCCCTTCTCCTGTTCTCACCAGCAGCTTCGGAATGTTGCTCTGGGAAAGCTTGCTGCTGAAACGCTGGCATTTTAGGACTTGACCCCCTCCTACCCAGCTGAAGGGGAGAGCAGTAAACCATAAACCTGGTCACACTTGCCTGCTTCAGAGGCTCCAGTTTCACCTGTAAAATGACCAAATTGAAAGGCTCGTCTCTGCTGCTTCCTTCCCAGTAATCTATGATTTAGCAACTCACCAAACTCTGAAAATTTTTTATCATGTAGATGTCCGTTTAGGAAAGAGAAATCAGTATTAGGAAAAGCAATGAATAAGAAAAAAAGAGGTCTAGGGACTTCTTTGTCAGACAAATGTAAATACGCAGACTGAAAACCAAATTTCAAATGCGGCCAATTTAAAAAAATGTTTTTTAATTTTATTTTGTTATTGAAGTGTAGTTGATTTACAATGTTAGTTTCAGGCGTACAGCAAAGCGATTCAGTTATCCATATATATATATATATATATATATATATATTCTTTATCAGATTCTTTTCTATTTTGCTTATTATAAGAAATTGAATACAGTTCCCTGTGCCCTCCAGGAGGACCTTGTTGTTTATTTAACTTTTATATATAGTAATGTGAATCTGTTAATCCCAAACTCCTAATTTCTTCCTCCCCCTCCCTTTCCTCTTTGGTAACCATAGTTTGTTTTCTATGTCCTTGAGTTTGTTTCTGGTTTATAAATAAAATTTGTATCCAAATGAAGCTAATTTTAGAAAAACTTCCAAGCAAAGCTTTTGAAGCATTAAATGAATTCTCATAGCCAGGCTGAGAGCCTTATTAAGTGCTGGCTGGGAGAATTCTGTTTATCTCCAGTGGGGTATTTAAGAAGCCACTGTACCAACGTGACACCAGCTACCACCTGGAAAAGCACGAACAGTCCTGAAGCCCACAATTGTGTGTTTTATGCATTTCACCAGCATCTTCTAAAGTCTGTTGCACGTACCATGTCCCAGACCTTATTCTCCAGGGCGGTTCTAATGGTCCTTCTCTTCACTCTGCCCAGCTCTTCTGCGCTGACTTCCTAACTCTGAACGTGGGAGATGAGAAGACGTGAGAGAGGATCTCCTAGTGTCCTGAGGGAAGAAGATGTAGTGGGACCCCCAGGATTTATTCAGGAGTGCAACACTTCCTCTCCCTTCAGCAGAGTTTAGAGGAAGAGCGAGTGTTTGAAGAAATACCTCATACTCTCTAGAACTCAGCCCGTAGAATGGATCACCCTAGACACAACCTTCTGCAGACAGCTCCTTGTGAATGTGGCCGTCCATCCAAAATCCCCAGGTGAAAATGCATTCCTCTGGCAGTGAGTTATGGCGAGGGGGTTTCCATTAAGCCCCAGTCAACCCTTAGCTGTAGCGTTGCAGATGGAGTTTTTTCCAGTATATGGAGCTGGCGGATTCCAAATGATTGTCAGGACGGGGTGCAGAGAGGAATGCAGAGCTGAGATGGTTCTGTTTGATCGGTAAGGGGATGAGGTTAAATGCACAACACGCAGAAGCAAGGACTTGAGAACGGAGAGGGGGCAGGGCCCAGTGCGATCCACCGCCACTGAACACGTTTCTCTGGGACGTGTCTGTGGGCCAGCTCCCCGCTGCCAGGGAGGGTGCGTTCCTGAGCTCTCTTTCCCCTGGCTTTTCTCTCCTTATACCTGGTTTAGTCATAGCAGGTGCTGATAGGAAGATTTATCGAAGTGAGAAGCGCAGTAAATACTGTGGCAACAGGGAGGGCAGTATTTTCCTCAGGGTACCATAAATCCTGATATGCACTGAAACATGACGTCAGTACTTGGAGGGCAGGGCTGCACGCATCCTAAGGATGGTCCTCAGAAGTAGCTGGAAATGTTCCTGTAAGGGGGGTGTGTGTCCTTAGCTTTGCTGTTTCCCACGTATGTTGATGGTTTAAGACTAGGGAAAGGAGAAGCTGGAGAGAGAGCATTGCTCCTGTTTTCTTTGGAAAGACAAAAATACTCTTGCCCATCAGAAATACATCTGTCTTTTCATTTTAATTTTTGAATTAAAAAAAAAAATTACGGACTGGGATGTCCCCCTTCCATGTGATAAACAGAGAGCATGAGGGGAAAGCAGGAGAGACTCACTCTGAGTGGAGTCGTGTCGGCCGCAGAGCTTCCCAGAACTCGGGCTGCTGGCGCCCATTCTGTTCTCACAAACAGAGACGTTCATCCTGTCATTGATTTTCCATCACCTCCTTTAAATGTAGCTTTCCTTCCCCCGATTAATTATTAAGCCATTGAATAAAAAGCGGTATCCAAGAGGGTTTGTTAAAAAGGAAACTTCCCTTCAGCCTGTAGTTTCCTATAAATTTCATGTCCCCGCTCCTTTTGAGAGAGCGATGCCTCAGACCCTAGCGGACTTATGCGCTAAGGCTGAATGTAATATATGTTATATATTATGATCTATAATAAACTACATATTTTATATATAATATAAATATATTGTTTATATATTATAAATTTATTTTAATAGTAAATAAAATCTTATTTATTATATTTATATATATGTGAATATATATTTATATACATATAATACCAGATTTTGATTTGGGCTATGTCAGTCAATTAAATAGCACTATGTAAGGATTTTCACAAATGAGTCCAGCAGCATAATTTGATTACACTTCCTATCTGACACCACTTTTTTGTTATTCTTGGGATGACGGTCTCATTTTTCCATTTGCTTCATTTTTTAATGCACTTATCACTAACCCTTTCCAGATGCGCTAACACATCTGGCAAACGCCTACGTGTCATCTTGCCAAACGCGCAAACACAGTTCCAAACAATCCATCAGCGGCACTGGGCCATCCACCCCCTCTGCCTGCCCCCCTGGGGGCGTCTTCCGAGCTCCCCATCCTCTTGGCTCAGAGCTGAGTCCCTGTGGCAGCTTTCCTGTGCTGCCGTCCTGGGGCTGGTTTCCTCCATCCATGCTTTGCCTTTTCTTCACTCAGTCCCTCGTCGAGGTGGGCCATGTCCTCATGGAGCGTGCAGGACAGGGGTGTTCTGTGCACCACCTGCCAAGGACTGTTCCTGCCTGGCTGCAGGTGTCTGGGAGCCAGATGAGTGACCCAGGCTGGAGTCTTGAAGTTCAAGGTGGAATTTCACTTAAGCCTTCCATGCTCAGCCTGTCTGATACTGCTATCTGCTCTGCCTCCTGCCCCCAAGTCCAGAGCATCTTAAACTGAATTTAATCAGACAGTAACCCTCTTGGCCCCTGCTTGGGAGAGGGGAGCGGTGGTTGCCTGGCTGCAGGGGTGGGAGGTGAGCATTGCTGAGGGTGTGGTCAAGGGCCCTATATACAGATTTGAAGCAGGTCCTACTGTTTTCAGCTCGTGCTGAACTCCAGTCTCCCCTTTTAGACCTCTCCCTCTCAACAGTCCGGTAAGGAGCAAGGTGTTGCTTCTCATGAATGTCTCCCACTCGCAATCACTTAACTGTCCGCTCTGCCAAGCCTTGTCCCACTCCGGCCCACTCTGTGTCTCCCAAAAGCATCTCAATATTTCGTGTTCCCCGTGACACCTATTTACAATCTCCTTTTCCCATGAATGAATGCCACTGTCACTTCTTCCCTTCCATTTGAGTCGGGGTGGGAGGAAGACATGTGTGGTCAGCCCTGCATGTTCAAACATACTCTTCCAGAGCTGCTAGGAAATGCCCGAATCAGAGACTGTTCTGTTCTGGGTCGGCTGCAGCCATGGATGGGTAGGCTGTGCAGCAAGTTATTTTAAACTGATGAATCAAAAGGAAAGAAAGATATAGCTTCTTTGGGGAGTAGTTTATTAAGAAGGTAGAAAGCAGAGCAGTTGGAAAGTGATGGCGGCCCTGCACGACACACCCCGTGACTCACGGGGGATTGCTGAGAAGGCCAGGACACGCAGGGCTGCTCCTCCCTCCAGGGGACGAGGGGACCCCTGCGGAAGTGTCTGTGGGAGGGCAGCCAGCTGTGTTTTATGCCTGTTCTTCTCCAGTACGAGCGAGTTCTCCTGCACGGCATCGGCCGCTGGCGTGAGTCAAGCCTGGGTTTGCTTCCACCTTGTGTCTTGCAAATTATGTTTCACGTAGGCTCAGACCTGATTCATTCTTACCTTGCTTTTCTTTAAAAGCAGGTTTTTCTGGTTTGACCTACTCTCTAACACGGTTGCTGTTCTGCCCGAGGATCTTTGCAGTGACTTGGGGCTGGGCCGGACTGGCTGACGGCAGCGATGTTCTGCTCTGGGCTTCGTTGTTGTCATTGCTTCTCCTCGGGCTCGCAGCTTTGTCTGTTTCCCTCAGGCCACCTGCCCTCCGGCCAGTACACTTGACCTTGGGTTCTGAGAGTTCTGCTGCCTAAACTGGGATGTGACTGTGTACAGTGAGGTGCACACAGCCTACGTATACACCTCAGTGAGTCCTGGCAAATGCTCGTTCCCTGTAACTGAGACCCTGTCCAGGAGCATTTCTTCATCTGTGTCACAGTCTTACTGAGACAAGGTCCTGCTCCCCTCAACCTTGAGACTTCAGTCTGGACGTTGACGTCTTCTGTCCAGTTGGAAATGCTGAAACAGAAAGGGTGTTTGAAGACTTGCACTTGTGGTCCTGCACTTTTGAGCACTTCTGGGAAAATGCAAGCTTCAAATATATCCAGCCCTCCATTCTAATGACTCACATCGACATCTTCATCGCCGAGCCTTGCTCGTGTACGGACACGGCATCAGGGCGGTTAGCTCCGTGTGCGTTTTAGAAATAGGATCCTAGAGTCACACACTGAGGAGGATGTGAAAGGTGCAGCTCCCCCCTCACTCTGTTCTGCGTCTTAACAAGACGTAAATTCTACTGTTCTGCACTTCTCGTCTGCAATCTGGAGCCTCTGACATTTCACTGATGTGTTATTTTTGTTCTATCAGCAGGTGTTGTCCTTTTACCTTGGAGAAATCTCCTGGCGCCTCTTATTTATTCTCATGACCTTGTCCTTCGTCACATCTCCGACGGGTCGGGGCAGTAATCTCACCACCCCAGCTCCCGTCCGAACGCGTCCTTCCGTGGGTCCGATTGTTTTGCAATACCCGATACCCCACCGCCGATCCCC
This sequence comes from Camelus ferus, assembly GCF_009834535.1. NCBI lineage: Eukaryota > Metazoa > Chordata > Mammalia > Artiodactyla > Camelidae > Camelus > Camelus ferus. Next base: position 3,974,585 of record NC_045730.1, on the reverse strand, counting down.
AGCTCCTCCCAGAGATTTTCACATTTCAGGAATTGCAATGCCAGTTCTTCAGTCGCTCAGGATAAAAACTTCGAAGCCCAGTGAGAACCCCCTTTCTCGCAACATCCAAGCTGTCAACTCTTCTTTATGGATCCAGCCAGAAGCCAACAACTTCTTGCCTCCCCACTGATACCCCCGTAGTCCCAGCCACCGCCGTCTGGTGCCCAGTCTGTCACCACATCCTGACCGATGCTCTCACTCCCTTCCTGCCTCTGCCCCGTATGGCTGGAACCAGCTGGAAGCTGGGAGGGTCCTTCTACAAAGTCGCCGTGAGGCTTTAAACCCCCCAGGGACTGCCCACCTCACACAGGGTAGACACCGAAGTCCTCGCAATGGTCTCACAGCCTCTGGACCCTTCATAAGTGGCCCCCCACCCCCGGCCCCGGCCACACTCTCTGTCTCCCCGTTCCTTGGGCACATCTGTACCATCTCACCTCACAGCCTTTGCGTTCGCCATTGGCACCATGTGGGGTGTTTTATTTTAACTTTCCATATCCACTGAGCTTCCCTTCATTTCTGTCTCTGCTCAGACAAGCTCGCCATCCCTCTGCTTACTGAAAATTCTCTCCGACTCTCAATCCCTTGCTCTGTTACTCTGGTTGGCTGTTCCTCATGGCCCCGTCATCGGGTTAATCATTTACACACACACACAGTTTGCGAGTTTGCTCCTATACCAGCCGACTCCTTCACTGGAATGTCAGCTTATGGGAGGTTATCTCGCTGTCCACTGCTGTGTCCCCAGCAGCCCTGCACATATGCCGGGCACACAGTATGTGTTTGATGGATCAGCTAATGAGTCGATCTTTCCAGTTTATTGCTTTTTCCATCCCACATCCTGCGAAGAACTGCTGAGGGTCATCAGATGCCTACCCTGTGGGATTTTTCTGTCTCTATCTGCTTCCTGGGGTTTCATGAATTTGGTCCCCCTGAACTTAAGTCTCCCTCTCAGCATCGTCTGATCCGGTCGCTCAGACCAGGCTCCTCACTGGCCACCATGCATTCCTGGACTGACATGAACCCTCCCAAAGAATGAAGCCACCACACCAGATGCTCTGCGCCTTCGCAAAGCTCCTCCAAAAATTGAAAGTAGAATTACCATGTGCTCCAGCAAGCCCACTCTGGGAAATAGCCAAAAGAACTGAAAACAGGATCTCACAGCCATATTTGCACACCTGTTCATAGCAGCGTTATTCACAATAGCCAAGTGGTGGAAGTAATCTAAATGTCCATTGACGCATGAATGGATAAAGGAAATGTGCTCTATACACACAAAGGAGTTTTATTCAGTCTTAAGGAGGAAATCCTGTCATATGCGGCAGCCAGGATGAACGTCAAGGACATTATGTGAAATGAAATAAGCTGGACACAAGAGGACAAATTCTGATTCCACTTATATGCAGTGTCTAAAGTAGTCACACTCACAGGGACAGAAAGGAGAGGGTGGTGGGTGCCGGGGGCTGTGGGGAGGGGAGGGGGAAATGTTTAGTGGATCCAGAATTTCGGTTTTGCAGGATGAAAAGTTCTGGAGGACTGCTGCACAGAAAGAGGCGTATGGTCCGCACGACTGCACTGCAGTCGTGCACTGCACACTTACAGACAGGGGAGACGGGAAATTGTGGGTTATGTGGAGTTTCTTTTTTAACCATGATTGCAAAAACTGTTGCTCTTTTTCCTTCCCCAATATTACCAGTCCTTTCATATCAGCTCCAGGGTGTCTGCTGTTCCTTGGTCTCCCCCGCCTTCGAGGTTCTTTCTCTTCTCCGATCCCTCGTTACACCACTTATTTTCAGGACCTCCGGTGCACCACTTAATTTTGCACAGATGGACGATGCCCCCAGGTCGATCTCAGCTCTGAGAGGGCAGGCATCATCCCCTGTGATTTTTGGAATCTGAGCAACGGATGCGCTAACTAGACAACGCAGCTGTTACAGGAAAATCTTTGATGGATTGAATCCCGTCAATGGGGATTGTCCTTCACGATCTTCAGAGAGTCAGTTTGCAGCCAGACTTGATGCTGTGTTGTTCTAGCCGGTGCTTAGCTGTGTTTAATTGTTCATTGGTCCTTAATTTTGGTAGCAGGTTGTTATGGAAACGAACCTTTGTTTTCCTCTCCTGTCCATCTGAGTTCCTTTGCACTCGCTGTTATTTTTTTTTTTTTTAATCCTTACAAATATCAGGACACTTCTGCATGAACCCCCTGTAGAAACTGACCACTTGAACTTTCGGTAACTTTTGACATTAACAAAATAAAATGATGTTTTTCCTGAATGCTCACTGTTCTTCCAGGTGTCTTTTGACCATCCTAGTCTGAGAGGAAAGAACGTCACTTCAGGAAAGATGCACTGACATTTTCCTGACCAAGGCCCCTTAATAATTCATCCTCACCAAATATCCCAATGCTGTTGAACTAAAAAATCACAATACTTAGTGATATGTTTATAGCGAACTCCCCAGCGGAATGAATCGTTTATCATTTTGTGCCATTTTTGAGAGAAAGAAAAAACAATGGCCCAAAGGCACAGCATGGGTAGACGTATATTTAATATTTTTACTGCACATGCATTCCAGATCAGTATTTATTCCTCAGAAAAATAGGATAACGTAAGAGCTGACTGGGTGATACAGAGGAAAATAATGAGTCTTTCAGGGAAGGCAGAGCAAACGCAAGGAGCAAGTGCTCTGTGGTGTGGGAGGTGGTGCATGGAGGTTCCCGGGCACGCCTACCTTCCTCTCGGAGGTCCCTGCCTCCTTGCAAGTTTTAATTGGACACTTTACGTTACCTAAAGGGGAGGAAATTTGCTTTTACAACATAACCGCAATCAGATAATGGCGGAAGGCTCTCCACCAGCAAGCCAAAAGTCCAACGAACACAAATGGAGAAAATGTTCTAATATTTGGACCTCATTTTCAATTTATAAACCAACTTTTGGATTTATATTTTTATGTAGTGCGAGTTGGGTTAGCATGTACCATCCCAGGAGGACTTTAGGGTTTTTGCTGGGGTTTTATTTGGCCTTAGGTTTTTTGTTTTTTTTTTAAGTTTTATTTATTTAGTTGGGGGGGTAATTCATTTTGTTTGCTTGTTTGTTTATTTAATGGAGGCACTGGGGATTGAACCCAGGACCTTGTGCGTGCTGAGCACACGCTCTACCATTGAGCTATACCTCCCCTCTTTTTAAAACTTTTATTTTGGAAGGAGGTTATTAGGTTTATTTATTTTTATTTATATCTTTATTTTTTTAGCAGAGGTACTGGGGATTGAACCCAGGATCTCACGCAGGCTAAGCAAGCGCCGTACCGCTGAGCTCTAACCCCTCCCTGGTCTTAGGGTTTTAAATCTCTGGTTCTAGCAGTCAGCCCTGGGCACTGTCGCCTTTAAGGCTTAGATCACGACACATCCTGAAGAAGCCAAGATCACAGGCACAGCAATGAGGAGGCCACGTAAACAATGACGAATCGCTAAGGCAATAAACGAGAGACGGGGTTTCCCGTACAGGTAACGGTCGGTGACAGGGGACAAGATGTGTGCGTGTTATCGAGAAGGTTCTGTTAATTGCACGTGGGACTGCAGATAGTGGAAGCATCAGCTGGGGCGCCGTTCACTTGTGGTGGGAGCGGCGGGGGCGCCAGAAGGTGAGGGTCAGGACCAGGCGCCTCTGAGCCCGAGTCTCCTCCGTGCGTTATCTTGGGAGGACTCCTCCGCACTCCCTGCACATCTGTATTTCTTCTGCCAGCTCCGTGTTTCTTCTCGCTGAGGCTTCAGCTTACCAGGAATGTCACGGGACCTACAAGATAGATGGTCCAAAAGGTTCCCAGAAGGAGAAACCGAGAGCGTTGATCTGGAGGAGGCTCAGCTTTTCAAAGTTGTTGCTATTGTTATGCACGAGAGGGACCAGCGGAATCCCCCCCACCCCATCCCGCCAGGACACCCCCAGCGCTCCCACTCCCCTCCTGAGACTAAGCCTCATTCAGTGAGCTGCCGCCCTTTCCTCGTCAGGAGTGATGCCCCATTGATGGTCTCAAGTAAACCAGAAGAAGAAAATCTAAATGTATGACCCCCATAAAGAGAAAAGACTTAAAAAAAAAATACCTATCTTAAAACCCTCTGTTTTGTAGATAAAAAATATTGCCAATTAGAGTTGGATACTCAAGCAAGCAAGGCGGGGGTGAGGCCTAGGGATGAAGATGACGCGGTGGGCATTGGCTGACCACAGCCGGCTCGTGGAGTTTCCAGGGGCGGCGTGAGCAGGTGGAGGGAGCTGCTCCCTCCTGGCTGGAGCCCTGGCCCTGTTGCCGATGATACAGGCTTGGACTGTTGATTCCACAGCTGTCTCAAATCACCCTCGGGGCTGCCTTACCAAGGAGGAGATCCGGCTTCGTGAGCCTAGGGTGAGGCCCACGCACCAGTGTGTTTAAAGCTCTCCAGGTGCTTCTACCTGGTAGATAAGGTTGAGAATCACTGGGTCATACGATTTGGGGCGGGTGGGGTCTTTCGGTAGAGTTTAGGGGTCTGCGTTCTTCCCTAGCATGTTAGTATTGAGAGTGGAGACTCCCTGTGTTTCTAAGCTCTCGGACTTTCATAAAGTAGAACATCTTGTCTCTTTCTTCCGTCTCTCCATCTGCATGTGACACGGGACCACAGATTTAGAAGCCAGTAATAACACCCAAAAATGGTTAAGTGAAGAAAAATAAAAATAATGGTAGAAGAATAGCTCATTTTTTTCAGACTTGCTTTCGCTATGAAAAGGTTGTCAGACTGAAATGCATTCACAAAAAAAACCCCTCAAATTTTCATTAATATCTTTCTGACAAGTTGTTAATACTCACTGTGGTATTTATGAAACAGCAGGAACCCAATTTTGAAGTAACAATTTTCTCTGCTTCCTGAAGTAGGTGGACAAAAAAAAAAAATTCCTTGAGCCATTTGAAAAATGAGTGCAGTGCACCCATTGGCAAAATGTTCTTTTAAATATAGGATTTATTGCTAATCTCGTTTAGACAAATGTCACTGTGGTTGAAGATTACCATCACTCAGGAAACATCTAGAACATCTAGATTTTTCTGAGGTCCCTGATGCACTGGGTCTGGTCCGCTTTGATGCCAGCAGGTCTGGATGAAGAGTTAAACGTGCGGACAGGCATCTACTTGTCTCATTCAGTGCCGTGTGGAGGGTCAGGGTAATTTTAGACGGCTGAACTGGATCTCATGGAGACCCGTGGAAGGAACAGTTGGCTGTCACACCTGTTTCAAGTGCAGAAACGCAAGCGGAGATGTCGGGCGAGGGCGAGAATAAACCTGAGAGCACGTTTGTTCCCGGAGGGCCGGCCCGTCCGGGCACGTTCCCCTGGCTGGGGGTGTCTCCCCGCACGTGGACTATGAGGACTTTCAGAGCTCCTGCAAGGGCTGGTATCGCTAAGGGACGAAGGGAAGCCTGCCCGGCCAAGGTCACGTAACAGTGAGTCCGAAAGAGCCGAGGCTTGGGGTCCTGCAGCTTGGCTCTCGGGCGTCATAACACCTGGGAAACACAGATGTCGCTCGATGTGAGCTTTTCAAACAATCTGCTGTGCTTGCAAGACTTGATCCACTTTCTCCGTTTGCCATTTGTGTTCGTCTTGTGTTTAGACTGTGGTGACGCCAGCTTCCTCTGGTACCGTCACTGCTGTGAAAACTCATTCCTGGTCACGAAGGAGGAAACGCTAAACGTCTTCCCTTGCAATACGGTCCACCTGGCGTTGTGGCAGACCCCTCGGCCACATTAAGGGCCACCCACGTCCAGCCTGCCCCTTGCTGGCTCTGTCCCTCTGATGCCGTCGGGACGCAACGAGGTGCGATTTACTGGACGGCTCTGCTCTGGGCGCTCCTGAAACGTCTCCAAAGGGAAGATGCTAACTTTAATGTTGTGCTTAACTGAGCTCTTTTCCCCTCTCAGTGGTGAGATAAGGAGCTATGGTGTGGGTTAATCTTTCTCAGGGTGGCATCGCTGGTTGGGTCACCTTGGAGCAGGGTCGGGGAGGTGGATGGTGGGGAAGAGCAGACACTTCAGTAGATAGGAACCAACACCCATTCGTTAGACTGCACCACGCCCCTGAAAGCAAGAAAAATTTCATTTGACCCAGTGTTCAGGCGTGCAGATTGAGGAGGACCATGTGAACGAGCACTCTGTTCCATGTTGTGTAGTAGCTAAAACGGGGTGCAAAGAACAGCGATCCCTTACATCCAAGGAGCAAGCCAAAAATAGACTTCAGATGCAAGTTAGGTCTTAAAACGAACCCAGGGGCTTGAATCTCTTCAGCCTCTGCAGCTAAGTTTGCGGACAGTACTTTAGCTTGGGAACAGGATAATAAGAACTAAAAAAAATTCTGGATTTAGAACTCGGGCTATGAGCAAGAAAAATGACTCTCTTGTCATCTTTGCATTTTAATTGATTTTAATTGGTATTGCTGATTGCTAGATAAATTCAGTTCGTGACTGAGGATATGAAGATGTTAGTTCTTATTTGCTCCTTTTTTTCTTTTTTCTTTTTTTTTTTTTTAACACTGAGGACAGTGACATGCTTGTTGTGTCTGCGTGGGGTTTGGGACATGCTGGCGAGTCTACTTAGGCAACCGGAGAAGGATTTTAAAATCTTTGACATCAGTGAGAACAATCAGGGACGTGAATGGTCCAGGACACGGGATGTAACAGACAGTGCGAAGGGGGAAGGTCACAGGGACAGTGCGGCCCCCACACTATGTCCCAGGTTCATTCTTGAATACTCCTGCCATATATTGCTTTATGGATGTGCCCAACAGACTGAGGAACTCCTGGCCACCTGGGGATTCCTGTATCAAGGATGTCTTAACGGGAGGGTGGTAGCCCACGCATTGCCCCTTACATACTCCTGAGTAATGGTCAACAGTTCATACCAAATCCTAGGGAAAACCTAGGGAACCTAGGGAACAGTGATGGCCAAGTCCCCCTTAGCCACCTCCTGGCACTGCCACCAAACCCAGGAACCCTTTTCTGTAGCTGCGGGCTTGAACTTCAGAAATGGGGAGGGGTGGTCTCTTCAGATCGGCACAGGCACGAGGGCTGTGCAAAGGAGGCCCGTTACCTGGAAATGTGTGGCGTGGCTTTTTCGGGGGAGGACGTGAAAAGAACAAATGATTCATCAACGACTTCAGGCAGTGGGGCCCCCGTCAGAAAGCCTGAAAAGAAGGTACAGCCAAGGGAAGAGGAAGAGCGAGAGGGGGGAGTGCCGAGGAAACCAGGCCTTCAGTACCGGAAAGCGAAAGGGCTCCATAAGAAATGGGAAAAATGGATTGAAAATGGGGATGAATCATCTCAAATAGCTTCCCAAGGAAATTGGTTTGCAGTTTCGCAGAGCAAATGGGTCCCAGGAAATGACTACAGGAAAGGCTTTGATATAATAAATGTGTTTTCTTTGTGTGCGCGTGTGGATTTTGAGCTTTAAGTGCTGACGGGAGGTTGTCCACAGTTATAGAACACGTGATGCGGGGTGTGGTGCTTGGAACCGAAGGCGAGTAGCCCTCTGGGACTCACTGAGAAAATTCTTTAAGGATCCAGAAAGACACGGTTGATGTCTTGAATGTCTCTCTCCAAAGGTCTTTCCGTAACGGAGCTGAGCACGGTGTGAACTGGAGATAAAGATGATTTTTCTGGTACCAAACCAGTGAATTGTCCTCCTGCGATGCTGACCTGTTCAGACTTCTCTCTCCGCATTTGCCCTCATGCCCAGAAGGCTTCCTACGCCTTCATCTTTAAGGCTGTGGATCATTTTAAAAGTCAGTTTCCCACGTCAGGGAGACTTTCAGCATCACTGACTCTAGTTTCTGAGAATTCCTGACGGATCTTTGATCACATTTTGGGAGGAAGGTGATTATCTTAGTTGCTGAATATCCCAGAGTAGCCTAAGGTATTTCTGAAAGGGCTTTATCAAGTTAATTTATCGAATGAGGTCTCCATCAATTTCTTTTTTGCCTTTGTTTTTTTGTGGGCTGGGAGGAGGTAATTAGGTTTATTTATTTAGTTGGTTATTTGCATGCTAAGCCACTGAGCTATAACCTCCCCAGCTTCCATCAATTTTTAAAACAAGGAAAACCAACTGTTTATGGAAATATTACGCACATAGAGAAAAATGCATCGCTTGTCCCCAGCAGCTTGATGAATTTTCACAAAGTCAACAGTGCAGCTGTAACTGCTGCCCAGATGAGGGGACAGAGCACTGCCAGCACCCTGCACCCCGCTCTGTCCTCCCCCAGGGCACAGCCACCTCCTGCTCCCTATTCAAAAAACAGTCTCCTGATTTTTATTGCCCTCAAGGAGTTCTGCTTAACCCCAAACATCCTGCAAGATGGAATCAGAAAGTGTACATTCCTCTCTGGCTTTTTCCTTTCAACTTCATTTTTGTGGCGTGTTTTCCAAGTTGTTGCATTTATCTGAGTTGGCGCATTTTAAAAGCCTTGTTAGTCCCTTTTATGGCTATTCATTCACTTTATATTTATACATAAAAATATTTATTTACATTTAGTCGCTCATTCTACTGTCAGTGAACATTTATTTAGGTTGTTTCCAGCTTTGGCCTATTGAGAATACCATTTCTAAGAATATTATATAGTAATATAATACAATGTTTCATATTCACATACAAGTGCACAGACACACATATACCCTGTATATACATTTTAAAGTACACATTCTGGGTGGTCTATACGTAAAGTTATTTTAATTAATGAGTGTCCAGTCAATAGAGTTGAGAGACCATTGACAAAGAATATCATGGATTGATTGACTGATTAATGAGTCACTATTGAAAAAAACAAATAGGACGGCTGGTCTGGGACACAGCACCGTGGAAAAAACTTATGACTTGAAGTCAAACTAACCATTAGCCAAGCTGTATCTTTTTATTTTAATCTCTTCTCATGCGTCTGCATCAAGGCAAGAGCCCCGTGAGTGGAGCTGAGAAGCAAGTCCAGCAGGGACTTCCCTTGGGTCCTTCTGAGAGAGGCGTCCGGGGCGGGCCAGTCTACGAGGAAATAAAAGCGCAGAAGGAAGTGGCTGACTGCCTCTGATGCCTCTCCGCTGCTGTTGCGTGCGGAAGGCAGGTCGGTCACATTCTACTAGTGAAAGTGTCCTCCAGACATTTTAACATGTTTTTAACCCACATCCAAACATCCGGGTCACTTTATTCAATAGCTGTTAGGACGTAGGAAGGGGGGCTTCCAGGAGCTGCGTCCAAACCTTTTAAAGTTAATCCCTGACTCCAAGCATCATTTGCCTTGAAGTCCGTTCCCTTTCTTTCTCTCTTGCTCCCATCTCAGCAGTTCGCGAGTGCATTTTACACAGCTCCACTGCTCAGGCCTCATGCCCTGAGGTCGTTCTAAGGTGCCTAATGAGAAAGAGACCCCCGGTCGGAAGAGCCCAGCTGTTCGTGACCGTGATCAGCATCGCACAGATGAGCACCCCCATTCTCCACGGGTCCCCAGAAAGCCATGCAAGTGACACCAATGAAAAAGCTCCCTTTGGTCAAGTCAGGAAGACTGACTCTCCTTTGCAACGACGAATGTGCCTGTTTTCAGTCCCCGAGCGCCGCTTTCTGATTCTCAGGCGTCCTTGTCCGTTCTACCCGGAGCCTTCTCTCTCTGAACCTTGATGTTGACACTTAGACAAAATCGAGATAAGATGAACTGTAAAGCAGGACAGATGCCCTCGAGGGCGTGTCATCAACCAAACAGCTGGTTATTATTTCAGGAGCGAATTGTCAGTAATGCACTTGGGGCAGAGGGCAGCTCGTGTGCTTTCAGACTCCAGACTGCGGAGTCTGTGTGGAGAACTCGGGGGACGTCTGGCCGCGCACTAGAGTCTTGGGCTATGTCGTCCTGATTGTCACGAACACACCACGTGACTTCTCTGCTGTTTGGATTTTGCCTAGTGGTGAATGATCAAAGGCAATTGATTGGGAAATAAAACCTTACTTGGTTTGCCTCCAAGGGATGTGCACGCGGACTTAACATTTCCAACAACTTTGTCAGGGCCTTTGCTGCTCAGAACACTCTTCCTCCCCAAGATGTTCATTCTGTCTCAAATTTCAAACCAGAAGACAAGGGAAAGAGGCTTCTTTCAAATTAGGGGTTCTTGGGGGTGGGGAATAGCTCAGTGGTAGAGCGCATGTTTAGCAGGCACCAGGTCCTGCGTTCAATTCCCAGTACTGCCATTAAAAATAAATAAATGAAATAAATGAACCTAATAACCTCTCCCCCGACAACAACAAAAAGTTTAACGAGGTGGCTGACTTCCCCTGCATCGTTTGAAACTGGAGAAGCATGGGCTCATATAGCCACTCGACTGTGGGCGAGTTAGCCTTTCTGAGTCCTCACTATTCCCCTCTGTAAAATGGGCTCATAGCATCCATGGCAAAGGGTGGAGGGTTAGATGAGGGGGCACAGAGGAAAGCATCTGACACTCCAATTGATAAGGAATGCCCCTTTTCCTTCACTTATCCCTTCCATCAAAACCAGGTCGCCCCCTCAGATGTGGTTGAAGTCCTCTTTATTTAAAAGTGTTTAAGGTGGGGAGAGTATGGCTCAGCAGTAGAGCGTGTGCTTAGTGTGCACGACGTCCTGGGTTCAATCCCCAGCACCTCCGTTAAAAATAAATACATAAACCTGATTACCTTTCCCCCCGAAAAAACAAACACAAACTTTAAAAAAAAGGTGTTTGAATCAAGAACTGTACTCGCCCGAGAACGGACAACCACGTTGAGCCCATGTGTGTTTATTTTCTTACAACAGGCAAAACATTATTACGTTAAATTCCGTACAGAATTTAACTGTAGCTGCTCTGACAAAAGACACGGAGTACAAACAGAACTGCGTTGCGTCCCTAGGCGGCGAAACAATGTTTAGCTAAGATTTATAAGATGTAGAATCAGGGTAGGAGAGGATCTCAAGATCATGGTGTCTGCAGTCAGGGTAAAGCTGCGGTTGACTTTTTTTTTTTTTTTAATGGAGACAAAAAGGAAAAACTTCAGTCCAGAATGTTGTTTTCAATTTAACCGTTGCTTCTCTCCTATTTGCGAATCCCTGGTCCCGTTTTTTACACGTTACAGGGCGTCGGTTGTATAAGAGGATGATGATTTTATTATAAAATATTAATAAAACACCCCACCGGCATAATAAAAACGATTGTGCCCATATCTGTCCTGAGTTACAGTGCCCAGGCATGTTCTGCCGGATGGAGTCAGAGCTGCATTTTTAATTCTGGGTGTGCTGGGGAAATGCCATAAAAGAGAGAATAAAACTGCTTTTTACCCATTTGTATCGTAATACACATCTGCAATAAAAAGCAATCCAGCTTTTGATCACGAAGGTGATTTCCTGGGTATGAATTTCAGCCCTTTGTTGAAACAAGCCCCCCCCACCTCGGTACATTAACCTTCCAGGAGAAGGTCCGCTCGCCTGACAGTTTAAGCCGCATCTTAGAGCCTCCCGTGTAATTTACACATTTCAGGTTTGCTAATGGGTTCTTTATATCAGAACCACCAGTGACAGGAAAATCTTTCTTCGCATCTTCATCTTGAAAGAGATGTTGAAAGAAACCCGTGAAATCCTCTACAGGTACCGCTCAGGAGAAGGTTATGTTAAACAGGGACTAAATTAAACAGAGTGCGCTTTTGAAGACTCAGATCTTCACTTAGACACTTAACGGCAAAAGCAAAGAGGCCGTTAAAATTCGAATTTCTTTCTCCTCCAGGCTTTCCAGATTAATGCCAACAAAATATATAGTCCTGGAAAGGGAGACCCACGTGTTTGAACAACTGGTTCTAATATTACGTAACGGGGGATGCAATTTCTCACTTTCCGGGTTGATAGCTCTGTTCTGTAAGGCGCTCAGAGGAACCCCGGGGGAACCTAGCCACACGCGGGTCCCACAAACCTTTCCCAACACAGATGCGTGGTTTCACGTTGAACATGTGACTTTTCTGAGCGGAGACACTTCCGCGGTGGACAAGGCAGCAGCAACACCTAAACGTTCACTTTGCTTTCCCTCCATTGTGTGGAGCTTGCTTCGGTCCTAGAAATGGTCCCTAGGGATGAACAGGTGACTGAAGCACAGAGAGACTGGTCTGTGGTCTGTGCCAGGGTCCAGTCGGCCACATAGACCCAAGAGGACTCTCATCGCAGCCGGCTGTTGCCAATAAAGTGATGTTCCTGGGGACTCAGCCACACCCGGGCTTTACATGTTGCCTGTCGTCACTTACGGGTCTGTAACAGCAGAGCTGGGTCGTTACCAAAGAGAAGACACGGCCCTGGGAAGCCCCAGATCTTTACAATCTGACCCTTTACAGGCAATGTTTGCTGAGATCGGCTCTGTGCTCTCAGAATTCCCGACATAAGAAGCTATTTCCTCAGCATCTATGAAGTTGGGAGCAACGCAGTGGGCTGCTCTTCACAGCATGTTCCCAGAGCTGCACTGCCTTTCACGGGCGCCAGCGAAAGGAGGGAAGCTTAGCGGGGGAGGCGTTAGATTCAGAACAATACAGTTATAGATGCTTTATCACGGGAAAGGCTCGGGCAGCAGCAGAAACGGGAATTTAAAGACACATTTGCCTGGAAGGGGAAAAAGTGACATTTAGAAGGTCCTTTAAGAAGCAAGAAGATTCTGCTAAGAAAATAAAATTCCTTTAAATGATTTCATCCTATTTGCTTCCCACGTAGGTGACTGAATCTTTTATGATTTTATTTTATTTCTTTCATAAAGGGCAAGGGATATTTCTCTCTAAGAGTTATTCAGTGTGTACCATTGCCTTTGGGTCACTGCTTTTCAGATAAAACCACGACTGTTACTTTCCACAATGTTTTTTTTTTCACAATTACATGTGATGTTATCTATTAAACATATAATTGAAGACTAATTTCCTGCTGTCTCATTGACTCACGCATTCTGTTTGGTGCATGCATGTTCACTCACTGTATAACGTATGTGATCATCATATGTATTTATTCATTTTATCTCACTGGTTGTTTCTCCTTAATCTCTTTTGCTGGTTATTCTGCATCTTCCAGGCTTCTTAATGTTAAAATATCCCTGGCTGAGTCCTCCTTGGAGCTCTTTTCTGTTACCCACTCCTTTGATGATTTCATCCAGGTCTGGCTTTAAAAATCATTATCGAAGACTCACAAACTTCTGTCTCTGGCTCAATTTCCTCTCTGAACAACCTCAACATCCCAGTATGGGGATTCCTTTAAAAACTAAAAGTAGAATTACCATTCGATCCTGCAATCCTAATTCTGGGCATATATCCAGAAATGATGAAAACTCTAATTTGGAAAGATACCTGCACCCCAGTGTTCATAGCAGCTGTATTTACAGTAGCCAAGATGTGGAAGAAACCCAAGTGTCCATCAGCAGATAATTGGATAAAGAAGATGTGATATCTATCTATCTATCTATCTATCTATCTATCTATCTATCTATCTATCGGAATATTACTCAGCCATAAAAAAGAATGAAATATTGCCATTTGCAGCAACATGGATGGACCTAGAGGTTATCATACTAAGTTAAATAAGTCAGGCCAAGAAAGACAGATATTATATGATATCACTTATATCCCTTATGTGCAATCTAAAAAAATGACACAAATGAACTTATTTACAAAACAGAAATAGACTCACAGACATAGAAAGCCAACTTATGGTTACCAAAGGGGAAAGAGAGAAAGGGGAGGGTAAATTAGGAATTTGACATTAACATATACACACTGCTGTATACAAAGTAGATAAACAACAAGGACCTACTGTATAACACAGGGGACTATACTCAATATCTTATAATAACCTATAATGGAAAAAGAATCTGAAGCTGTACACCTAAAACTAACACAATATTGTAAATCAACTATAGTTTAATAAAAGAAGTTTTTTTAAAAAGAATGTGCAGTGTTTGGTGATTTCCGGCTGCCTGTGATCAGAAGAAGGAAAGGCGATGTAATTAGGGGATAGAGAACAAGGGAGAAGAGATCTGTTTGCAGGTTGGGGGCCTATGGACTATGAGCGAAGCAATTAGATTCAGTGTGATGTAGGAACCATGAAATGGAAAAGCCTCTAGCTGAGTGTGCATATGGTGATGATGAAAATTCGAGGGCTTTCCCATTAGAGGTGATAGTTAGAGCCACAATAGGAGAATTCAGGGTAAGAATTTAGGGAAAAGAAGTGAGATGTCAAGGACAGAGCTTTTGGGGACATCCCCAAAGTCAGGAGAGGGAGAAGGAACCAGCAAAGAAAGCAGAGAACAGGTGGAGAAAAGTCAAGATAAGGAGTTTGAAATCAAGTGAAAGGAGCCTCAGACCATCACACTATGATGCTGAGTTTCTGGAAGATGAGAACCAAGAAACGAAATGGGCCAGGACTTTGGTGAAGATCAAGTGAAGATGTCTAGGAAAGATGGAGAAGGGCTAACCTTACAGAAGAGGGCTGACAGCGTTTCCTCCAAGAGGAGAGGGAGGGAGAGTGTCTCCTTGGCGTTAAGGCTGGAGAAAGAATGACAGCAGGAGAGGAGGCGATTTTGTCAAGGACATTTCGTTGCTCCGTGGCGGCCGCAGAGGGAGTTGCGCTGAGATCCCCAGGACCTCATTTAGGCGGCCGCGGAGTGCACAGGTGTGTGCTCCAAGGCTTAGTGCCCGGAGGTGTGATTTTTATCCTCTGCTCTTAGAAAATTAGCACTGGATCATCAGGCAGCCTAGGGAGGCTATTGGTTTTCCTCTCGTAGAAGCGGGGCCCCTTCCCTGCAGCTGGGAGGACATGAAAACACGGGTCCTATCATCACTTGGAATCGCTGGAAATCTCTGGTGGGTTTTCTCAGCAGATGGGGCATTAATGCACACTTTCTCACCAAAGTGCAAGCTGAGGTAATAAGTTTCGCTGACAGACTCTCTGCCCCCGCCTCCCGTCCTCCCTCCAGCAAGCCTCCTTGCCCTTCTTCCTGTCTTCTGCCTGCTGGGCTGGGGCCCGCGGGCTTTGAGTGCCTCTCCCACGTGGAGCTGTGACGCTTGAACCTGTGTCCGAAAGTATTTCCTACATGACGGCAGAAAAAAAAAAGGAGAAAAACCGTATCTGTCCATTGTCTTTCTCCAGCCTCTTCCAGTGCTCTACATGAACTGGGATTCTGTCTTATTTCATTTTTTAAAAAATTTGATTTTCCATTGATTACCCTAAATCCATCTCCTTTCAGTCCTGAATGTGAAGGAACATCCATTTCACTCTGAGCCCGCCTTGAGACGAGACTCAGGCTTCCCACATCCCGCCCCGACTCCGAACCTGGTCCTACAAATGCAGACAAACCACGTTGATTTTACTGCTGGTTTAGAGAGAACTTAGCACAAAAGGATACATTGCACAGGAAAACTTCATAGAATTACCTAAAGAAATTCTCTGCTTTTTTTTCTTTTGGAGTTTTATTTCCCCCCACAAGTCCTTTTTTGAGCAAACTTTTCCGGGGCAGTTTTATCTCTAACTCCCTCCCTGATCGTGCCGTCCCATGTTCCTTTTTCCTAATAAGCAAATTTAGCTCTCTCTGCCTCTCCTATGTGCAATCTCATTTCATCCCCTCTCTTAGCCAACGGGGAATGTTCCCTGGGCTGAGTCCTCTCTGGATTCCCTGGGCTGAGTCCTCTCTGGAAAGCAGAGGGTATTGTGAACATCAGCTTCTATCCCAGCTAACCTTGCAGAGGGTGCTGACTCTCAGAATCCTCCTGGGCGGTTCCTACTTTGGCGACAAGTCTTTGTCGTTGACCTTTATATCAGATGCGCAGTCATCACTGGAGCACTGGGAAGCAACAGGGAAGTTAGAGGCACGTGGCCATTGTGCTCAGGAGAAAGTCATACACTTCTGAGAAAGGCAGTCATAAAACCATGGAGGATTAAGGTTTCTTGCAGTGGATTGAAAAAAAAAAAAAAACACTTCGCCTTTAAAACTGCTGAGCGTGGCGGTCAGGCCCGGGTGTGGACAGCAGCGTCTATGGAGGGGATGAGCTCTTGCTGCAGCGCAGGAGGACTGAGGGATGCGGTTACTCAGGCAGGTGTGGTTTTAGAAACAATGCGGACTGAATGACCTCTGCTAAATATTCTTTTACATATAATGCGAGGGACCAAGGGTGGCCTCTGGAGGAAGCAGAGATCGGAGAATGCACACAGGGACCTCATCTTCGAGTGACCACACCCGGAGCACACACTTACCTGCGGCGCTGACCTCAGGCTTCGTGGGTGCACAGATGTGTGTGATGTAGCCGGTCACACCGGTGTTCACGTTGTGGGGGGCTTCTGTCCTTTTCCCATTGCCCTGGCTTGCCCTTCAAGGTGCGGATGCCACATTTTGGTCCACATGTAAAAAATGTTTCTTACAGCTGAGAGCACCTGCGCCTATGAGTCTCTGTCAGGAGGGACATTGAACTGACGGACTCGTCCGTTCACGTTAGAGTCGTATTTTTCCACTTGGGGCTCACGACGTCAATTTCTTGAATTCTCAGCACTCAAAAAAATGAAATAAATGAAAAATAGCAAATATTAGAGTGTATCCCCTGTCGAAGGCAGATATGGTTTCTATAACACTTTCACGTCTGCACAGAGGGTCACAGTGTAACATGTGACTTCTAACCTAAGTCTTGGTTGAAAAAACTCGAGAAACACTGGGTGGAGTACCAATCCTGTGTTTACATAATATGCAGTACATTTGCCTCGTAATCGTAAACTAGAAGGCTTTGTTTTAGGCACAAAAAAGTGACCGTAGCAGGTCATGAAACTGGCTTAGCGGACTATGATCAGCATTGTTGGAAACAGAAGGTATCAGAGAGATTTCATGTAACCATTATAAGACTTTAGTTTCTGTCATGCACACACACACAAGCCTACATGCACACGCGTACTGGGACATGATGTAAAATATATTTTGTGGGCCGTTGTCAGCAGTGAATAGCTGAGAGAAGGAGAATGCTGGTAGCAATTCCACGTGAGGCTCTGAAGTTATCCAGTAGCTCCTGACCGCAGACGTGGGCCTGGGGCTTGGAGCATCTTCCATGGGGGGCGAGTTCAGTGGAGACCTGCTAGCGCCCTCGGCAACTGATGGGAGTGGGTGGTCCTTCTGACACCCAGGCCCCCCTCCTGAGCTTACAGGAGGGGGGCTTTTGTCTATAAAACTGGGTAATCGGTCTCTGTGTGAAGGGATGGAGACACTCAGGGTCCAAAGTACTTCGCACTGACGCGCGCTCTTATCACTCACATCGGTGCTCTGAGGGACTGCCAGCTATTCACATTCAAGCATATTCAGTGCAAAGAAAGGAACTCACTGAGTCCAGCTCCCCTGTGGTCAGAGGACGTCACCCCTCGGTTTGCCTCCTGTAAACAGAACATAAACAGCCCATTCAAATTAAGAGCTTGTTAAGAACCCACATCGCTGTAACCAAGGTAGCAGCAGCGGCTGCGGCAGCCTCAGAAGGGACGGGGAGGTGCTGCCATTTCCCTGGTTTTCCTAAAAGGACCACTTTACAAGCGTGTTCTCCGCATGTGGAGAGATTATATTGTATTTTGAATTTTCGGGCTGAGTTTTACAGACAGACATTAAAGCCAATGCCTGTGCACCTGGTGGTTCAAAAGCAAAGGGTGTATGAAGACAAAATTTGTGCCATTGGTCCCCCCTTCTTGGGGACCCTCCCCAGAGAGAGAAGATGGGTGTTTAAATGTGACAATGAAGCACGTGTCCACATGGAATGCCACGGCAGATCGAACAACCAGCTCTCTTTGCTGGGCAGCCCAAGGCTGGAGCTGGAAATCCACGAGGCGGGGTCAGTGGTCCATTGCAGACAGACGGGGGTGGGCGGAGCTTGTGCCGACGTTGTGGGGTACCAGCCTGGGGCCCCGGGCTGTCTTGTTTCCTCCACGGACTGTACCCTGAAAAGTGGCTTATTCATTGATAAATAGAGCCAAGTTTGTGAGCAGGAGAGGGTTCTGAAAAAACCAGAGAAGAGGTCGGAACCTACCAGAATTAAACTCACTAGGGACACACGCAAAGTGGGTGTTCAGCTCTCCCCCGGCCCCCCTGCCCCACACTCACGGTCCTCATTCCAGCCAAAGGCACAAACACCCACGTGGCTTCGAGCGTGAGTGTGGGGAAGAAAGAACAGAAAGCCAGGGTCTGAGCCACAACACCTCACTGTGGAGCCCAGGGCACTCAACACAGGCACATTCAACGTTTTTTACTTTCAAGAAAAAATTAGGAAATCCCCTTCCCCTTTCTTTGCATGGCCCCAAAGCTACTTAAATTCTCAATACCAGAGGACAAGAACACTTTCATCTGAAATCTGAGTGGGGACCGTCTCACTTCCAAGATCCCAAGGGAAATGTGGGGAGGCTTCTCTCCCCCACTGGCCCCATCCTCCCAGCTGGGGAGAACTTAAGCAGGCTAGAAAAGTACCTCTTGGATTTCTCGAGTACCTTTCTTTCAAAGAGCATCTCTTCCACGTGGTTAAGGGCTGGGTTGCCAGTTTACGCGTTGGTCATGGAGGGTTCAGCTGTTTCCAAGACACTCTGCTCACGACTTTATTTCTGTGACATTCATTGTCCATTACCCACTCCAACGCACACCAGTTTCGAGGCTTCTCTGTAGCTTTGCCGGAAACGGACTTTCTCAGCAGCCTTTCCCACCCCCGTCCGCAGTGGAGGGCCGTAGCTCACAGAGGTGGCTTTCGGCTTAGGCTGTGTTTCTATTTTTTCTAACTTGCTCTAGCCCTCTTGCAGTTTTTCTGTCCTCACTGTTGTGGGTAATTCCTCTCGGTCCTTCCTACCGTAATTTCCATGGGGTTTGCGGAGGAAAAGGCGGAGGGAGGCAAAGTCTCGTGTGCGGCTACCATCTTGACCTGGCACTTGGAAAATATTTCCAAAAATTAACATTTCTGGGCCTCAACCCTATACCTTCTGAATCAGAATCACTAGGTGTTCTGCCCAGAAAAAAAAAAATTAGTTTTGTTGCGTTTTGAAAAACAAAAATCCCCCTTAGTGGCTCTGAAGCAAGCCCTCCCGTGGACAGTGATTGGCGCTCAGACCTGTTGGATTAAGTCCCAGCTCCCACCCCAACCCCACCCAGGCCTGCTTTTTCCCTGCTGTCCCAGCCATTCAAACAACTCATATTTCCTTCTTGCCCACCGTGATATTTCATTCTTTCACACCTTCGAACATGCTGACCGAACTGCCCGTATTTCACATTTCACCTTTTTCACTTAATACATTCTATTCATTCTTCGTTCTGTCTTTGATGGAAACCCTTTCTAGGTGCTCAGCTGCCTCCTATGCTGCCGGCCCAGAGGACCTGGCATGGAGTGGGCACTTGATAAGATGCTGTTGAAATAACGTTGAATGATGTTAGAATTCAGCCAGCTTATACTGATGAACTTAGTGGAAGAAAGACAATTTGAGCAAGTAACTGAAGTTTATGGGAGACCAAAGAACACTTCTATCCTCTGGGTCAATTAAAGATGAGAAATTAAATATCTCTTAAAATACTCAGGTAGACTGTAAGATACTAAACAGGTGAATATTTAAGAAGACTGTAAAATACTGGACTGTAAGAATGTATATGTTTCTTTTGTACCTTTATCACTTCAACCTCAAGACAGTCATCATCATCTCAAATTCTCATCTCTGCCTTTAAATCTGATGTGACTCCCTCGCTCAGCAAAGAGCTGCTGCTCTGTTTCCTGTGACATCAGCCCAGCTGTGTCTTAAAAGATAATTCAGCTAAAGGAAAGGTTCTGTGTGGGGAGAATGTACCGCCATCCCCTGCGGTAACCGTGGGACACTGAATGCACCTGGATTAGAAGCACAATCCTTTGGATTTCAAACGCGATCTCAAAGACAGAAATAGGTTCAGATGTCTGCAAAGCGAAAGCCATGTGTGTTCAGATGTCTGTTTCCATTGTGTCTCTTTAGAAAAGCTTACTTTCCTGCAGCGAATTGGGCTGGGGAACTCAGGTAAATGAGCGCATATGCTAATTTACTAATTCGCTGCAGGGACTTCAAGTTTTGTCACCCTGAATGCAAAACTTAGTGCTTCTCTTTGTGCCAGATGCTTTCACAAATCAAACCCTGCAGACAGGAATAAGTTTCCTCTTAGGGGATGAATTTTATAAGGTGTTATTTTACCTTCCACATTGGCAGCCAACAGTGCTGGAGTTCCGTAGATTGTGTAACTCAGAACTCTTTGGGCCGCAGTAAGACGAAGACAGCCAATCAATTCAATTTAAACATTTCCTGAGCCCAGGAATCTGAGGTCCCAGAGGCACGAACTGTCTTCTCCATTTTTGCAACTGCAGTATTACCTACAGGGCCAGGTAGACAAGAGGCAATTAAGAAATATTTGCTAAATCATTGATGAATCATAGATGGACAAATGAAGGAAGCTAGTTGAATAATATGCTTCTGAGGTTCCTGTCTGCGAGGAACTCACAGTTTGGAACAGGGATCACACACTTTGGTGACTGGAAGGTAGATATAAACCAGTGAAATACATCGAGTATAAGAAATGTCAATGGCCAGAAATACATTCAGTCTGTCTCTGTTTTTCCAGATGTGTTGTTGTAATACATGTAATTGTAGAATGCTATCAATTCAAAATTCAAAATTGAAATATATGTATATTTGAATATGCAATTTATTACCTATTTAAATTTGCCTATTATGTATTTTTATTTTGTAATTCATTATGCTTTGGATTAAGATATAGAAACTTGATGACAGATCCTGTTGGGTTTTTTGGGGGTTTTTTTGGTACTAAATCTTGTGTTTTGTGTTCAACCTTCAATCTTCTAATGGACTGTGACATTTAGTTTTATTCAGTTTTATAACAAAAAGCAGCTGTTCACAAATGTAAGGGTTCTAAATGCAGAAAGATTCTTGCACAGGGTTTTTTTTTTTTTAAGTAATGACTCTCGAGATATTTGCAATATTCTACTTTTCTAACATCCCAGTATTAAATTTTCATTGTAGTGCGGCAAAACGACTTCCATTTGGAGCTTTTATTCCACTTCTGAATGTTAAGTCAGAGTGTGAACTGAACAACATTGGATCATTTTGTAAAGTTTAAAGTCTGAGAATTTTTTTTGCCATTCAGTCCTCAAATCTATAATTTTGGAAATGTTTCATTTCAGGAAATGGATTTCAGGGGAGGGAAACTGGGGTTTTTGCTGGTGAAATGTGGTGAGGTTTTTCTTGGAATTACATTAACATGGCTAATTTTTTTCCCCCAAAGTTAATAAAAATCTCTTTGTCACCATGTCAAAACCAAATCCCTTGACCTCAGTGTTATGGCATCCTGCCAGCTTTGAGTCCAATAAACACGAACGATCTCGAGTTTTAGGCTAGGGGCAGACAGTATTCATGGTGCTATGGACTTCAAAGTTTTTGTACCAAAATTATTCCTGGGTGGATGGGTTAACAAATAGTTAAGTACAAAGCCTTTACAAACTCTTACCATCTTGGGTCTTAGTACTACAGCAAGTACCGAAACGTTGACTGGGACCAGTCCAGACGCCCTTATCTGTACTGCAGTTTACTGACTGGGACGAGTCCACATGAAAACGTTCGGGACTTTTCTCAATACAACACAGTGGGTCCTGCCCTGACACTTGTAGCCATCGCAGGCACCATGTCCAAATGTTTCTCTCCAACTTTGGTCATATCAAAATCCCAGCAGGAAGCATGAAGAAAAACAGCTTAATTGGGAGATTTTTACCTGTGTTCTCATCAGCTGTAACAGAAAACATCATTAACAACCTGTTTTCAGGCAACTGCTGCTGCAGGTCCTCAGCCTCCTGGCCAGGACGCTGGGCACAAGTGTCTCCGGTTAGATTTACGTCCGTCAGCACTCCTTTCTGTCCTGCACTGCTGCTCTGTAGAGATGCTGCTCAAACCCCGTCATCTGAGAAAGCTTTGATGCCTGTGCAGCTTTTTTCATTTAATATATAAAAGTGTCTCACTAGCAATGTTACTTATTTGACTCACCTTATAGATAAACAAGTTCAAAGTTTGTTTTTTCTTTTCATTAGTTTTTTTTAAAATCACATTTTATTCAAGTAAAACTTACTGTACCCCAGGGAAACCACAATAAATGCTGATAAAGGCATATGCTCCCCTCACCCCCACTCCTTCACGTCCTGATGGACCCTGGTGCCACCCCGTGTGGCCCTGCCTGGTGTGACCAGCCCCCTTCCCTCCGGACCTGTGGGTATAACAGCTGTCTTTTAATGGCATCATCTCCTGATCTGTTGGCCTTCTGATACCTGAGTAATTATAAAACCTGTATTTTAAAACAATGTGGGACTAGAAGTAACATGATGTGATACCAACTCATACATTTGAACTTGATGTACATCCAGCTCTTGAATTGCAGTAGTTTTATTTTTGTACAAATACAGCTGATGCTTGAACAACATGGGTTTGACTTGTGTGGATTTTTTCCCCAGTAATACAGACAGCAGGACTACATGATCCAAGGTGGGCTGAATCCACAGGCGAAGAACAGCAGGTATGGGACATGGAGGGCCAGCTGCAAACTTACACATGCATTTTCAACTGCCCAGGGGGTCAGCGCCCCACCCCAACATTGTTCAAGGGTCAGTTGTAGCTAATAAGATGTATTTACATGTCCTAAAATTTAAAATTTCATCTTAAATGATTTTGAATGAATATTTGGATATTGATTAATTATCACTTATACTTTAGAAGAAAAATAACCTTTTGGAAAATATATGAAACAAATGTTAATTTAAAACATGTTTTATATTTAATTTATGTTTTGATGAAGGTACATTTAGATTGTGTATTTCTTAAGAAAAAATTTATTTTCAACCCTTGAGATTATTATTGTCGGTAACAAATTATATGAATATTGATGATAACAACATAAATAATGATTTCACTGAAATCAAGCCAACAGAACAAGCCAATGGAATAAAGTAATTTATGAAATATCTATGTCTTCATTTTATTACTCATCAAAGCATCCTCAGTCCATCCCAAGTACACCCACACATGGGCAGTAACAACCAACGTTATCGTCACTGGTCATTTTGGTGGTTTCCCATCAGAGACCATAGCTTTACCCATATGTTTTCTTTTGTCATTATGATGGTATATTTGTTAAAGTAAGGATACAGAACATATATTCCTTAATAGTTTGCTTAAGGAATGACTGTAAATGTTGAGGCGTACGGTACATGGGCCCGTGTTGGTACAGCAGACCTGGCCTCACGATTGTCGGGGGCAGGCTGGCAGACATACGACTTCCTTTCTGCTTCTCAAAATGACAAGCCTCCTTCAGCCATGTCTCCTCACAGGAGCCCTCTTTCTCTGACGTCTTCTCAAGGTGACCCCTTGGTCGCTCATCTGAGCTTCGCTGTCACCTCCATGGGACACTCTTCCCTGGATCCAGGCTCTATAGGGTCACCCTGTTTTATTTTCCTGATATCTTGTCTCACCACCAGATATTTCCTAATCCATAACTTTGTTCGTTTTCTGTTTTCGATCATGAAAATTTAGACCCAGACGAATTAAATCGGAATCTTTGTGATGCAAGGCTCAGGCTGGGTACTTTCCTCCAAGCTCTCTAATGTGCAGGCAGGGCTGGAAACCACTGCGCTGGGGCTACCCTTGGTTGTGTGCTCAAGGAAACATAAACAGAAATGTTCAAGGAAGCCTTGTTTGCAATGGCAAAAAAAAAAAAAAAAAAAGTGACTAAAATATACAGCACCAGGGAAGTGGAGATGTAAGTAATGGCACATTCAGAAGGTACAATAATAAATACTATACATCAGTTAAAATAAATTTCCTCCAGCTACGTAAATCAACATGGATAAATCCCCCAAACACAAGTAAGAAAAGCAAGTTAGGGAAAGATGTGTACAGCACAGTAGTGTTTATTTAAAAAGCTCAAAAGGATTCAAGACAATGCATCATTTATAGATACGTACGTCTGCCAGTAAATTTAATTTAAAAAAAAAATTCCTTGGCTGATTAACATCGATTTCATGAAGCAGCTTCGCCTCTTCTTAATGCCTCGTTTCAACGTCACATTGAGCAGAGCTCATTCTCAATACTTTTCTGTGCCCTTGAAATCTTTCATAATAAAAGAGAGACGATAATTTTACAGTGTTTTCGGAGGTGCTTTCAATAGAACTTCGTGATCGTTTTTGTCCATTATCTGGGCGTTTCAGTTTTGTGGCAGCTATTGTCCTAACCTGCTTCTAACTCTTCCTCAGTGACTAAGACGACACAGAAAATTTGAGAGCCATTTAGGTCCTCGTTACTCTGTAACAAAAATTTTACCCCCGGCATTTTGGATGTTGTCGAATCCTACTTAAATTCTTCCATTCTCAGAAAAGTGCTAAACACTGTTTCTACCCGTGTGCTCAAGAATCACCTGGTCATTCATTTGCTTATGTATTCAGTGAGTGTTTGTTGAACACGCTTACAGAGCGAGGACGTGGGTAGAATTTTATTCTGGGATGCGCATTTCTTCTGTCCTCAACCTCTTCTTTCTTCTGCCTCTGGGTCTAAAATTAAAATGTTACTTCTGTTGTGTGTATAGCTGGTGCTTTTCAAATAACTCAAAGAGCGTCACGGTTAGAACAGCTTTCATTTTTATATTCCCACCCATTTCATGGTGTGCGATCTAAGTTCCTCAAAGTTCCCCATGGAGCAAAGTTCACTATCAGAGCAGGCGAAAGAGAAAGACACGGCTTGTGCAGCCTGACGTGGGTGGGGTACAGGCAGTTAGTTATTTCTGCTCCAAAGCCGAAAATCTGGCCGTATTGAATCTTTGGAGAACCTTAGAGATTTGCTATGATTTATACTAGTTCAAGTCTCTCGAGGACCCAGATTATGTGTCTCTCTGGTCCACACATCTGTCATCCGTCCATGCCACATCCAGGATTTCACTTAATGATAACTTCCGTTTCACACAGTGGTATCATCCCACTGACTTAAAACATGAACATTTATCCAACTGTATTCCTCCCCCATCTATTCTTCAATCTGCTTCGTTTTTCAACTAGCTGCTAATACAGAGTATCTTTAGCTTTTAAAAATACATAGAAAAGGAAATAAGAGAAACATTTACTTTTTTAAGAAAAATCATTCCGATTCCAGTTATTCCCCAAATTCTTAATTGAATCCTCCCACCCTCCCCACCAAAGACACGCCACGGAAAGAAGTCATCAGAGCCTTTGTCCCGAGAGTATGCGCCGTCTCCCGACAGGTTAGCACGATCTGTGAGTGCAAATGAGACAGAGCCCGTGAAATTACGGTTTTACGAGGGGCGAGGGAGAGTCCAAGTCAAAGACTGATTTCTCACTCACGTGTGAAAGAAACAAAACTTTCCAGGATTAACTTGGCTGGAGGGAAATGTCATGCCAGCATGTGCAAAATGACAGGGGACAGCTGGCTCGAGAGGCGCAAATCAGAAACCAGCCTCACCTCCTTGCTGTGGAAATTGACACCAGGATGCATATAAATAGCTCTCTCTGCATCCCATTCCGCTAGGAGCAGCAGTGGGCGTTGGAACGAAAGCCACCACTGTGCACAGCTCCGAGGCAGACCCAGTGGTTTCCTTATACAAGGCTGAGAAACGGAGGCCCCATGGGCAGGACGCACTGTGACAACGTCCCGTTTGCCTGCGGGGAGGGGGCCCTTTGGGGCCCAGGTCAGAGGGCTCCCGTGGGTGAAAACCGTGCAGGCTTCGGTTACCCAGCAGAGGTGACGAGGGGTAACCCAGAGCCCAGACCAGCCAGACTCCCAGACCAGCGTGTGAGCCAGCCTGAGATCCTTCCCACCTCTGAACTTTCTGTTTCCGCAGTTTGCAGAGTTGGGAGGGGCAGTCCCAGAGGATGTTCCAAACTCCATTTCCAACTGTGGCTTCTGAGTTCAGCTGTGGTCCTTAACCACTCCTCTAAGCATCAGGAAATCTTTGTTTTTCGGTAAGCAATGTGGAGTCCCCCCAGATGTGCAGCCCTTGGACTTGGTTCTCTTTGATGAATGGGCTGTGGCTCCCCGATCATTCACTTCCCTAGGACCCTTTGCCAAATGTGGTGAAAGTAGGTGCTCAGTTAATGCTTGTTCAATAAACAAAGGGCCTTCTCACTCCTTTGCTCAGGACCCAGAGCAGCACTGATGCCCCCGAGCCGGGTTCTGGACAAGCCTCCGTCTTAGGTTCGTTCATTGACTTGGTTTATAACCATGTTGACTTCAGGCAAGGGGAAGAATGGGCCTCAGGAGGGAGGAGTCAGGGGAAGGCAGAGAATGTCATCTTTCTGGGCAGCTCATGGGTTCAAATGCAAATCCAGCATAGGTAGCACTGGGTCTAGGACCAGAATGACCCAGTCCCACATGGGATATCATACAGAAGCCCGTGCTCGTTTGTTTTAAGATGACGACAGAACAGAGATGACCAGTGTGACTTCCCACACTCTCCTGGGGGCTGGTTAGGGGTCTGACTCTTTCTGTGAATCTGCAGGAATTCCGTTCCCCGATGTTGGTCCCTCATCAGCTGGGGGAAGGGACGAAGGCACTGAAGGAGGTGAGGACACAGTGATGTTCTGCGGCTAGAATCCACCCGTCCCTGAATTTCTCGTTAGAAACGGCAGCGAGGTGACCCGGGACGGCTGCGTCCTCCTCGGACCTCTTTTCCTTGCTTGTGGCCTCACCTCTGCCTCACATATGCGTTTCATTTTGCTTCGGACAACCGCTGAACAAAAACTGCCATTTGCTCTGCGGGCTGGTGACATGGTGTAGCTCGCCATTGCTGGGGGCAAATCGTTTACTTTTAACTCAGTTTTAAAACCTGTCATCGGTGGAGGCACAGATTTTACTGGATTTATCTGCCAAGTCACTAGCTTCCGATGAATCTCAGGGCTTCCATCTAGTCCGGCAACAAGGGAAAAGGCAATTTTAGATGAGATTTTTAATTTGGTATCATCCAAACTCCAGGCTGTCTCTTTCAGGAGCAGGCGTCATTCCATAGGAGTTCTTTCAAGTGATGTTATTCACGGAGAAGAATGCAATTTACATTCCAATTCTGACCAATTCTGTTT
This sequence comes from Camelus ferus, assembly GCF_009834535.1. Classification (NCBI taxonomy): domain Eukaryota; kingdom Metazoa; phylum Chordata; class Mammalia; order Artiodactyla; family Camelidae; genus Camelus; species Camelus ferus. The sequence continues at coordinate 3,947,413 of NC_045730.1, read as the reverse complement.
TCACTCTTTATTTTCTTAGCTTTTAAATACTTTTCTATTTTAAAAAAAACTTTTAGAATGTAGTTTTATGATGATTCAAGGACTGCCGCTGTGCCTTAAGCGAGGAGAAAATACACAGAATACATTTAAATGAATTACAAAGTGTATTATACTCTGAAAATCAGCATTAAAATGCACATTAATTTTTGCAGCTCTTAAATACTTTGGTTGCTGGGGAACTGCCTCCCTTCTATAATTGAAATGGCTCTTCAGATGCAATTTAGTTGCTGATTGGTTTTTAAGTATTTTTAAAAGCTAACAGCTCAGATGGAAAAAAAGGTGGTTTACTCTTGAGTTCTAAGGAGGGGCAGGGATGTCATCGCACCACGGACAGCTTCCACCACTGCAAGGCACACTTACTTTCTGTAGACAAGGGCGGCCCCACCCCAAAGGCTGACATGCCGGAACGTTCTGGAGACCCTCGAGCTGGCTGGACATCAAATCCAAGACCTCAGTTGGGAGGGAGTTGTTACCCTTTGAGTGAATCGACCAGGTCTCTCGTTCACGCTGAGACAGGAGGGCAGGGCCAGGGCACAGCCATTCGCAGAATTACGCAGCAATTAACACCCAAATGGTGGAAGAGTCAACTCCCCTGGGTCCCCTGGGCCTTGAGGCTCAAGATGGCAGGAAATTCGGCTTCTAGGCGACCTTGAGCTTCGTTATACACTCACTGTAGTATATTAGCATGGTGAATGGCACTCCCACGGTCTCCATGACAGATCCGGGGCTGACCATGAAAGGTCAAAAAGTGGGTGGTGGTCCAGTTCCTGGGAATCCCAGCCCCTTCCCCAAGGTAGTTGGAGTAATCCTCCCACTTGTTAGCACGTGAAGGTGCCGAGCCCATAAAAGTTAACAACCCCTGGGCCTCGTGGCCGCCCTCCCTCCTGAGCCGGCCTGCACTGTCAACGGAGTGTGTATTTACTGAGCGCCAGCCCGCACCCCTCGTGGCCTTTCTCTTGCCTTCTGCCACAGCCTGCACTCCAGGCAGTATGGCTCTCTCTGAATAAATCTACCTTCACTCAACTGCGGCTCGCTCTTGAATTCTTTCCTGCGCGAAGCCAAGGACCTACACTTGGCAGGGCACATCCCAGGGGCCCAACCGAGACCTGGGACTCGGCCCTCCTCTCGCCCCTCCCCTCATTCTTTTTTCCTGTATCAGCGCCACTCCTAATTCACACATTCCGTGCTGTCTTCTCTTCGCCTTTTGTTACCCCTGAGTTTTTTGTTAGTTTCAAGTAACATCACGTAGGAAGAGAAGAGACACAACAAAACAGCAAGTCCATCCTGACGTTCATCGGCAGGAATGGGTTTTAACTTAACGCCCAGATCAGGCACCACAATGCTTTGTGGATGTGGTGTTATTGGCTACGCCAGGTGGCAGAAGGTAATCGCAAGGCAGCTGTGTCCCCCCGGCAATGCTCAGTAACTTCAAGATTAAAGAAATAATCGAGGGACTCTTAGCTTATGTGTCTGCCTCCTTGATATTAATAAAGCTGCTTCGAATTCACTGATGGGAGTAACAGTTTGCATGGGAGAAAACACGGGCGATATAATTAGTTCCATAAATTTCGCACTAACTGAGGGTCAGTGGTCCGGTCGCCTAAATTCTTGGTTTCCTAACTTCCCTCTATGACAAGTAGCATTAGTGACCTGCTAATTAATTAGTAACATACGAATATATTAATGATATGTTGTTGGAATGTTGTAAAGTTGACCTGTGAAGTACTGATGCTTGAAAACCACAAAGAGCCATTGACTGTGGCGTGAATTACCGTGAGCAGGTTCTGAGGAAGAAGATTTGGGGGAAGCCTCCAGTGAGCTCACCAGAAGGGAAGGCTTGGAAGCCCGGGAGGCCTCTGGTGAACTGAATCCAACCAGACGGTTTGCAGGCAAGAGAAGTTCCCAGTTCGAAGAGAGGTTAATTGTGGTCCATGAATTCTCTCTCTGTTTAGGGTTCCACCCAAAGGCTGAGCAGGTAAAGTTTAAGTTATGGGGAAAAAAATCCACTCCTTTTTAAATTAACTTATTTCTTTAACGGAAGTACTGTTGATTTACAACATTATATTTGTTGCAAGTGTCCAGCCTAGTGATTCAGTATTTTGACAGATTATCCTCCACTAGAAGTTATTACGAGACAGTGGCTCTAATTCCCTGTGTTCTACAATCTATCCTTGTTACTTATTTATTTTATGTATAGTACAGTTTGTATCTCTTAGTCCCTTGCCCCTCCCCCCTTCCCTCTCCCCACTGGTCACCACTGGTTTGTTTTTTGTGCTGTGAGTCTGTTTCTGTTTTGCAATCTACATTTGTTTGCTTTATTTTTAGATTCCACATATAAGTGATAACACACAGTGCTTGTCTTTCTCTGTCTGATTTATTCTGTTTAGCTTGATGCCCTCCAGCGCCATCCACGTTGCCGCAAAGGGCAGAATTTCATTCTGAAAAAATCTACTTTCTCCTTCCTGACAGCATGTGAGGAGGAAAATGGATGGAGATAGAGAAACAGCTTGGCTGATAATAGCAAAAGCAATAATAACAACATCTAACTGCTTGTATTGTGTAGCTTAACTGAATGCCCAGCAATGAGCACCACACTTTATATTCATTGTAATCTTCACAAAACCCTATGAGGTGGATACTATAAATATCTCTTTTTATAAATGAGCAAACTGAGGCCCAAAGAGGGTAAGACTGTGCCTCACCTCATGCAACATATATATTCTAACATGACTCTTTTTTAAAACTTAAGGTACGTTGTGTATAACTGTACAGACTGTTAAGGATTCATTGCAAAATATATCTCACTATGTGTCACTCACACGAGCTGCAGTCACTCCTGAAAGCCATCGGCTGCTAAGAAAATTCATCCAAGTGTGCAGGAGAGTAGTGAGGAGAGATTTCAGGTAATAGATTTTGCTTTTTCACTGATTGTGATGGGTCCTACTGTCTCTAGTTTATTTGTCTTGGGAAAAGAAAGTTACACAAATAAAAATGTGTCCTATGTCCATTAAAAGGAAAGAAAACATCACTGTCCCAGGATCTCACGAAGAGAGGCAGAAATGGGTCACCTGCAAGCACCGTGATGATTTCATCCTCCTCGGTCGATCATTATTTAAATTATACTGTCAAGATCTGAGTAAAATACGTGGAGACACCAAGAGCACCTCCTTCACAAAAATCTCAACAGAAGTTGAAAGAACAGAGGACACTGTCATCCGTTTTCTTTGAAAATATATTGATGGCATTTGGAGAAGGAATTTTAAGCAATGACCCCAATACCCAGGTTTGAGCTCCCCTTAAATAATCCTTAAAGTTATTAAGAATTTCAAGACAGACAGCCGGTTGTTAAACCAGGCACGGGCTGCACGCTCACGAAGGCTGGCCCTGCCTGGGGACGGAGGTAAGGGCAGTGAGAAGGATGCTGGATAACTCTCAGTGAGTCAGACCCAAACGCTTATTCTTAACCTTTTCCCCCATCTCGTCATGGCTGCGGGTGATGAAACAATTCCGACACGAACAAGGAACCGTGATCCACAGGGCAGCCTGTCTCGTTTGGGAAGACCCCATCCCATCTCACCCCACTACAAGAATCACTGTCCTAAAAAAAAAGCTTGCTTTTTTTTTTTTTTTTAAGTTTAGCCATTGTACTAACCTTTTATTTTCTGTTTTTAAGCAGAAAAATGATGGTTGTCACCTAGTGTTGATGCTGTAACCTAAGTACCTACTGACACCTTATCACAGCAAACTTCATTCTTAACTTAACATTTATCATTTGATGACATTTATTCGGAAGACCTAAGGGCCAGGCAATGCCCCGTGAGCTCTGAATTTAAGGAAAAATCTCCCACGAGCCTGCCTTCGTGACTCCCACCATCTGGAGGAGGGCACGACTCTCACAAGGAAAAACACCTCCTCTGCAAGACAGATGAGGCAAAACCACCTTAGAAATAACAGTGCCAGCAAATGTGACACAGCTAATTTAAAAAACAATTCCGTTTTTGGCAAGGACAGAAAAGGCGGCAGTTTGGACAGTAACTTAGGACTTCTCCGTGCCTTAAGTGAAGACTGCCTCCCCCGGGGCAGGTGCGAGGCGTGTTGCAGGGACTCCGCACGTCAGGCCACTGTGTCCACCAGCTGCTTTCTCTAACTCCAGGTCCGCACGGCCCAAGAGGAATATATGAGTCACAGCTGGAATCTGAACTTCTCCTAGGAGCACAGTTAAAAAGCTAAAGGAAACAGGTGAACTTCATAGACTTATTTTATTTAAACCAGTGTGTCCCAAATATCTTTTTGACACGATATCCATATAAAAATGATGGATGATCTCGGCATGTTCATCTACATTTTGTCTTTGCACTCAGTCTTGAATCTGGGGTGTATTTTACACTCACAGCACATCTCTGTTCAGACTGGCATATTCCAAGAGCTCAGAAACCACAGGCAGCCAGCAGCTACCATACTGGGTGGAGCTGCATTCAGTGTCTTAGCTCTGAGCGGAGTGAGCCATTGTGAGGCTTCGGGACAGAGAGATGCAAACTGAGGTTCTGGGACAACGCTCAGAAACTTAGTTTTGATACAACTTCTGGAGTCCCGTAGGCAACTGAGTAAAGACTCTTAAGGTACAATTTGATCGAGAAAGTCAATGTGGTTTAAGAACAAGATGCTACAATTTCTTTATCTAGTCATCTGCCGATGGACGTTTTAGCTTGCTTGCTGGTCTTGGCCACTGTATATTGTGCTGCTATGAACACTGGGTACACGTACCTTTTCGAATTACAGCTTCCTCTGGATGTGTGCCCAGGAGTGGGATTGCTGGATCCCATGGTAAGTCAGTTATAAAGAAGTTGTGGCCTGTATATGCAATGGAAGATGACTCAGCCATAAAAAAAGAATAAAATAATGCCATCTGCAGCAACATGGATGGACCTGGAGATTGTCATACTAAGTGAATAAACCAGAAAGAGAAAGAAAAATACCATATGCTATCACTCCTATGTGAAATTGAAAAAAACGACACCAATGAACGTATTTACAAAACAGAAACAGACCCACAGACACAGACAACAAACTCACGGCTACCAAAGGGGGGAAAGGAGGTGGGAAGGGATAAAGTGGGAATCTGAGATTTGCAGATACTAACCACTGTATATAAAGTGGATAAACAGCAAGGTTCTTCTGTCTAGCACTTCAATATCTCGTAGTGACCTATAATGAAAAAGAATACAAAAGGGAACATATGTACGTATATGGAGTTCAGGGCTGCATAACTCTCAGTGAGTTATGCGTGGCATCAGAAATTGACACACGATTGCAAACCGACAATACTTCAGTGATAATAATAATAAAAAGAGAACGGGGTACTAGCAGAAGGCAAACGCTTTCGTCACAGCTCAGGGCCAAGGCAGGGAAGGCAGGATGGGTTTGGAGATAAGAGGAGGTGCAGTGAACCCAGGCGGGCAGACCGTTTCTGCCTCGTTGCATCCATAGTTCAATCAGTCATATTTTCTTTTGCGGGGAGAGAGCACACATTTTCCTGTGCAGTATTTTACCATCGTTTTAGCCTGACTTTGCTAAGACACTTGTCTGGCTCTCCCACTTCCTCATCTTTGAGCTGGGATGGGGGTCATTTGATGTCCCCAAAGCTCTGCACCTCTTTCCTGACCCCCGATCCCAAGGTTCCTGCAGCAGAAATTCAACCTTACAGAAGGACCCAGGCAACAGAAAGGCATTTCCAGGCCACGGAGCTGGGGAGGCGGAGCCTGCTAGTCGCTGCTTCAAGCAGAGGGAAGTTAAGCCCCGTCACGCGATCGCATCTAATTTCCATTTTGGAAATTACTCTGCAGGAAAGTGGTGCGGAGTCTGCCCTCTTCTCTGCCAGCTGACTCTCTGGGCTTTCAGGGAGGGATGCAGCGGGTCCTGGGTTATGTGCAGTGGCAGGGGTTCCAGATAAACCCATGTCTTGTTTAACAATGCAGAGCTGGGGAAATGGATTGGATTGTTGCATTAACCCATAGAACATTGGTGATGAAAACCTTCATACTGGAATCAATAATTCAGTCTTATCAGTTAGTCTAGGCTTGTGACATTTATTTTAATAGACATTCTTGGTGGGGGGGGATGAAGTTTATGGTTTGCATTTTTTTTTTTTTTTGAGCACACAAATGCCTTGGCTATTTGTCTGTAGTTGTATGGCGCTTCTGCAGCCTCCTTATGCTTTCTATGCTGTGCAAATTTCAGACATCTGAGTTGAGAAGGATCTGTTCTCTTCTCTGTTCCTGGTCCCTCCCTACCCGGCCTCTCAAACCCAGCTTTGCACCTACTCGGTCTAAGACCCGTTGGCTAATTTAATGATGCCTGACTAGTACCTTTTTTTTTTCTCTTAGAGATTAGTTTCATAATTTGCATTACATTCATTTTGCAGCTCCGTCTGTTTTGTCTCTGAATCTCTAGTTTTCTTTTCTTTTCTTTTTTTCCCCAAACAGGGTTGGCTGACATCCCTTGTTAGATTTCAAAGCATCTGAGGTTAAAGACAGGGGTCTTGAATTTGTTGCTGCAAATTTCTTCCAACTTCTCAAAACGTTTCTCCCATTGGTTGTTCTTGCAGAGTCACGTGGTCCAGCCACGGCCAAAGGCCACACTTGCCCTCTGTCCGTTCTTATAAATAAAGCTTTATTGGAACAGAACCAGGCTCATTCGTTTCTGTGTTGCCTCAGACTGCCTTCCTGCTACAATGCAGAACCGTCTGGTCCACAGAGTCTAAAACATTTACTCCCTGGGCGTTTACGGGAAGAGTTTGCTGATCTCTGCAGGAGGCTATGCCCATCAGTCTTCTGTACCTACCCTGGACTTAGAATAAAGCCACAACTTAGGGGGGCAAAGGGAGCACATGGCTTGGACTCCGGCTGACCCTGTCCCTCCCTAGAGAGTTCCCTGAGCCTGTCTGAATCTCAGTCCGTTCTCAGCGGAAGCAGCCAGTGCGAGCTCCTAAAAACAGAAATCTAACCGTGCTCCTTCTTTTAGCGGTTTTCTGTTGTTTTTGGAAAAATACCCAGGCTCCTTTTAACGGGCCTCCCCCCACCCTCCAGGCTCATCTCCTATTGCCCTGTGCCATCTTACGCCACACCAACACCTTCTATTTAGAATTTTCTCCTTTATTTATTCATTTTCTTCTTTATTGTCTCTCCCCCACCACACACACACACACACAGACACACACACACTACAATGAACATCCCAGGGGAGCAGAGATCCTATCTGCTGTTTCCACTCCTGTATCCCCAGGATCCCACCCAGAGCCCAGCACATAGCAGGTGCTCAGTAAATATTTGTGATGTCCATGGATAAGCAAAAAGGATGGGATGGATGTTAACAATGGTTAACTTCTGAAGAGGGAGCGTCTTTGGCTGATTGACGTGATCTGCTCCTGTGTTGTTTATTTTGCAACAAGAACGTGTTGCTTTCGTGAGTCAACGGAAAAGCATCTCCAAGTGTTACAGGCCGTGAGATCACGTGGAAGGACGCACATGAGGCAGCCGTGCACACCCAGACCTGCCGGTGTCACCCGCCCTGGGGTTCCCATCTGTCTTCCTTGGGTGAACTGGGGCATCTTTTGCAAAGTATGAAGCCAACATTTGTCATGAGCTATTTTTTCCTTTTTTTCTTCTTGGCCATACACTTTGGATATTTTGGGTTCAAGATAAACCCCAAACCAGTTCAAGATGCCATTCCTGGGAAGGAGCTAGAAGAGCAGGGCACAAAAGCAAAATGACCAGCCGCTGACGGAGACAAGTAGGGAGGCGGAGGAGGCTGGCCCTGGGTGCCTGAGTCCAACCAGGTGAGCGGCCCCTGGGCAGGCCTCTGTGTCCTGCCTTCCTGTGCACTGGCCCGGGGCCTGGAGCAGCACCGGAGGGTGCTTTCAGCCCCAGGACAGACCGGACGAGAGGCAGAAGCAACGAAGGAAGGTTGGAGGGAACCTCCTCTCGTTTTGAGCAGCTTCCATGCTTTCTTTGGAATAGTCAAAACATTCAGCTGACATCTTTGACTCCTTGCATGCAAATAAACAGATGCAGTGGGGAGACATTGGCACGTCACTGAAATACAGCTCCGTGACCCACTGGCGTTGACTCGCCTTGGTAACTTGCTGTGATAAATAATTGAGTCCATCACGCACCAACGCAGTTAGATAGGAGAAGTCAGGTCAGGGAAGCCTGACTGTGCAACTATTAATATTTGTTCTTCTCCCCCACTGAAGACAATTTATTTGTCTATCGTGTTTACCTTAGTGCAACCCAAGTGATACTGTAAATTATTTTTTTAGATCTGCTGCTTCCTCTGTAGAATAATGATAGTAATATAAACATAATTAACTTTCACTGAGTGCTTCCCTGGGGCCCTGGACTGCGTGTATTACCTCATTAACTCTCGTAAGTATTTAATGAATGAAAAAGTCCTGTGTGCGCATTCCCCATTTTTCAGTGAGGAAACTGAGTCCAAGAAAGACTTAGGAACCTCGTTGATGTTTCAAGGCCTGTTGATGGCGTGGGAGGCCTCAAACCTGGAAGGCCAGACTCTGACCCCTGAAAGCTTAACCTCCGTGCTCTGCTTCCTTGCAGAGCTAAACTTTTCACACCGAATTGGAGGAAGCTCTCTATATTTGTGGCTGTCAGCCTTAATTCATGGTAACTCTGACTTTTTCTCAGTTTCTGTTTTTTTTTTTCCTGTGAAATACAGATTGCTTTGAAAAGCGCTCATAACATGCCACAGATGGTGACTGGTCCTTAAGGCAGTGGATTTGGAGCTTTTGTCTTGGTTTGACTTGGGCATAATTTTATTAATAATGATAAGAAAAATCATCAACTCTTGATAAAATGCCTGACAGGGGTAAAAGGGAAAGAGCGCCCCCTTTATTTCCATCCCCATTTTCAAGAGTTGACTCCCAATAGCAATTTCTTGTGCAAGCTTCTGGAAATACGTTATTTCTTTACAAACATAAACAGTCATGAATATATGCATATCTTTAAAAATAAAATACAAATGGAATCACGGTATAATTTTCTACAACTTGCCTTTTTACATTGAAGGCAAGCGCATAATTTTAGGTTCATCAATAAAAAAATATCTCTGCAGATACATACGCTAAAAATTCATTGCAGTTCATTGAAGGTAAGAGCAAAAGTCTAGAAACCAAATGCTCATCCGTTAAAGATTAGTTAAATTAATTATATTACATAAAATGGATTACCACGCAGCAGTAAAAGAATTGTATACGTGCCAGCATGGGATGATGCCTTTTTTTAATCCTTTATTTAAATCTCCTAAGTCAGGTATTGAGAAATACACACATTTCCCACTATCTGGCCCCAAAAAGTCATGCCAACACCTATTGTTTTGAGGCCGTGGGCAGGGTTCTTGCTGGAAATTTTGTCTCTTAAGCAAGAATTCAGAACCTTCCCTTTGCCAACTGCAAAACAAATGTCTCTCTTGGTGGCTGTAATGCACAATGTACTTGTTTTTCTATGGGCTTCCGTGGAGAGTTAAAAAAAGGAAGCAACCAATAGGAATATATTTTCTTGTTCCAACCCCAGATCCTTTTCTGATGTCTTTCCTACTATCCCATAACATAAATTAAAAATAAAAATAAAATAAAACAGAACACAACCATAAAAACATCCAGATCAACTCAGACCTAAACAAGCAAACAAAAAGATTAGTAAATTATTCAGCAAGTAGGTTTCTTCTCAAAGTTTTGAAGGGGCTGTCAAATTTTATTTCTATAAATGTAATACTTTAGGGAAATTTTTAAAGTTTGACAGTATTCTTGAGTTATCCTTTGCAGAGTAGACCGAACCTTAGCATTCAAAGCTCCTTCACCACGTCCCCTCAGTTGTGGATCCTTTCCCTTCGTGTTCCCCGCTGTCCTGAGCATTTGTCCCCAGGTACCACCTCTGGCCACAGCACTTCAACTATTGATAAAAAACTATTGATTCAGATACAATGAGTCAATAGTAGGGGCTTTTGGGAGCTCTTGTGGTTGACTGTCTAAATTTATATCCTTTGCAGTATTGTTCTTGATCATATGATTTTAATATCATTAGAGCCAGGATGTATTTACAGCCCCGCAGATCTGGTTCAAGGCAGGGTGCTGGGCACTGGCCAATCAGCAGGGTCCTGGATGCTCCCCTGTCACAGCTGGTGTTACTCCTTCAAGTACTGGATTATGGAAACTTCTGGAAGACCCAGAGAGTCATGGGTGAGAAGCCAGAGGTGACCAGGATGCCTGGGAAGAGGCCACCTGGGGGCTGGGAAGCATTTCAGTATTTTAACTGTTACCATGGCTGTATCGATTGCTAACCTTGATTATGCTATGGGTGCAAAAGAGCAACGAGTCCAGGAAAGAACACCTGTAACTGGAGAACTGAAGACATTTAACTCAGCAAGCATTTACGGAGCACCTACGGTGTGCCAGACGCTGTACGGAACACAGGGTTGCAGCGACAGCTGACAATGGTGCCATCCAGCCTGCCTGGCGCTTGTGGTCTTAGAGAAGGAGAAAACAACGGGGCTGAGCGGGAGGGGCTCATTCCGTCGGGACCACTTAACCTGCAAGAGGGAGGGTTTGAGGGAGAAGTTTTTAATTGCAAGGTGTGCTGGGGGAGGACCAGCCGTTATCCGTGGTGATGACTGAAATCAGTCGCCTTGAGAGAAACTGCTGTTAGTCGTGAGGGAAGCAGTTTGTGTCTGTGAGCATCATTAGGACCAGGCACAGGCCACTGGGTTAGCTTTGGGGGGGTCTCTAAAGGGGGTCTGGCGGCCGTACCCCCAGGGTGTCCTGGGAGAGCTCACCTCGGTGGGGAGCGCCTGCTGTGACGGGCGGGTGCGATGCTGTGCATTCTCATTGTTTTGGGCGATATACGCGCAATATTTGAGGAATTTTTATCAAGACCACAGGCAGAGCAACAACAAGGTCCCACCGTACAGCACAGGGAACTAAATTCAATATCTTGTAATAACCTGTATTGAAAAAGAACATGGAAAGGAATATATATATAGAGAGAGAGAGAGACTGATGTATAACTGAATCACGGTGCTGCACACCAGAAACTAAGACAACACCATAAATCAACTACGCTTCAAAAAACAAGAGCTGAAGTCTTCTTCCCTAAAAACAGATTCTGTGACCCGAAATGAGTTTAATCACAGACTCGTCTGAAATTCTCAGCCCTGAAGCATCAGTAGGTGAAGAGGACTCAGTCGGTCTCGTCTGGCCCATCCCGCATGGCATGCCCATCGGGGAGAGAGAGCGCGCGTGGATCCAGTCAGTGGGCCGTATTGCAGAGAAAACTAGATGATCTTCCTCGTGGCTGCTCCCCCATGTGTCACTGCATGAAAGCTGCTTGTTTTGTGGCAACAGACACATTTTGGCGCCTTTGGGGGCTCTGTGTCGCCAGCGGAAAAGCCAAGCTGAATCCCATTCTCTCCTATGAATCACCCCCCATCAGCCAGTGGGGTGCTGGCGGAGGGCGCTTTGTTTTGGGGGGGATGAGGCACAGAGTTAAAAGGAAGCCTGTTGAGTCCCAGATCTCAGGCCATTTGTCGTGTAATTAGAAACATAATGTTTTGACTGAAGAGCGGGTCACATCTGATAGGGTGTCAGCAACGCAGGATGAATATTAAACTTTTTGGATGTAACTCAGTAGAGTCAGAGCTCTGATGAGGACCCCACATCAAGTGCGACTGGTACAAAATCGCTTTTCCCTTGAACAAATGCGATATGAAATCAGTCTAGGAATTTCCACAGCGTAATAATGAAGGCGGATGGAGAAACAGACTCACAGACAGAAAACGGACTGTGGTTACCGGGGGAAAGGGAGGGAGGGCTAGATTGGGAGCTTAGGATTAACAGCTACACATGACTGTATATAAGATCGATAAACAACAAGGACCCACTGTGTAGCACAGGGGACTATACTCAATTTCTTGTAATAGCATGCAGTGGAGAAGAATCTAAAAAAAATGAAGCTTTGCTGTACCCATGAAGCTAACACTGGAAACCAACTACCCTTCAACAAAACATAAGAATTAAAATAATGAGGATGGTTGAAATGTATACTGCACATGTGGAGGACTTAAAACCACACATAAAACACTGCTGGTTGTTTGGGCATCTCACAGCTGGGGTGAGGAAAAGTCTACAGCGTACGGCTCGAGCAGAAGGCTGTGAGTGGCAGGATGCATTTTGGGAATTTATGATTCTGAAAATGTGTGCCCTTCTTCCCACAGGACGCGTATTTAAATGGAACTATAATTTGTGTGACCATTTACAAGTTTACTGTGACGACGCCAAGCCTCGCAGTACTTGGGTTTTATTAGAACAATAGCGAATGCTAGAATTTACTTCTCTGATGGACTGGAATGAACATAACGGCCTTCTTCAGTTCACGGGCTGGGCTCCGTGGTGGGTGGTGACAATACGGGTCCCTCGTCGCTGTGCCCGGCTTGGTAGGTCTGGTGCACAGACATACTGTAGGCTCTCAAAATTACTTGTCGAGTGGGTGAATGGCTGCGTGAACAAACACAGGAAATGTGAGTCTCAGCACTCAGGAGGAGGGCCTGGGTTTTGCAGGTTCTGAGAAGGCGACTGTGTGGGGAGTCACTTTAAGGCAGCTGGACTCCAGGCCAGCTTGAGTCCTGGGGAGGGCGATGTGCGTGGGCCGAGTGGGGAAGAGATCCTCTTACCTTCTAGACTGAGAAGGGGGCCAATGGAAGCTGCCCTTGGGGCGGCTGGGGTCCCAGTGGGTGGGGACGAGTTCTGACTCTCCGCAGACGTGCTGTGGGGCCTGCGGAGGGACTTCCTGCCTGGTTAGGTTTGCCCGAGGGCCTCCAGTGGGACCAAGACCGCACCTGGGGGGAAGGAGTGCGGGGAGCGGGCGGGGAAGTGGAAACTTGGCCTGATTTGACTTCGGGGCCTCAGGGAAGACAGAGAAGAGGAAAGTGGTTGAAGCCAAGGCTGGGGATTTAAAGAAGCCATTATCCTGGTTTGATGGCTGTCGTTGGAAGGTTCCCGATACACTCTTCACGGAAATCATGACTTGGAACTGAGGTCGGCCGGGCTGCTCTGTGTTTGGTGTTACGAGTGTGAGAGCTGTTTTGGCACAGACCAAAAAGGCCAGGGGGGTTTCTAGGATTGTAGAGAAGACATAACAATTACATCTTTGTTTGGATAAAATGACCCAAGAGCAACAGGTCCCCCATCTTTGCACGCATCCCTGCTATGATGTCCACTTGGACAGCATCACTGTAATGACATCTGCCCCCTCAGGGCCCCAGTGGCCTCCTGAACGCCGGTGCTTCCTGAGGACACAGCCAGCGCAGAGCCTGATTATTCCTGGCAGCATCTCACTGGACTGTCGGCTTTGGCATGCTGGCCGAGGTTCGCTGAACCATGCCAGGAGAATCCCAGAACGCTAGCCTATGAGGCCAAGTCTACGAGACGCACGTCTCTAATTTTCCCTTCCCCAGTGTTCACAGCAAACGCCCGAGTCCTCTCTGCATTCAGCCTGACTCTAGCTGGAGAAAAGACGTTCGTGATCTTGTAGGCATGCGCCAGCGACACGCAGACAGCTCCAATTAAAACACACACGGAGTAATTCTTCACTGCGCATCTACAAGTCAGATTTCCCCAAATTTCAGTTCTCTGGAGCATGGCTTCAAACCTAAATTCAGGACATAAACTCCATGCACTGATATCATTATACTTTGCATCTAAGTTTTTTACACCTAGCTATTAACCATAACTTACAACAAATTCTTAACACACTGGCTCTCTTATGTACAAAAGAGTAGAGCGCTCTGTTTAATGTAGAGGAAAATTGTGGGGAATGCAAAAAAAAATCTGAATTAATGTGAAATTATACATTATGTAATATTTATGTGTTTGTTAAGAAAACTTTAAAAAGGTTTCGGGATGCTTTATTTTTGATGGTAGAGAGAAGAGTATATACTAAGTTTATTACATTTATTCTTCTGTCAAATACGGTTTCAGGTTAAAAGTTTGGGAGCTAACGTGTGAACTGCCCCTATCTGGAAAATGCCATCATTAGAGCACCTCACTTCCCAAGGTGCCAAGTGGAGTGTCACCAGGTGTGTTCTGATTGTTTATTTTCTCTTTCAACGGCATCTTATATTCCTGCCTGTTCTAAGTCTTTGCAGTGTGCACATTTTCCCTCCACTTCATCCTTTTTCTTGGTTAAAAGCAAAATCATCAATAACTTTAGATGAAAACTGTTTGTAGGCGCGTGCTGAGATAATCCACTGTGAAGGCTCTGACTGATTTCAGTCTGAGGAGAGATGCAGACTGTATCAGCCTCATCTCCGCTCGGAGCCGAGTGTCCACGCGTCTCACTCAGAGCCTCCAGCTTTTCTCCTGGCACCTGCTGTTTCCCACAGTTTTGTAAGCTGTCTGCTTCTAATAAATGCAATTATATTTCTGTGGTGCTCCCGCAAGCCAGCAACGAAACACTGCCTCTCCGTCTCAAAGCCCAGGCCCCCTCAGAACCACTGTCCCAGCACCAAGATGTGATACAGGACGATTACTAGTTTTTCTCTCGAATGGTAGCTCCAGAGAATCTCCATGAGAGGCAAGTGCAGATGCCAAACACTGGAACTCTAAAAAGAGCCACGTGGAATTTAAGTGTTTTATTGCAGATAATGGGCCCCTGCTAAAACTTGGCTTTCTGGCGATGCCACGGACTTCCAGACCCTTGGACACTGGGGTGAAAGGGTGATTTGGTCTGATTCCACTGGCCAAGTTCTCACCATGCTCAGCGCACACTTTTGTTAGAAGATTTGACTGTCTTGGTGGAAACATGTACCACTTAATGCTTATTTGATTATGTCCCCAAATAACATCATATGATATTGTGGAAATACAGAGAATTCAGTAAGCAGTGCTCTAACAACAAAATTGACTCTGTGTGTGTGTGTGTGTGTGTGTGTGTGTGTGTGTGTGTGTTTGCACACGCCTTTGTGTGTGGGTAAAAGGCACAAAATGTAATTTAATGCTTTGGAAAAGGAGTTGACATTCTGGGTGCATTGAACTAACTCTCAGGGCTTCTTTGAGCTTCAAGATGTAAAGGAATTCCCCAACGCTTAGGGAAGCAAATTTCAACTGCATTGATTGTGAGACCATCTTACAGTTGGAAAGTGGACCCAAAAACGCGCGGGTTGTCCGACCAATCCCGGTGTACCGTGTAAAGCCAGCCCTGAGTTTGTGGTGTCCCAGGCCTGCTTATCTGCACCGGCTCCCTCACTGCGCACAGGATGGGTCCCGCCCTCCCTGCCTCTCAGGCAGGAAGGTTCTCCTGCCCTCTCCCCTGCTTATTCCCCGTCAAACCCTCCCTGTAGGAGGAAGGAGAAAGGGCCTGATGGCAGAGAAACAGCAATGACTCACAGTCATTTAAAGACCAACGATATTGCCAATTTCTTAGGGCTCGAAACATCACCCTAAGAAATAAAGCTTTCCCTGGGAGACGCTGGACAGTAGCCAGCGGTTCACTGAGTGATTTCCCTAAATAACCCAGGGGGACTGCTGTTGGCATCCTTGGTCTCGGTTACTGATTTGATGTTGGTTTACTTTGGAGGTGGAGGGAGGGCCACGTGGATTTTAGGGGTTCATCACCACGTTTTCTTTCCAAGTTTCACAGTGTGTCACTCCCTCTATTACCTAAATTGCAAATTTTGCCAATGTTACGGACGGAAGGTTTGTGTTTCTTCCCCCATAGGTCACATGTTGAAGCCCTCACTCCCAACGGGGAGTCTTAGAAGTGGGGCCTTTGGGAGGTAATGGGGTTTAGATGAGGCCGTGAGGGTAGGGTCCCCAAGATGGGACTAGTGTCCTTATATAGGAAGAAAGAAAGACTAGAGCATCTTCTCTCTACCACTTGAGGACACAGCGAGAAGGAGGCCTTCTGCTGGCCAGGAAGAGAGTTCTCACCAGGAACCAAAACTCTCGGCTCTGTGATCTTGACTCCCCAGCCCCGAAGGCTCTAAGGACTGGTTATCTCCAGTCGCTGGTGTTTTGCTGCAGTAACTAGCTAACCAGCTACCTAACACAGCTGGTGCCTCTGGCCCGGTTACCCCCATTCTAAGCAGACTTCCCAAGGGGACTAGTGCCTGGAGCCTGGGGGAGTTGAGGTGACTTGGCAAAGTGACCCAACATGCTTGATAAAGTTACTAAGATTCACTGTGTTTAAGAGAGACGGTGATGCACTTTACAAACAGGAACAACCAAAAAGAGTGTTTTTAAAAATTGTGATAAAAATATTTGCAGCAAAAGTGTAGCCTCTACACCGTTTTTAAGTGGATGGTTCAGTGGCATCAAGCACAATCCATGTGGTGCCACCATTGCCACCGCCCACTAGGCGAGGAATACAAGCATAAGTGCGTTCCCCAGGCTCACGGCCACGCCCGCCAACCTGCTGCTGTGTCTGTGGCTAGAGCTTAAGGCAGAGCATTGGGACTCTCGTCCTTGCTCTGTGGGCTTTTGTTTCAGTTCATTTTTTAAAGCGGGTCCAAGTGTAAGACTCTTGCATGAACTTGCTCCTTCCTGTCCTGTTTTCCATTTTCCCACGAGTGGGCGGAATGGGGGGGATGTGACCAAGGGCAGGGTCTTGATGCAGAAGAGAATCATTCTTCCTTGACCTTTCAGCCTCAGCCTAAGAGCTGAGACCTCCGCTACTTTCTCTGAAGATGCTCAGTGCCTTCCCCATAGTCACTCAGGGTGGGGGGGTAGGGGGGACAAAGTCAGTGGTCTTTACGAGTGATACCTTCCAGGATGCAGAGTATTACAGATGTGCAGGACAGGAAAGGCCTCTGTTGCTTCCTACACCTTGACTTCCAGCATTGCTTTTAATCAACGGAGGAGGGAAAACAAAATAGTTGAAAACAGGTCAACAAATGATGGGCAAGTGCCTGATAGGAGCAAGGCATCGTGTCCGCGGCCGGGGGAACAGCGGCAAACAGCGCAAACTGAGAACCTGCCTCTGCAGACCTGAGGTCTCGCAGGGAGACAGACAATGAAAAAGTGATTTCATGGGATGTTAGGGACCATTTAGGAAAAGAGGGAGATTATGAAGGTCAGTGATCCTTGACTTTTGTGAGCCATCCATGGAAATCAGAAATACTTTTTAAAAACCTGAAGTGCAAAAAAACATCAAAAGTTTTACACAACAACAGACATGAGGAAGAATCCAGGTGGGAGCCGGGGCTGATCATCGGTTGTAATCTTCCTAAATGAAACACGATGTAAGAACACATGTTGGGATCAGGAGAAAAATCACCGTGGCGATGCCGGTGCAGGAGGAGACGCCTTGAAGAAACCATGCTGCTCTCTTGAAAGAGAAACGCTTAATACCGCAGGTGCTTTGAGAGTTCTCGTTGAAAAGCGCGCACACGTGGAAATTAAAAGTGCTTTCGGAATTCCAGTTCTTCAAATGGGCAAGGTTTCTCACTGCTGTTGTTCTATCATAATCCAGCCAACGGTGAGGTGAAGTGATATCATCCCTTTAAAAACAAATCATACGTCACAGAGCTTCGCAGTTAGAAACGATCTTAATCCTCTCTCGGTGCGTCAGACTCTGCCCGGCTGCTTCCCTCCCCGTTTGGTTGACAATGAGATGGCTAAGACGGGGCAGCAGTGACAGGTAATATGCAAATCGTGTTCTGTGTGCCACGTACCCCGCTAAGCAGTCTGCATGCCTTATCTTAGCCGAGGCACGGCAAACCTCTTGTCTTATTTCTGGTTTACAGATAAAGCATCAGATTTAAAGGGTTTTGTAATTTGGGGGGAAGCAATGGAGTGGGCATATGACTGAATTCAAAGTCCACGTGGTATGTCCCCTTGGATCTAATTAATTTAATTTTAGTGCTTCTATTAAGCAATTTCAACATCCTTGATGGAAATATTACAAGGAAGGGGGGACACTTAGGACTGAAGCCCAACAGCCTTCAAGGTACAAATGAATTTCAATAGTTGACGCTAATAGTGAAGATGGGTGAAATACAACACTCTCCCGCACCCGCCCGCATCGCCCCCCCCCCGACCGAGTCTTTAAATCTAGTCCTTAGCTATAAGTGAGTCTTTTTTTTTTTTTTTTTTTTTTTTTTTTTCTGGCTGGTGGAAGGTAGAGAAAGAGAAAGAGCTTCTGAGCAAAGTTCTTGGGAGAGGAAGTAAAAGGTGTCTGGGTGACAGAGACTTGGCAGAGGCTTGGCAAGTTGTGTGAAAGAGATTTCTGGATGGATCACTTTTTCCCCAGCTTCACTGAGGTATAATTGTCAGATAAAACTATAAAACAAAGTGTACAGTGTGACAGTTTGATAGACGCACACAGTGTAAAAGGGTTCTCACCTTCGAGCTAATTAGTACACCCATCACTTCACATATTTACCCTTTTCTTTTTTTTCTTTTTTCGGTGAGAACACTTAAGATCTACTCATCAGATTTCAAACATGCGTAGCGCTATAGGCAGCACGTTAGACATGAGCTCCCCACACCTTATTCACCTTATAGCTGCAAGCACGTCCACCGCCGTGTCCCGTGTCTCCTCCCCCAGCCCCCTGGCACCACCAATCTACTCCCTGTTTCTGAGTTCAGCTTTTTCAGATTCCACGTATAACTGAGATCAGGCAATATTTGTCTTTCTCTGTCTGGCCTATTTCACTTAGCAAAACACCCTCAAGCTTCATCTATGTTGTCGAAAATGGCAGGATTTCCTTCTTTGTTCAAGGCTGAATGAACTTCCACGGTGTAAGGAGACCCCGTTGCCTGTACCCATTAATCTGTCAATGGGCACTCAAGGTGTTTGCATTCCTCTGCTATCGGGGATAATGCTGTGGTGAACGTGGGAGTACAAATATCTCTTTGAGATAACGGTTTTGTTTCCTTTGGACATACACCCAGAAGTGGGATCCCTGGATCCTAGGGTAGTTCTATTTTTAATTTCTCGGGGAATCCCCATGTAGATTTTGAGAGTGGCTGTGCCAGTTTATTCTCACATGCACAGTGTACAGGGATTCCCTTTCTCTGCATCCTCCCCAGCATCTGTTATCTCTTGTCTTTTTGATAATAGACACCCTGACAGGTGTGCAGTGACATCGTACTGTGGTTGTGACTTGCATGTCCCTGATGATGAGTGGTGTCGAGCTTCTTTCCATGCACCTGTTGGCCATCTGTATGTCTTCTTTGGAAGAATGTTTATTCAGATCCTCTGCCCATTTTCCAGTTGGGTTATTTGGGTTTTTTGGTTTGTTTGTTCGTTTTCTGCTATCGAGTGGTGTGAGTTCCCTATAGATTCTGGATATCAATTGCTTGTTAAATACATGGTGTACAAATGTCTTCTTCCATTCCATAGGTTGTCTTTGCATCTTCTTGAGGATTTCCTGTGCTGTGAAGGAGTTTTATTTAGCTTTCTGAGGTGGTGCCAACAACGTACCACAAACTAGGTGGTTTACACAGTAAAAAGGTACTTCCTTAGTGATCTAAAGGCTAGAAGTCCGAGATCAAGGTGTCAGGACTGGCTCCTTTTGAGGGCTGTGAGGGAAAGATCAGCTCCAAGCCTCTCTCTTTGGCTTTTTGAGAGTCATCTTCTCCCTGTGTCTTCACATCCTTTCTCAAATCCCTCTGCACACCCCCATTTCCACCTGAATTTTGTCCATTTTGTTCATCACACTAACCTTCGGCCACTAGGCAATATTCTGCGGAAGGTGATCCTGCCATGCGATGAATCAGAAAGGAGCCGTGGTTACTTCCTCACGTTAGCTTCTCCCTTTATCTCCTCGTGTGTCTTTCTTTTTCCTTTTGTATTGTTTAATTTACTGCAGATCTTTAGAAGTGACTGGAACCTCTTCACTTCTTAGCCTCAATCTGACTCAAATCCCCTTCTGGGAACTCAGAAGTCCCCTCACGTAGCCTCAGGAAATACACCTAAATGTTATGAGTTTTCGGAGACAATTAATCCAGCAGCGCAATTCCCGCCTGGAACTCCCCCCTTCCCCATTGCCTGAGCCTCTTTAAATTTTGCTCTGATTTGCTACAGGCTTCTTCCTTGCCGGCCCATAATTCACCCGAGAGAATGAGCGCACACTTCACTGTCCAGGAACGCACTGTTTGGGAATTCTCTGACCCTTTTCTTATCCATTTTCCCACTGTTCATTTAAAAAGAAGATTCAGTTGTTCCCCTGCCATTAAAGTTTAGGATTCAATTCTTAAGGGATACAGCTCACTTCTTCTTCTTCTTCTTTTTTTTTTTTTTTTGCAATAATTTGCAAGAACCAACACACCTAAAGAAAGGAATCACACTGAGAATTTAATTAGGTCATTGGAGGTAGAGACTCAGGAACAAGAGATGGAAGACATGGAGGCTTAGAAAGTCAGTTCAAGGTGAAAGGTGACTTCATAGAGAGATGGCCCCTTACACACACACACACACACACACGTACACACACACACACACACAATCGCCTCTTCTTACAATTCTTAAGGTCAGGACCAGCTAAACTGAACCTAAAGACATAAGCCTCCAAGTCTGTCTTAAAATTTCACTCCATGTTCTCTTTACTCCTAGAGTCTGTGTCGTCCCCATCTTTGTGAGATACCGTGAGAGTGAACTCAATCAAGCCTCAAGCTGCCCTGCTGTACAGAACTTTCTGTGGTGACAAAAATATTCTAGATCTGCATTGCTCAGTACAGTAGCCATTAGCAAGTACATGAAATAGGGCTCAAGGAACTGAATTTTCACTTCACTGAATGTTAGCTGATGTGCGTGGACCTGTGTCGCTAACGGCTACCATATCGGACACTTCAGCTGTAGACAGGCACCAACAAGACTCAAGGGACAAAGTTTGAGAATTGACACCTTTCTTGGTGTAATAAGTGCACCAGATCAGTCATACTCACGGGGCAGTGAGACAAAGGCGGGTCTTTGAGAGAGGAGGGGTTGCCCCTCCTCCTGGAGCCGCCTGGCCTCAGATGCACGGGTGAGAAATGGGGGTTCTCAGGGATTTCAGACTGCGCCCTTCTAACGCCTTTCCCGCATTTCATAGCCAGCGCCTCATGGTTTAGGCCGCTGCTTCTAAAGCAGTGATGTGACCATTAAGGCTGAACAACTAGCTCTCGGAGCAGAAGCAGGAGACACCCTGGCCGACAGCGTCTGCCTGTTCCCAGGGTGCAAATATTCTCACTGAGGCTGACTTCAAGCTGCCAACGCAAATCCACTGGACACCAAGCTGGGAAGCGTGTCCCAACACCAAGTCTCTGACACCAGTTGGGAGGTCCTGAAATTCAGTTCAGTTCTGAAACAAGTCACCCACAATCAGGGCAGACCCCACACATTAAGAATGGACTCCTTCGCAAGACTGCATTTCAGACGCCAGCCACAAATTTCAGGCATCCTCAAGCCACCTGCACGTCAGCCCAGCTGACTCCAAATTTGGGAGCTTCCCTCAGTCCCCTCAGGGTCCAAGATTTGTTATAATGATGCAGGGACTCAGGAAAGTGCTGTACTCAGGGTGACCATCTTATGACAAAGGACACAAAGGAATCGTCAGATAGGCAGGTACGGAGGGCAAGCTCTACCGGGTCGTCTTACCCAAAAACCAGGTGTGGTGTAAGGGGTTTGTGACGAGTAACAAAAGACCCTGCTGTCACTTAGAAAATTCCAAGGGCTTCTGAAGCTCTGTGCCAGGAACCGAGGACAGAGCCCAGCTGTAGTCCTTCCAGCACAGGAAGGGAGGCACGTGATCTGCTCCCCTGAGCTGCTGTGAGTTGGCTCTGGATCCTCCTGGAGAGATTTTAAAAATACTAAGATCTGGATCTCGCCCCCAGGGGTTCTGCCTTAATTAGTACGGGGAGCACCCTGGGCACTGAAGTTACTGAAGCTCTCAGGATATTCTAATGCGCAGCAAAGTCTGGCTCGTACCAACAGTCCTTCTCCTCTCTCAGAGCCAAGGAGACGGCCTCTCTCAATAGCCTGCAGGGTAGAAGCCCAGAGGGTGAGGATGTGGACTTAACCTCTCCTGGTTTCCTAACCTGGGGGTCGGAGAGGTTTTGTTGGAAAAAAGTGACATTATAAGCTGAAGTTTGGCAGATAAGTAGAAGCTGGCATTGACTACAGGCTTTCTCAAAATTATTACGCTTGATTCTCTAGCTGACGGACGCGTTGTCCATGACAGGACAGAATCGAAGCGGTCCTTCTGCAGAAGGGACGAACAGCGTATCTTCTTACATGCTTGGTCCTGCTCAGCCAGAAGAAAAGAACTGACATTTACCGGCGGAGCAGATCTTTGTGGACACTTGCTGTCTAACCTCACATGAAGGCATTTCCATACTTTAAAAAAATCATTTATTTATTCGTTCAAATTGAAGTGTAGTCAGTTTGCAATGCTGTGTCAGTTTCAGGCGCACAGCACAATGTCCCACATACACATACGCACATTCTTTCTCATGTTCTTCTTCATTATAAGTTACTACAAGATATTAAATGCAGTTTCCTGTGCTAGACAGTAGGACCTCGTTGTTTATCTATTTTATGTATAGTAGTGTGTGTCTGCTTTCTCTGTTTTTACCTGACGGTGATATTTAAATAGAAGGGCTATTAGTAACATTGATTTTTTTTTAAAAAAAAAATTGTTATCTGTCTTCATTAACTTGAATTGATATTTTGGGGCCTGTTTCTCGGTGGATATAAACTCAGGCTATAGTGTGATTCTGCATTTTTAGGTTCCGGAAAGGATGCAGCCCTGACCATGACCGAGAACGTGAGGGCTCCCTCTCGGCAGCCCCCGGCACAGGCGAAGCGTGGTCAAGACTTCTACCTGGGCTGGGAAGTTCCTGATTCGAAGGGGGTTCACATGATACAGCGTTACTTGACCTGAACGTTACAGAGGTGGAGGCCGGGACGAGCGTTAAGAAGACCAAGCTGAAACTACAGGAGGAAGGAGCCCAAGGCAAGTTTCTGTTTCCTGTGAGGTGTGTACGTTGTGTGTGGGGGTAGGGGGTGGAGGGCGAGACACTAAGTTCTCTAGAAGCTCTTTGAAGGGCCAGCCTACAGAAGTAAACATGAAACAGAGGCAAAGGACTAAAGTGAAAAATTCATTTGTCTTAAATAAAAAACCAAAAATCAGTCTTGAGAAAGAATGAATTTGACTGCAAAATAAAACAAAACCCTCATCCCTGGCAATAAATGCCATCTGCCCCACTTCTGAAACATTGGATTGTAAGTGTTAAGACACCACCCGTGAAAACTGTGTGGATTTACAGACTCTTAGACAGTGACTGTTGGAGTCGGGAAGCCTGGGAGAGCAGAGTGCTTACCTGAACCCCATGCTGTGGGAATTGGGGCTCAATATGAGAGTGGGTTTTGGGGAGCTGCTGTGTGCAGAGTTGAACAAAATCCAGAAAATCAGGCCAGGACTGAAGTTACAGTGGATGTAGAGAGGTGGCCTTAATGAGGATGGAGACAGGGAGATACAAGCAGGCACGGGATGAAGGACCGACTGATGAAGCCCAGAGCCCAGAGCAGGCACAGGGAGAGCGGGTGGGAGACGGAGCTGCGCTGGTTCCCTGATACGCTGGGAATTAAGCCTGACGTTTTTAATACAGTGCCTAAGCACTAGCCCACAGGTCGGGGGATATATCAAGAACACCAGGGGAATCGGAGACCACCAAGCCCTTCCTGTTACAAAAGCGGAGGCAGGGAGTCAGAGAGGGCAGAGAATTCACATCAGCGCACACAGGAAACGCGAAACCACAACTCAAGTTGCTTGCTGTCTTCTTGGCTATTTTGATAAAAATAGCTACTGACGGGTGCACTGTTTTCAACTTAACGTCAAGAATGCCTCTTATTGTCTTTTATTTTGCTGTTTGAATTAAATTAATGGATGATAGGAAAAAAATAGGTGATTTCAGCAGGTCATAAATTTCCTTGAAATCAAAGAAGCATTATTTCTATAGTTAGCACTGTCACATGACTGTTGAAAAATACTCACTGAACTGACTGGCAGTATGAGTTACTGATCATGGACAATGAAAATGATGATAACTGAGTTAACACACAGTCTAGGCATTGTGTATTTCTAGACTGTATGATAAACTAAGGAAGGAAATGGGAGAGACAAATTTTTGAGTTTGAAAATAAATTGACATATAAAAATGAAAAAAAAAAAGAGAGAGAGACATACAGTTTTCAGAAGGAAAAAGTTCATGGGAAAATAGCTTAGCCATGGCAGTCGAATGTCAGCAAAAAAGTTGCATTTGGTGGGTAGAAATGATGTCATGGCGGGCAGGAGAAGATAGGATGAAGAAAACAGAGATTCCATTAAAAACTTAGAGGAGATTTTCTTATGAACATGACTATATAAATCAGTGCTTACTGCCTCTTCTGAAAAAGCAAACAGAAGCAAGCAGGAGAATTTTTACAATTGTGCAAATTCAGTCGTCTGTGGAATTTAAAAGTCAGATCATCTGCAAGCTTCAAAATACTTGTAGGGACTTTCAAAAGGCAAGACAGAACGAGATGGGAAGAAATGAAAATAAGGAGCTGAGAGAGTGTGGAGTGGAACCATGAGAAGCAAATCCTAGGAGGAGTCATCGAACCTACTGCTGCTGATCGCCAGTCAGTACAAGAGCCCCAGCTCTTGTTCACAGCGAAGGTCTGCTGTACCAAGATGAGGACAGCTCACGGCAGAAGGTGTGATGCACTCAGGCTGGTTCAGACAGGCAAGGCAGAATGGAAACGGAAACCTACACCGAAAGCGAACGTTCACAGGGAGCGGCCCGCCTCTGCGGCCCTGCAGGAGGAGCAAGGGTACGGAACTGTCTTGTCCCTTCTCCACTTGCAGGAACATCCTGCTAATAGCTGGGTGGTGAAAAGTCACCTTTCCAATGATCAGTAACAAAAAGAAGATGTAAATAAAAATGTGGAAAAGATCTGCAAAGCTTTCCAACTGACGTAACAAAGATAAATTGAGACCAAACGCTTGGCTATGATTTTCAAGAGCTTAATAAAGCAAATTGCTTCTAAGAGGAAGACCACAAAGTAGCAAGTTAAGAACTTGCAGAGAGCGTTGTGAAACAAATGCAGGTTGTAGAATTGAGCAGCCAGAACTCAGAAAATAAACAGAAGAAACACAAAACTACTACAAAAATGAAAAGGAAATCCGAGGAAAGGAATGAAAAATGAAAAGGAAACCCGAGGGTCACAAGAGAGAATCAACAGTGTGAAAAAGACAGAAAGAAACTCCTAAAGAAATAAAAACTGAATAAAATAAAATAGTACATATTTAAAAAGCGTTAGCGAGAAAATGACAGAAGTAGATGTTAAGCAAAGTAGATCGAAAATAAATGTGATTGGAATCCCCAAAGAGGAACTGAGTAGAACAAATGCGCAAAGATATTGTTTAAGAAAAAGGAAAGGCGTCTGAATGGGCGTATGATGAACCAGCAGATAGTGACTGAAAACAGCCAATGTAAAAATATAATCCATTAAAATTATTTAAAATAATGAAAAAAAAAAACCCCGAAAACCCTTTGGGTAGCCAGGCAAAAGTAACTGCCACTAAAAAGGGGAAAACATGGGGCTGGCTTCAGGTGCCTCCAGCGTAATACTGAAGACTGGAAGGCTATGGTAGTGAATGTTACAGTTCTCTGGTTATCTTCAGGACCAGAAGACCTACGAGCTAGACAAGAAAATAAATTGTGAGCCAAGGATTTCCACCAGGTTCTCCTTTCTCTACAATAAATACAGAAAACCAGTTTTGAACATGCAAACACTCGGGTAACAGTGTTCCCATGAATCAGTGCTGAGGTTACTAAAGGATGACCTTCATTCAACCAAGAGATTACTGAATAACCCACAGCAAAAGGACCCCTGGCGACGAGGAATCTATTTAACTGTATAAACAAGTTCAAAACGGTGGATCAGCGGGACAGGATAAAATACATATATTATATGCCCAGACCGGGTACAAATCTGATGACTAAGAAAAATGCAACAGGAAGAGGAAAAGGGTGTGAGAAGCGGAGTGGGTTTGCTGGTTGCCTCGTTTATTTTAGCCGGATATTAAAGATATCATTTAAAGCTCACAGACCAGGAAATAGATGTGTTAGCACATTTCAAAGTACACAGTTTGTTTTTTTAAAAAAGTACATAGGCTCTAAGAAAGGTAATAATATTATTTTTTTTTATTGAAGTGTAGTGAGTTACAAGGTGTCAATGTTTGGTGTACAGCACAGTGGTTCTGTCACACATGTGCATACTTATATTTGTTTTCAGATTCTTCTTCATTATAGGCTACTACAAGATATTGAATATAGTTCCCTGTGCTATACAGTAGAAACTTGCTGTTTGTCTATTTTATGTACAGTAGTGTATATCTGCAACTCTCAAACTCCCAGTGTGTCCCTTCCCACCCACCTCCCCCCTGGAACCTGGCTTTATTTATTATTATTATTACTAATTTTTTTTTCCAGTGAAGGTACTGGGGATTGAACCCAGGACTTTGTGCGTGCTAAGCACGCACTCTACCACTAAACTTTACCCTCACCTCCCCCCAGAACCTGGCTCTAAATGAGGAACACTTGCTGTAATTTTCTGGCGTGCTTGTCAGTGAAATGGTTACACAAATGTCCCTGAACGTCGTTGGGTCTCCCCACAGGTGGACTGAGTTTTCCTGGACGTTCCTGCAGCCTGCAAAGCTCTTCAGGCTGGCAACACTGAACGTGGAAAGACAAACTCACTAGCACTGGAATCGGTGACATTTTTTCACGAAGGACCATATTTTGATGCGGCAGGATTGAAGCCCTGCATTTAATGACCTCTGTGACCCGCGTCTCCCAAAGCGGACTGTATTCGGGCCGCGGTGCGCTCAACCTGCGTTCTAAGTAACAATCACAGACAAGAAGTACAACTTGGTTTTGTTTTTTTTTTTTTAAATATATGCTAACCAGAAGTTTAGAAGGATGGGGGCTTCAACGATTTTCCCCTCCACCTTGAGCATTCATTTAATTTAGAATATCAAATATTTTAACGTGGACCAGGACAGCACCACGTCCATGCTTTGGAAAGGAACCTGCATGGTTTGTGTGAACATTCACCCACCACCTGATCCACACCCTGCCCAGGGCTCCTAAGAAAGTGTGTGAAAGGTAAAAATCTATCTCCGCCTGCTGGTCTCGGAAGGTTGCTGCCACCTATAGGTGGCTATGAGCATCTGCACATAAGTGATGTCAGGGTGGAGGGCGAGAAAACCCTCTCCAGGAGCAGAGAGAATAAAAAGGCCCAAAAGGTGAGCATGTGGAACTTCAGAGCCACGCAGAGAGCACAGGAAGTCATCCTCTCTGCCTGTGACCCGTCCCTTTCCAACTTCCGCCTCTGTCGTATAGAATGTTTAGGGCACCCAAGGGCCTTTAGGTGAAATCAGGTAATCCGCTCCCAAGATGGGGAAAGGAGAAAACCAAAAGAAAGAAAAAGCAAGCTTGGACATCAGTTAGAATCCAAGGGCTGTAACAGTTCTGAGTTTACAAAAGGGAGCACATAGACACCACCCTGGGCTCATCAGCTCAGCCTCTGTCCGTAGTGCATTTATATTTGAATGTATTATTTTTCAATTAGTTCTTTAAAAATATGTATTTCACTTGTGTTTATCCTATAAATCCTAGAGTCATGAACTGTATTAGGTAGAGGGGACTTTTAAAAGCAATCCAGTCTACCCTATAACCCCAAGAGTCTATCCCGCAAAATCCTGGATGGGGAGTTATCCAGTTATCAAGCCTGTGTGCTATGGTTAATTATGGTTAATGCATGTCAATGTGACTGGGTCTTGGGATGTCCAGATGTTTGGTCTAACATTATTCTGAGTGTGTCTGTGCGGGTGTTTTTGGATAAGATTCACATTTGAATTCGTACCAAGTAAAGCAGATTGCCCTCCCTCGGGTGGGTGGGCCTCATCTAATCAGTTGAAGGCATGAATTGACCAAAAAGACTGATCGTCCCCCAAGTAAGAGAGTGTTTTTCCTGCTTAATGGCCTTCAGACTGGGGCATTGGCTTTCTTCCCCTTGCTTTTGGACACAAACTGAAACATTGACTCTTCCTGAGTCTTGAGTCTGCTGGTTTTTGAATTGGAACTACATTATGAGCTCTCCTAGGTCCCCAGCTTGGTAACTCATCCTGCAGACCTTGGGACTTGCAAGACTTCATAATCATGTGATTCGATTCCTCATGAACATATATATTCACATTCTATGTGAACCAAGATCAAGCAGTTAGTCTAGTCACCAGCAGAACCAAGAGTTGGACTCAGAAATTTTGCCTCCTCTGTATACATCCATCCATCCTTCAATTTGCCCACCCACTCAGCAAGCATTTATTGGACATAGCTTACAGTCAGTCATTTTAGGTACTTGAACATTTTGCTTAAAAGAAATACTTCTCAATGATCTCCACGTTGGCAAATCTGGCCATATTCAAAATTTCAACTGGTTACAATATGGTCCGTCCATCCTCTAAGACACTGTATCTGCTGTGTCTCCGCCTCCCACATTAACTACCCTCTCCCTTCTCTGGGTGACACGGACACTGGTGTGTGGTAAACCTCTGGTTTCACCACCTCCTTTTCTCTACCAGCCCCTCACCAAGCATTCTCATCTCCTCTGGGCTGGAAATGCCTTCTGCATGTTGTCACTCAGATTTTATTTCTGACCCTAAACTCACCTCCATGCTCCAAAGTCATATATTCGACTGTTCACTGCTGAGACATTGATTAAGCAGCTTAAATGTAACACGTTCAAAACAGCTCGATTCTCCCCATCCACCTCCAACCTCCTCCTCCTTCAGCATTCCCTCCCTTAGCACGGGACCAATGTCCTCGAGCAGCTTAAGCCACCATTTCATGTGCCACCTTCCTTCCCACCTTCCCCCAGTGTAGACTTTTCTCCATAAGCCCTGAGCCATCCTCATCGTGCTGAGCCCCGCTCACCTCCCACGTGAACCCCTGCTGGAGCCTCCTACATGGTCACTCAGTTTGCAGTCTTGTCCCTCCACCATCCAACCTCAACACAGCCACCGGGGACCATTTAATATGGAAAGCAGGTCTCGTTTCTCCCATGCTTCGCCAACCCGCCCGCCCTGTCCCAGTCTTTCCCGTTGCAGTTAAGACAAAATCCCTAGCCTGAGCATGTCCATCCGTGATCACGGCCCTTCCCAGCTCTCCACATTCGTTCTGAACCCCACGCTGCTGCTCCGGCCACACTCCAGCCGCACGGGGCCCTTGATACTCCTCCAGCTCACTCCGTGTCCCTGCCGTGGGTGCTGACCCTCCTCCTCCCTCTGCTGAGAGCGCCCTGGTCCCAGCTCTCCCCGCGGCCACTTCTGCAGCTTCGCTTCCAGGATGACTCCCTGGAGAGGCCCTTCCTGCCTCCTCACCACTGCCCTGCAAATTGTCCCATCGGTTTCCCTCATTTTTCACTTTTCAAAAGTATGGTTCTTTTTTTTTCAATCATTTACTAGTACTTGCCCCCTCCATGAGAATAAAAGCTCGTCTTGTTCCCAATTACTTCATAAAACAAACTAGATGCTCGATAAATATTCATTGTAACAAATGACTCCCTCGCAAACGTTATTGAAAAACACCGAAACGTTCCTTTTCAGTGTTGCCAGAAACTGACAGCCAAAGGAGAAGAATCTGGACCTGTGTCCCCAGTGAACTCTGCCTCTCCCCAAGCTCTTCTGATACCCTTCATCTTTCTGGGGCCACCTGTTCGGGGCCATGGATTGCCCCTTACTTGGTTTACTGTACATCCCACGATGAAAGAAAGAAGTTTGCCTTTAAATAGTACACATTAGCCCTTCCAGTTAAATTAGGGTGAGATCACCTCCCTGTTTAGGGTCCGTGTAGGACTATCTCACTCTGAGGGGCTATAAATACCAAACCAAGTCACATGGATGGAAGGTTAGCGTGGTTGTTGGTGACCCAGTCACGTATCTTCTCTAAATGAACTCGCAAAACCTCAGTGCCTCTCACCAAAGTCAGCAAGCACCCACTTGCGGCTTTAATTCCCTTCAGATTTGTTCCTCTGAAAAACCAAGAAAGTCTTCCTCGTTTCTTTCTGACTCAGAAATCGTGCTTAATCGCCTTGTTTGGCTCTCTGGTCGGTCATTAACGTGAGCTGTGAGGCCACTATTTTCTTTGTTACTTTGTGGAAATTGTAGACATTGTATGAGCACTGGAAAAGGAGCTTTTGCATACATTTGATCATTTCCTGGACGTGTTATCTGGTTTATCTGAACTTGGTGTTCCTCGCTGGTGACAAAGTGTGGCTCACGGCATCTCTCCTTCACCCTGTAAAGGACCAAAGGAAATAATCCTCTATGCAACGGCATTCTGGAGTCTGCAAAGACCAGGTGTAAATGGTTCTTGTTGTGACGTTTTGCCTACAATAGGACGTCTTGAAAAATGACACTGTGCTGTGGTTGAGAGCTCACTGGACCAGGAGACCTTGTGTGTGGCTGAGACACAGTGTCTTGACCTTGAAAATTGGGAACTTGGATGAATTCATCCTGCAGGTTACTGTAAATAAGGCTTCAGGTATTAAAATGCAGTGACAATGTCTTCCCTCTTCTCTCAAAGCCGTCTACGTTTTATTTATAGGAGAGAAACCACGTTTGGTAAAAGCCCATAGAACTGAAACGCTGAATCATTTTATATTTGCTGTTCAGTATTTATTTAGAATCCACAGTATGCCAGGCACAATGGTTCAGGCTTTTACAGCCCCGTGTGGCTTAAAAAGCAGTTTTTCTGTATCTTGTGTGATCCTCTCAAGATGGAAGGCAGGACAGGGGTCACCAGGCTGGCTGCACAGGGAAAGGAGTGGAAGGGAGAGAAATTCAGTGAGCTGCCCGGTTTCTCAGCTCTCATTAGTGGGAGTGCAGATCAGATCACACACTCTTAGATTTTTGAACTTATGATCTTTCAGTTTGGGTGGACAGTTACGGGGGCCATTCTCAAGACAGCAACCTTCTAACACAGCCCCAGGGACCTGCAGAGAAAGCTCCGTAAATGGGACAGAGTTACAAAATCACAACCCTCTGGTGCACCAAGAAAATGTAGTTTCTCTTGCCTGTAAAGCTCCTCTTAGGGGCTCCCATTTCCCTTCAGCTGGTGTGGTTCGGTGACTTGAACACTGTCTGCAGTGGTGGAGGTGCGAGAGCCCTGACCTGCTATGATCTTCGCGTGTGTGCTGGGTTTGGCGCTCTGAATTGGCCGGGTCCCCTTCTGGGGCCTCCCGTTGGCGTCTGCGATGATGCTCGCAGTTGGTAAACTTGCGGGCGATTGTTTATCCATGGAGTCTGTGCTGGGTGACCATTCCCTCCAGAGGGCACCTGCCCTCAACAATCACAGGCCTTCCAGCCTCCTCTGGGTCTGGACTATATCTCTTCCTCTTTGTGCTCAAGGCCTGTGTCAT
Source organism: Camelus ferus (assembly GCF_009834535.1). Lineage (NCBI taxonomy): Eukaryota > Metazoa > Chordata > Mammalia > Artiodactyla > Camelidae > Camelus > Camelus ferus. Next base: position 3,915,863 of record NC_045730.1, on the reverse strand, counting down.
TGCCCTCTGGATCCAGCTGCAGGTAAAGAAATCACCTCGGGGGGTGGGGGGAAGTTAGCGCTCAAGGGCTAGAGCGCATGCTCAGCACGCACGAGGTCCTGGGTTCCATCCCCCGTACCTCCATTAAAAATATATAACTAAACCTAATTACCACTCCCTCAAAAAAATAAAGTAAAATGAATTAAAGAAATCACCTCTCCACTCACTGCAGCCTCCATACCTGCAGATCCAGTTCCCCTGACCTCAGCCTCCACACGGGAGGGCGCTCGGCCATGGATAGCAGTGACCCATCAGATTCTGTCTCTCTCTCTCTTGAAAAACTGAACAAGGGACTCAGAAACTAGAGCCAGCACAGGCCAGGAGTTTGAGCTGAAAGATCCTTTACCAGGATTGGCACCACTACCAGTCAAAGCCATATGTAAGCCTGAGTCACATGGCAGCAAAAAATCATGAATTATTATAATAGTCACGGCTACTATTCATAAGGTACTAACCATGGCAGGTGCTACGTGGAGCGTTTCACCTGTGTTACCTGTTTAGTTTTTATAACTCCCACCTATATAGATACATACAGATTCAGATCTATCTATATCTATATCTGTATACCTACATCAGTCAATTGATCTATCTATCCATCCATCCATCTGTCGACCATCCATCCATCCATCCATCCATCCATCCATCATACTTATCTATCTATCCATCCATCCATCTATCCATCTATCTAAAAATGTATCCCAGTAGTTTTTAACTGGGAGCAACTTTGTCCCCCAGGGTTATTTGGGAATACCTATCTGGAGACACTTTTGGTTGTCACAGCTTTCAGGGTGAGGTGTGTGCTGCTGGCATCTAGTGGGTAGAGGCTGGGGACACCGCTAAACATCCTGTCAAAGGCACAGGGCAGTCCCCACAGGGAAGAATTATCTAGCCCAAAATGTCGATAACACCCAGATTGAGAAACCCTGACCTCCCCGCATGTAGAAACCCTTTCTGGGGCTGACTGTGACCTGAGGGAATACATAAGCTAACCCTTCAAAGTAAAATCAATTTCCCTTTGTCTTTTTCTCCAAAATCCTGTAAGCCGACATGGCTCCGACGCAGGATGAATCACGTTTAGTTCTGTTTTTATTCTGCTTTAGTTTAAGCCGAGAGCAGCTTGGTACTTGTCTTCTTGACAAACATTCTAAGGGCACTGAGTCTGTAGAGCTGGTTTCGTAAATGGATGGGTTTCTAGCTGGACTAATATGAACAGTGAACTTTGAGAGAGTACTGTCTCCACACACTCCCTTCTTAATATCCCCATCTTACAGGGGGAGAAACTGAGGCTTAGAGCATCATTTACTCAGCTGACACATTTAGTAAATGCCAGAGCTGAAGTGTAAGCCAATTCAACAACCGAGTCTAGGATCCTGACCATCATGCCGTATTGGTCTTTAATATACCAGTCTCACTGGAATTTTTTTTTCATCATGTTGGTCTGATAATAAGCCTAATTTTTTTTTAACTTAAGACAGCATGGGTGGCTGAACAGGGAGGCGCAGAACAAGGAGAACTTCTTAAAGTAAGACGAAAGTGATTTTCCAATGACTTGGGGGAAAAGAGATTATAAACCAATAAAAGTGTCTGGATCGCTCCGGAGCACCGATTTCCGACCCCTTTGAGAAGGGAAACTGTAGGAGGATTCACATTTGGCGTAAACTACTCTGCCGCTAGCTAGGGAAACTGGCGGGTCCTCACCTTCTCATATAAATATTGACTGCACCGCACTGCCATTTATTGGATTTTCTGAAGGTTCCAAGTGTCTTGTCCAGAGTGCTGCCTTTTTAAGGATGCTTTATCTGATCACATGGAATTTAAAAAGGAGTTGCTTTTAGGCCCTTGGAGGATTTCAGAGCCACTTCTGGGGACTGCTTCTCTCTGGAGGATTGAGACGGCCTTTGCCCCTTGTTACTGGTTTGCTCTGTGTAGCAACTGGAATAATATGGAATCTTAAGTATTTATTTATTTCATACTGAGCATAAACATATTTATTATATTTCATATCGAGTCCCTCTCCTGGTACATGGGGTGCGAGTCATCTTCCTTTTTCACAAGCATGGAAACAAGGTCCAGCCCCACCTTTTGCCGTCACCGTGAAGTCGAGTTGAGCTCTCCTGGTTCAGGTGGTGCCCACTGAGGACTGTCACCCCAGACCTGGGTAGTCCCGATGTGAGGAGGGGAAGCCTAGGTCTGGGCGATGCCAGCCGGAGGAGAGAGACTCTCAGATGAGAAATACTAACTGGCCTCAGTTCGTCCCCCTATTTCTGTTGGAAATAGTCACCCTGTGACTTTGAAGGAGAGAGACCCCAGGAACTGAACCCCTAGGGGACTCAGACAGTCCTTGCAAATGAGACTGGGTCCCTGGGCAGAAATGGCACTGTGATCAGAGGTGAAAAAGCTCAGAGTGTGTGTATGGGAGAAGGAGGAAGAGCTGGGGAGGTCGATGGGATCTGGAGAAAGGATCAGAATAAGGAACCAAAAATAAATACCCAAGATTCCATTATTGTTCCTTATTAAATTTTTTGAAGATGGCAGAAATGAGATCCGTCAACTTCTCTTTTCCTTGAGAAAACCAAAACTCTTCTCCACCCCAGCCTAGGAAGAAGAGAGGGCCGACTGCTACCCCAGGGGAAAGCCGGTCCACTTTACTGCTGTTTCATGGCGGCAGCCCGAGCCGCCGGGGGTGAACCAAAGAGGGGCTTTTGTTTAAAATTAATGGCTGAGGTCGTCTCTTAAAAGCCTGTCATTTAAATGAACAAAGGAGCAACTGCTTGCTGACAGCAGAGCTGGGAAAATGGAAGCGCTGGGCTTCATGTCTCACCCACAAATCTCCGCGCGTCTACTCACTCCGTTTCTTCCCTTGACCTGTCTCTTTAATCACTTCACCCTTTACTGCCAAGAAGCACGGCTGTTCCTAGCACGCGCAGTGGCCTTCCTGCCTTTGACAAGAGGTTGCCAGCTACTGCTCGCCCATCCTTCCAGCTGTGCGCCACGGGGGGCGGCCCCTTTGGGTGTGGACCAACAGGTGAACGGAGATTAGGGCAAAGGGGTGGACTGGTCACCGTCTGGAAGAGGCAAGCTCCCCTTCCGCCACTTGGAGGTCAAATCCAGCATCTCAGTCGCCTAGCCGTCACAAAGCTTGGAAAAAGCAGAACCATCAGATTATAGCATAGAGTCAGGGTCGCTCTGAGAATACTAAGGGCCATCTTGGTATATGTAAACGTACCATCACTGCGGAATATTCCTTTGTTTTGCTATGTCTGGGAGGTGGGCGGGGAGGGACTTTCCTGTTTTCCCAGTTGTCCCAGCTTTGAAAGCAGCAAAGGGAAGTGAGAAGCCCACAGTGTCTGCTGGACCCCCTCAGAGCCTCCTCAACACAGAGACGTCTGTGTCTCCCCCAGACCTGAGAATCCCCAGCACAGATCGACATGGTCCTGGTCTGAAGTCTCCAAAAAGAGAAGCTCTGTTTCTCCAGCCCTTCCCCCTGGGCTTGGTCTCACTTTGATGTTCCCCTAAGAGGTACATGATGAAGTTTAGGAAGCAAAACAGCGCAGGAGCTGAGAACATGGACGCCAGTCAGATGGCAGGGATCTGTGTGGGACCTTGAAAGAAGTGTGAGCTTCAGCTTCTCCGTCTGTAGAATGGCTGTAGCCGAAAGATTGGCCCCCGTCCCTGAGGAGCCAAATAACTGAGAGACAGGGTTTTGGAGCTTAGAAGCAAAGAGGCAGCTTTATTACTTTGCCAGGCAAAGGAGACTCACAGCAGACTAGTGTCTTCAAAACTGTGAACCCACCTTGGGGATGGGGCCACAGCTCAAACAATAAAGCGTCGATAGCCATCAACAAAATCATTCTCTTCCCATGAGACTCAGAGTGGCGTCACAGTGTCTCCAGGTGACCCATTCTACAGAGGCTAGCGGTTGTCAGCTCTTTCCATCTCTCTATCTTATAAGCACCCAAGGCGTGGTCTGCATGGTAATTCAGGCTACTTCGTAAGGTTACAGTTCTGTGACCATCTCCCTGGAGAAGGACTCAGAGACCAAGCATGACTGTTACTTTCGATGACTGGAATAAAGTAGGAAGAGTAAAATGAATAGCTTTATTTTAACAACAGGCCTGGAGCTGTGAGTAACAACCGGTCAGTCAGGTCAGCTGATCATTTTAAGGGCAAGCATAAGAATAAGCAGTCTGTTAGCCTAAGTGTGGCCATTTTATTAATTCTTCACGGCGATAATAATTTAACATAGCAGTGTTCCTGTGAGGGCTCGATTAGCCCACAGACTCAGCCCTGTGCCTCGTACCTAATACATATGTGATAAATATCGGCTTTATTAGAATTATTATGGCTTCTAACAATTACTCGTAGCAGCACGTGCGCCGTGCAATTCAAGTGAGATGGGTTACCAAAGCCACGCCACGTTGCAAGCTGCCTAACTGTGGCCTCCCACGAGGAAGAGACTTCATACACATCCTGAAGGTGGAAGGAAAGACGGAAGAGGAAAGAGAAGACATGAAACCCTCAGTAAACACTTGATTAAATAGGTGGCAAGGCAGGGACTTGCCCGTAAAAGAATCTGCCAACTCTTGTCCCTCCCTGCTTGTTCTTTTTTTTTTTTTTTTTTGATTGTATGATTTCATTTCTATGAAATGTCCAGATTAGGACATTTTAAAAAATATCTTCTTCCTTAAACGTTTACTTAATGTTTACTGTAAGTAGCTTTTGTGTGTGTATGTGTGTGTGTGTGTCTCTGTGTGTGTGTGTGTGTGTGTGTGTGTGTGTGTGTGTGTGTATTTACGTATACAGTTGGCCCGTGAACACCTTGAGGGTCAGGGGTGCTGACCACGGGGCTCCCTGCCCTTTCTCAGGGCCTCGCCGCAGGCTTTCCCTTGGGCAGAGTCAGAGGCCTGCAGAGGGAGAGAGCGCAGAACCTACAAAGGGCGGACAGGATCTGGAGCCTGGAGCGCGCAGAGGAGCTCAGGGCACGTGGAGACAGGACTCCATGGGGAGAGAGAGGAAGCAGGAGTCAGGGGAAGAGGTTTTCAGACGGAAGATGCTCAAAGATGCTTGAAAGTGAGGGAGAAGGAGCCGGTGAACGAACGGAGACACCGAAGACATGAAAGGAGAAAAGGTTTAAGTGCTGCCGAGGCGCTGCAGGGCCGCTGCCCGGCCGCGGAGCGGCCAGCTGAGCTGCGAACTAAGGCAACACTTGGAATCCGAAGCGGGGAGTGAAGCTGACACCAGCCTGTTTCCCCCGTTCAGATCACATCCTTACCGTGCTCTTCATTCATCTCTTCATTGAGGAGTTTCCTCTTTTAGAAGCTTTCCCAGAGCTGCTTTGGAAACACCGAGGTCGCCTCCTCCGGCGTGCACTTCTGGGCACTCACACGTAAACGTGCTCTCCGTCTCCACCAGGACGGCACGCTCCTCCCCGGGGCCGCGTCTGCGGGAGGAGATTTCCACGCCGAGCCTTGGAGACTTGGCCCCATTATCCTTTCCTGTTTGCTTGAAATACCTCCATCATTTCTCCTTTGAAAAACTCCTTTCTTTATTTCTTTCCTCATTTTAATTCATATGACAGACGATCTGGTCCCCACCCAGCAGAGTCCAGTAGAAACCTTCATAAGGAAAAGAGATTTATTTACTTATGTTTTAAATGGAGGCCCTGGGGGTTGAACCCGGGACCTCGCGCATGCTAAGAATGTGCTCTACCCCCCCCCCCCAGGAAGAGAGATTCATAGGTACTTAAATTGTGCAAAATTCTTAATAAAGAGGAGTTAGCTCAATGGCTGGCTTGAATGAGGGATTTCTTTTTTGAATCCCCCCGTTGTCACGCCCTAGAGTGTACTTGGAGATACCTTTGTAATACTAATTGAGTGTCTTCTGTAAACCTTGCATTTTACATATGTTATGGAATTTAGTCCTCACAATAAACTTGCAAATATAGGTTATTAACCCATTTTATAGATGAAGAATGAGGTTCCCAGAACTGAATTTCCCACACTCAGAACTGGAATTTAATGTAGGTCTATTTACACTACAAAGACTGCCCTCTCCCTGCACTTTCTAACACAAGACGTGTATTCCTGCCCGGTTAACTGTGGACCAACATTTAAGTATACATTTAACGACACCAAGGGGAGTGTGTTATTTTAAGGATTTCTCAGAGTTCTTTTTTGTGAAAGCACTGTTCTTTTTATTCCTCTTTTACAATCTTCTAGACTTTTCTATGTTGATTATACAAATATGCAAACAATCTATTTGTGACCTTCTCCATTCTGATTTTCTTGTAGCTGAGCACTTATTTCCTCGTCTTTTCTTTTCACCAGTAAAACAAAAATATTGAGTCTGCCCTGTCACCCTTAATTAGCTGAGGTAGCCTCTGTTGAAACTGTTTACTGCTCACTTTTTACCCAGAACAAAATTGGAAAAAATAGAAAGGTATTTATAGTTTTATCTCCTTTTCACAGAGACCCATTAATCATGCAGAAATATATTTCTAAGCTTCTTATTGTGCAGTTTTGCAAGTTACAGTAACGGTCAGCCCTCTGCGTCTGTGGTTTCTGCATTTACAGACTCACACAACCAAGGATCAAAACTACTGGGGGAAAAATCCAGAAAGTTCCAAAAAGCAAAGCTGAAGTTCTATTTACATAGCATCAACATTAGGTGTTATAAGTAAAGAGGAAATGATTTAAGGTACACGGGAGCGTGTGCATAGGTTATATGCAAGACTACATTGTTTCATATAAGCGTCCTCTGATTTGGTACCTGCTGAGGTCCTGAGGATACTGAGGGATGACTGCAATCACATTGCTTAAGAATTCGATTTTGGTAACCAAGATTTGTAAGCATAAACGTCTTTGAAAAATGCCGGGAGATACTATTTAAGTCTTCATTAGAATAGATAAGAGTGATGGATTCATTACTGGCTAATCTTTTTGCCAGTCCTGTAGGTAAACCCATGCAGTGTAAGACATAGAATATTAAAATCTATCACAGATACGTTAAAAATACGTAAGGAAAACATCTTTCAACAGCTGTGTGCCATTTTATTGTTACAAGAGCCTTGCCAACGTGACATTAATAAATCTGGTGCCATAATACGGCCCCTAAATTGGTTGTTACTGGTAATGAGGGAATAATTTGGAAGTAAATAGTCTCTGGCAAAACTGAAGTTGGCTATTTATTTCAGAGTTGATTAATTAATAATTGTTCATTAACCAACGCTAAATGCCTCACGTGTTGTGTTTGCCTCTTTGCCAAAAAATATCGGTGCTTTATTTTGGTGCCAATGCTAATTGTTAATTACTGCTCTGGGACCCTGGAAATTGACTGGCGCACAGAAGTTGACTAGCTGCTTGCTTTCCTAAAGGCTTTGCAGGAGTGGGGTGGGGGGAAGCTGCAGACCCTTGAGTCTTGCTTCCAAGACCTTGTGTTTTTATGCAGAATGTTTGGGGCCCTGGGGCTAAAGTTTGGAAAGCTGCAGAAAGAGTGTACAGGAAAACTATTCATGGCTAGAGCTTTGGGAATGTTTTCATGAGCTGAGTCTTAAATAAACTGAAGTCATTCTTAATTGAATGCACTCACAGTCTGTTTCGAAGAGGAATTTCACCAGGGTGTGGTTAATACCCCATTTGCTGGTTTTGTTGTCATTGAATATTTTGACTACTAGGACCTAATTGCACCTTAAGCCTTGGAACAGTCCCAAACAAAGAGTGACATTTTCAAATGGTTCAGGGAAATCAGTGAACTTCCATAGCTGTTTTCCTGTTTGTGGCCAGAACTGGAGGAGACCGCGTTTCCACTGAAGGGCACACAAACTCACCTGATTTATTCCTTGGCAGCTAACAAAAGCATAGATATTGGCATGGGGGGTCTTGTGTGATAACATGCTTCAGAACTTTTTTCCGGAGTGCAAAGTGTATACATTAGTTTTAAATTTCTTTGCAGTTGTAAGCATTTTGATTAGCTGCATTTTTTAGGCTTAAAAAATGTATAGAAATGTAAATTTAATCATCATCCTTCTTACACATAATATTTAGAAAAATTAACCCTAAGTGTTTGTGACCATGTCAATGAGTTTCTTCCACACTCTTTTGATGGACTGACTTGCTTGTTAAATAGAATTACAAATCCCTTGTGGAAGAAATACAAGGGGTGTGTGTTTAATTCTTTGATCCAGGAGCAGATCCAGTAATTGAACAGGGGGTTGTCTATTCTATTCTGAAAGGTTCCCAGGAACAGACATTTCATCCCCTGGGAGCCTGTTTCCATGTCAAATCCAGAAGTCCTTAACAGTGTCTTATTCAAATCCTTCTTGCTTCACCCAAAACTTCGCTCTCTGTGGATAGTGAGAACAGTTGGGAACCAGCCTATTTATAATAATCTTTCAGATTCTTAAGGACAGTTATTAAAATTTTCTTCAACTTTCTTCTCACCCAGCTAATTAACCCAATTCTTTGAACCTTTCCTTGTAAGACTTCACATGCCTTCAAGCCTCGTTTGCATAGAAGTTCGGTTCTAGAGCTCAAATTATTTCAAGGATACTCACCAGGAATTTGGCCTTGAGACATTAGAAAGGGTGTCAAGAATTTCCAACTAAGGGTTTCCTACTGTGATGACTTAATAAATCCACGTTAGCAGCAGGGTGCTGAGATTGACCAGATGCCCCTTGGGCCAGGTGAAGTTGTCATGAACTTATATTTTTATGGCAAACAGAGCTTCCTTCATGGAGTCCAAATATTGTGGAGAAATTTACATTCTCAACAGATGACATCACCTCAGCCTGCATTCACTATACTGTCATTGTTACTGCTGGCTTCTCTTCTGAAAGTAGCTTTTTTTCCCCCCAAATTGATTTATCAAGAAGAGTCCACTGGTTGAGGGAACTGACAAAATAATTCACATCGGAAGAAACTGAATTTAGGAAGCTGGTGACAGAAGGACCCAGGAAGGACTCCCCTCAGGGTTTAGCGTCTGTCCATGGACGCAGGCTGAAAACGCGAGGTCCCTGTCACATCAGTGGCACTTATCTTAATAATATTCCATCCATGCCACTCTTTGTGTTTTAAGAACAACATAGCAGTTGTAATCACATCACAAACTTCTATTTTTGTCATTATACAAACATTACATCTGCGTTTGAAATTAGTGAGAAAATGCGGATAAATTAGAAGAAAAGGAAAAAACATCATGCTAAGTGTAAGTGGTCTAAACACCCCAATTAAAATGCAGAGACTTTTTTTTAAACTAGATACGATAACAAGACCCAACACAGGCAATCTATGAGAAATGTACTTTAAATATAAATATATCTATAGGTTAAAAGTTAAAGTATGGAGAAGATACTCCATACAAACAGTCATCTTAAGAAAGATGTGCTTGCCCCATCAGTATCAGATGACATAGACGTTAAGACAAGGAATGTTACCAGGGCTAAGGAGTTCTATTTTATCATCATAAATGAATGTCTCAATCGATAAAATGTAATAATACTGATTTTGCAGGAGCTTAAAAAAATCCTTTCAAATATATGAAGCAAACACTGATTATACAGAAAGTAAAGATAGATGGATCGTTTTTATAATTTTTCTCTTTAGATTTTCTTCTTTTTTTCCCAACCTGATTTATAAGAGCTCTTTACTTATAATTTTATAAGAGACAATTTGTCTATTACATATATGATAAATATCTCCAGTTTGTTCCATGTCATTTCATTTTGTGTGCTCTGCTGTCTTTGTGAAGCTTTCCTTTCTGGCTGCTGGCTTTGCCATCATGCTTGGAGCATACTTTCTTATCCTGATGCTATAAATTTAGTTATTATCACATTGTGGTTTTCTTCTAGAAGATTTTTGATTCCATATAATTTTTCCCCTTTAATATTTAAGATTTTTGGAATTTAAATATTTCTCAATTCCATGTAATTTTTACTTTTAAGTATTTATTTTTGGGGGAATTTTTCCTTTGGAATATAGTATGTGATAATAATCTAACCTTACTTTTAACTAATCATTAATCTTTTCAGTGCTGTTGGACATCTGTCTTTTCACAGGTTTCTTTACAAGCTGAGAGGTGAGGACTTTCCTTCCTCCAGCCTGCCTTTTCTGTCAAACACTTACTGAACAGGTATTAAACACCAGGAGGTATGCTTGGCACTGGGGGTTGGGGAAAAAAAAAACCAAATTAGTTGTCTTTGAGTTAGTGGTGTTTTAGAAAACAGAGGGTCAGGTACTAGCTGTATGAGCAAAATGCTGCACAGCCAATGACAAGGAAATGACACTCTGCCAGGGAGCAGTTGTAAGTGACATTTGATCTGACTCAGAAAGGAGGATAAAGGGGAAGGTCATAGTTGTTTCAGGACCTGGAGAATGACTGCATGGACAGGGGCCACCTGGGGCTGGAATCCAACCCAAACTCCTCAATGCGCCAAGTGCCCCAGCACAGGGATGCCCTGCGCTGGTGGGAGGGACATTTTCCTGATTTGCACAAACACCCTGTATGCGTTATCAATTGCCTTAGAGGAGCCTGTGTAAACGCAAGGATTTGGGAATGAGCATGACATATTTGAGGAAGACTGAGACGCCAGTGCAGTTTAAGCTTGGGCGGCAGAGAGAACCATCCTCGGGGAGACGGTTTCAGAATCTCTTAGGGCACCTTCGAGATTGGGGAGTCCACCCTGTAGGCTGCATTTTTCGTGTTAGAAGATGACAGCTGAACCTGCATGATTGGTTTTGCATTTTAGAAATCATGACCCTAGCGGCAGCCTGGAGAGCCAGGCAGTGATCAGGAGGAGAGCCCAAGGCCAGCGGCCGCGGGGTTTGTCAGAGGCTGTGAGTAGCCACGGCCAGAGACGCTGAAGGTTCAAATCTATAGAAATGGTAAGAAACGCCAAGTTTTGGGAGCAATTTCTGAGGCTGAATCAGCAGTACTTACATTCCTACTACAAAGGTAGGGGCGGCAAAGAAATCAGATAGTTTCCCTTGTCATCCATCCAATGTCTGGGCTTCAGAAAGGACCTCGTTTTAGTTTGAGGTTGCAGTTAAGACAAGCTCAGACTTCGCTGGGACCCAAGTGTCTGACCCTTTGTATGTTTCATTACCACCCGTAAGACGTGTATCTTAATGAGCTCCAAGCTCTGTTCATCTTATAGACATGACCGGACCTTTGAGGACTTTACAAACTAGTGGAAAATTTTTTCTTTTAATGCTTACTATTTTTTATAGTACTGTTGTGTGTCCCAGAAAATCCTTTCTCTTAATAGAGATCTATTTAAGGTGCACTCAGTCCTTGGGTCTTAGAGCCTCGTGGCCTCACAACCCAAGTTCAATGTCATCTGAAAACATTTCTCTCTCATGGCTTCCCCCCATACCTCTCTGACTGGCTTCATAATTGAAGACTTTAATTTATTCACCACACAGTGTCTCTGCCCTCCTGCCATCTGTAATTTATGCCTTTTGCACTCGGCTGCCTGGTGTTCTTTAATTCTGCTTTAAAAAATGACAAGAGTTTTGTGACCCACTTGGTAGGAATCACCCCATTAAAAATATTGTTATGCATAACGGTGTTTAGAAAAAATTCCCAGCAGTGAATTTCAGTTTTGTAAGATAATGTTCTTTTTAGCACGACCCAGCTGGTGGCTACAGTTATCATTCATATGACAAAACAAAGATAACAGGAGCCCCAGGGAAAGAAGGCTGACCTCCCAAGAGAATGCTTGAGTTCAGGTCTGAACAATCCGTTCAGCCAAACAGAAGGAAGCAGCAACCAACATGGATTTTTTTGTTTTTCTTTTTAACATTTTTTATTGATTTATAATCATTTTACAATGTTGTGTCAAATTCCAGTGTAAAGCACAATTTTTCAGTTATACGTGAACATATATATATTCATTGCCACATTTTTCTCTCTGTGAGCTACCACAAGAACTTGTGTATATTTCCCTGTGCTGTACAGTATAATCTTGTTTATTTATTCTACATTTTTGAAATCCCGTCTATCCCTTCCCGCCCTCCACCTCCTTGGCAACCACAAGTTTGTATTCTATGTCTATGAGTCTATTTCTGTTTTCTTTTTATGCTTTGTTTTTGGGACCTAATGAAACTTACAAGCTTCTGCACAGCAAAGGAAACCATAGGTAAAACAAAAAGACAACCTACGGAATGGGAGAAAATTTTTGCAAATGAAACCGACAAAGGCTTGATCTCCAGAATATATAAGTAGCTCATACAACTTAATAAGAAACAACCAAACATCCCAATCCAAAAATGGGCAGAAGACCTAAACAAGCAATTCTCCAAGGAAGACATACAAATGATCAATAGGCACATGAAAAAATGCTCCATATCACTAATTATCAGAGAAATGCAAAGCAAAACTACAATTCTCACATCAGTCAGAATGGCCATCATTCAAAAATCCACAAATGACAAATGCTGGAGAGGCTGTGGAGAAAGGGGAACCCTCCTACACTGCCATGGGAATGCAGTTTGGTGCAGCCACTGTGGAAAACAGTATGGAGATTCCTCAAAAGACTAGGAATAGGCTTACCGTATGACCCAGGAATCCCACTCCTGGGCATATATCCAGAAGGAACCCTACTTCAGGATGACACCTGCACCCCAATGTTCATAGCAGCACTATTTACAATAGCCAAGACATGGAGACAGCCTAAATGTCCATCAACGGATGACTGGATAAAGAAGCTGTGGTATATTTATACAATGGAATACTACTCAGCCATAAAAACCAACAACATAACTCCATTTGCAGCTACATGGATGTCCCTGGAGAATGTCATTCTAAGTGAAGTAAGCCAGAAAGAGAAAGAAAAATACCATATGAGATCGCTCATATGTGGAATCAGACATGTTTTTTTACCCCAGAACAGGATCCCCGCGTGCTAAAATGTGCAGGCTGTAGTGTCAGAAATTGACCTCTCTTTTTCCTCAATATATCTTTTCAGCAGAGTACACACATTGATAACTAAAACATCAAGAGTGTCCCAAGAAGTGCTGAGAAATGATGTCTTTTATTTTATCTTCTCTTTGAAGATCTAACCAACACTCTTGATTTCCTGGCTGCAATGTCTTTCTTGGATAATCTGGGTGATGTGAAATAGAGAAGGATGTGGAAGACACTACCTGGCTGACCAGCAAGACCAGTTCCTTTCCTTTCCAGACACACAAGTGATGTGGTCCTTGGACAGGCATTTAGCCCACACCCCCCATCTCTCTGCTATGAAGCGGAGTTTTGGCCAATGGGAAGCAAGGAGTGGATGCTGTTTCTGAGCTGAAGATGATGCAAGAAAACGGATGTGGGTGTGAGGAGGGCTGTATCCCAGGTCTCAGCTGAGCCCCTGGGACGTGCCCGCCAAGTGTGGGCCCTTGGCTTTGCACAGGAAAGAATTTGAGTGCGAGCTGCCGCTGAGTAAAGGCAGATTTATTTACTGCATAGAGTGTAAGGCAAGAGAAAGGCAAGGAAAGAGGCGTGGGAATTGGGTGCTCAGGTTAAAGTAAAAGTAGGTGCACACTCCATAGACAGAGTGCAGGCCGTCTCCAAAGAGGAAGGAGTGAGAAAGGACTGCTAGGTGTGGTGGTGTCAGTTTTTATTGGCTCAGTAGATTCACAGGCCTACAGGTGCGACCATTCCAACTGTCCTGGGGAAGGGGGCTGGGATTCCTAAGAATCGGGCCACCACCCATTCTCTGGCCTTTTGTAGTTAGCCTTGGGACTGTCATGGCGCCTGCGGGCACGTTATTTATTACGCTGTTACAATGAGCATATAATGAAGCTCAAGTCTACTAGAAGTCAAACTTCTTAATCCTCAAGGCCAACTTAGAGTTGAATCTTCCACCACGTTGGTGTTAAATTGCTGTCATGCCTTGAAGTGGCTGTGCCCTGCCACCTTCCTTCCTGTCTCAGACCCACAAAACCTGCCACTGTCTGATGGGCTCTGCTATTTTTCCTCTCACCAGCTTGACCCAACTACAGAGCCTCGAAGCTTTTGTTCAGTCTTATCCAGTCACGAGACTGAGGGAGCCTGGGTCTCTGAATCAGTGCCTGGAGGGCAGCCCCTGATCTGGGCTGAACTGTGTTCCCCTCAAATTCCTATGTTGATGACATAGCTCCTGGTACCTCAGAATGTGGCCTACTTGGAGATCCGGTCTCTTAGGGAGAATCAAGTTAAAGTGAGGCCATCAGGGTTGGTCCTAACTCAATATGGATACAGGAGAAAACGGGGTACATGGCAACAGGATGGCCATGTACCAGGTCTCGGGAGGGTCCCCAGGACACGCCCTGCCAAGTGAGGGTCCTTGGCTTTGCAAAAGAAAGAATTCACAGGGGAGCCGCAGTTGAGTGCAGGTGGATTTATTCAGAGAGAAAGTACTCAGTTTGATGGAGTAACATTTTGGCACCATGTTGGAAACTTTCTAAAGGTTTGGGAAGAGAAAGTTCTTTGTGCTGGAGGTACAGCTCTTTTCCTAAGTTTGAGGTTGTTTCAAAATAAAACAGTTCTTAAAGTTATCAGATGCATTTTACAGATGAAGGAACAGGGCCCCCAAGTGCTTGAGGTCGCCCAGCCAGCGTGGGGTAGCTCCGGGCGGGGGTCCTTGCTTCACGGGTTTCTTTTATGCAACATTTTCACTAGATCTAGAGGGGTGTGAGATGAAAGCACGTAATTTCATCCGGAGGTAAATGCAGGTGTAGAACTTCACTGCACGTCATCTCTGTGTGCCCCGATCCCAGGAATGAATTAATCAAGCCCCCACGGTTGTCTAAGGAAACACTCAGTGCCGGCGTTCTGTGACTCCACCTTGGAAAAAGCCAAGACATACACACCAATGCTTTGGGGCTGAAAGGTCCAAGAAGACATCTGCTTTCATTCCGTTTTCTGCCAGGTTTATCAAGGAGAGAAGCGGTTACATTACAAAGCAGTGGATCTCCTTTTACTGAAAACCATGAGTGGTCTGGTGTGGTGGTTGGGGATGGTGGTTAAATTATTCATCATGACAGAGATAATTATCTTCATACAGGAGACAGAAGCCCAAATGCCTTTTAGGAAGTCAACTTGAGAAATTGCTCCCCAGCGATAATGAGGGTAATAAGATGTGTCCCAGACCCTGTTCATAAGCTCTGCTTTTTTGCAAAAAAAAAAAAAAAAAAAAGTGTCCTGGGCTGACAGATGTCTGATTAACAAAATTAAGGAGAGATTTGGCTGCAGCCTTAACCCCTCCCCTGGGCCTTCCAGTTTCTGGGTTGATTAACTTTTCAGGTCAGATTTCTCTTCCCCGTCTCGCTCTTTATCATTTGAGCCGGCTTGATGGTTTTCTGCCACGACAGGGGCCGGGCTGCGCACCCGTCTCCTTCACGAGAGGGCGAGCTACTCCAATGCCAACTACCCTGTCATGTCTCCAACACGAGGCAAAAAACACTCTTAGTATCTCGTCACCTTTCCCTTCAAAGCTTCATACTTGGCTCCAAAACAGAAATACAAGTGGTGATATGGGAAAGGTGGCAAATGTGTTTCAATGCAAACCTGTGTGTGACTTAATCCCGGGAGCTTTTTGGTGTATTTTAGCTCATTGGCGCATATTTTGGTAGTGGGGGCAGTGGAGGTGGGCAGGGTAGTTCAGAGAACAAGCTCTCCTTCTGGATAAAAGGAGCAGTGGTGTTGGAACCCGGGGAGGTAGGGGAGCGGCCATTGCCACCAGCGCTGTTCTTGTGTTATAGCCGAGGACCTGAGACTCGGTATTGCTAAGTGACTTTCCTTAAGTCAGAGAGCTAGACCGGAGTGGAGTTTTGACTTAAAAGTTGGGTATTTAGAGTCAAAAATGCCAATCACCGATTGGCGCATTTACAAAGAATTGAATCGATTCACCAAGGGTAAATACTGGGTTGTAAGTGATATGGCGATTAAGTCCAACTCAGCTGATGCATCACACAAACCATGACTATCCCTTGCACTCAGCCATTCTCATCGTTGGATACATAGTTTAAGGCTAAATTATATAAGTGTGTATAAAATGAGCTCCTTTACAGCCAACGCAGAGGAGCAAAATACACTGATTTTTCTGCCGTGGCGGGAAACATCTAGAATGGCCCCAGATGATATTTCGGCTTTGGCAGTGCATCCGAGAAAGGGGAAGAGGGCAGAACAGTGAACAGTGATTTGTGGAATACGAATTTCAATTTCAAAACTTCGTATCAAGAAGAAAAAAAGTATAAAAAATAAAATGTTAGACATTGGTTGAAATTAAGTGGAGCCAAGCCAAAGTAAGGCAAAAATTTGTCCTATTCTTATTTTTAGCTTAACATGTAAACCAATATTTGTGTTCATACCGATGCCCAGAAGAGAATGATCAGAAAGGATCTGAACGCGCATCTGCTGGCTTGAATGTGAAAGGCTCGCTCGCTCTCGGGAGAAAATGCAGACGTTGCCATTCTCAGTCCCTGGGCCAATTTTCTCACCATTGAGTTTTAGTCCCTGGGCAAGTCTTGTCACCAGTAAGGGCTCCAATGTTCCCACGACAAAATGAGGAATTGAAATAACGCCTAAAATTCCCTAGAATTCCACGTTCTAAGGCTCCGTGGCTTTATAGCTCAATGAAATAAATTTTATGAAAAAGTAGCAGAAATTGACAAAGAAAATAGATCTATTGTTTCCAAACCATGGATAACAAAAAAAAAAAAAAAAAAAGAAAAAAGAAAAAAGAATGAAAACCAGGACCCTAAATGAATTGCCTGCCCAGGGGATTATAAACTGCAAACAGTCCAGCCAGCAGAGCTTCCATAATGATGATCACCCACATGTTTGAAATCTCCGTAAACTCTGGGCTCAATCCTTCTGTCTAGATTTTCTCATTTTCCTTCTCCAGGAGGCAAAGATGGTTCACCTAACAATGTCTATGTTCTCGTGAATATTACAGAACCATTCTTGGGCCTGCCATTTGAAAAGGAAATAGAAATACATAGATGGTCTACAAAAGTGCTTGAAGTGTGGAAATACAGAAGAACGTTCAGGCTTCGGTTGTCATAGTTCATTTATCTCATCGGAACAAAGGAGAAAAAAAATTCTCTGACGGTAGATGGTATTAACTGAAAAGAGACATTTAGGCAGTATTCTTTGGTGTATTTTTTTTTACTGTCAATTTTGTGTTTTTGGATTGTTGAGAAGACAGGCAAATAGAGATGTTATAGAAGTATTTCAACCATGTGAAGGAAAAAAAAGGATGCAGAGATGGTTATCCTTGCCTGTCTAGAACTTCCAAACACCTGAACTCTTTTTTGAAAAATTCTTACTTATTAACTATTTCTTAATTAATTTTTTGGGGGTGGAGGTAATTAGGTTTATTCATTTACTTACTTAATGGAGGTACTGGGGCTTGAACCCAGGATCTTGTACACACTAGGTATGCACTCTACCACTGAGCTATGCCCTCTCATGCAAGCGTTTGAACTCTTGAAAGGTAACTACGTACTAATGAAGCCAGAATGAAGGGAATTTCATCTTCATCCCAGCTGACAATCTACAGATCATTGAATCCGTTAAGCCCTGCCATGTGATCGAAGTTTCTATGGCATTGACCCAGATATTCTGGTTCATCAAAATACTAAATCCTTCCACAAAACACAAAATTACGTTAATATGATTTATGTCACCCGTCAGCCAGTGGGCTGATGCTTCGGCGAGATCTTGATTAGGGAAGAATGTAAAATGGCTACAACCCTCACTCATTTGCATTCGGTTCAAAGGAAAGGGCCTAAACGGAACTAAATAGGCAGTTAAGTACAAGAGAAAGATTTTTTTCTTTTTTGCTTTTTATTAAGCATGAAAGCGAAACAACTTGCCAAGAATGTGCATGACATGATTTTAGGACTAGAAAGCAAATTTGGCATGAAAAAAAATTCCAAACTGATCCTGTTAATTATGTTTCTTATGAATAAGGAAATTTAATAATCTCCATCTCCCAATACATCAATCTCAAATTTGGTACTTTGAATTATTCCTGTCTGATGGTGTTGAGTGGTGCATTTTTTAAACACATGCAATTTTTTTTCCTCAAAGGAAGAAAAGGGATAGAAACTAGCATTCGTGTGGTGTCTTTTGATATTTCTTTTTTATTAGCCTCATTTTACAAGTAAAAAAGTGAAGCTGAGGGAGTCTAGTGCTAATCTTAGGAAGAAGTAAAACAGAAATTTAAACCCATGCTCATCTGTCTGTGAAGCCCTCCTTGCCATGCTGCCTTCTCTTCTTTTAATAACTTGTGCAAAATATTTCATTTGACTGATACAAATCCAGAAATGGTACTTTTGACAGAAAATGCTAATCTTGCTAATATTCTATACACTATTTCCTTGGACACGATTATGGGTTTGCAAATATCTCTCCCTCTCAGACAAGTGATGTGTGTTTCCCTCAGGTTGAGCTAGGTAGCATTTTCATGTGATTATGCAATTTCACATGTCCAGTCAGAGCAAGAAGGCAGGGAGTATGTGCAAGTCGCACCATGTTACTTGAGAACAGCTGGTCTGAACAGATGACTGGTTGGTAGTAACTGTTTGTAAGAAGCCTCTGTACATGTATCACTTATCCAAGTTTTCAGATGTATGAAAAAGAGCTGATATGAGAACTCTGGGAAATTATAGAAGAAATGCTATTAGATTTTAGAGCAAAGATCACAGAGATTACTAGAGCAAAATGAGACGCTGTGATGATGAAGAGGAGTGGAGAGTACAGATAAAAGGCACAATGATTAGGCATGAGAACGTATCACACAGATGTTCCAGGAATGACCAGTCAACCAGTCGTAATCAAAATGGAACAGCAACTTGTAAGAAAGATTAAGTCAAAGCTGTGACTCGCTACAAAGTTGGGCACTATTCTCATATAGTGCATAAATCTCGTTCCATCTGATAAAATATTTTCTTTCCTCTTCAAAAGAAAATAGCTTGCTAAAGAGAAATCTAGGTCTTCTGAGTAATTATCGACACATTTCGGGGACAGGCATTTAACAGAATCTTCTTGCCTCTTCCAAAACCTCTATTTACTAACAAACGTCTCGATACGTCCTTTCAACCGCTCAGTAATTGGCCTTTTAAAAGTATTTTTGTCTAAGATGACTTTGTTAATTGTGCTTGTAATGAATGAATAAAACACAAACATACAAATGTTAATATTCCATTAATAATGATTAAGCTCCACTATAAGGGTGTGTGTTGTGATGAATTCTGCTGGCATCATAGTAAACTCATTTTCAAAGCACAGTGTTCCTGAGGGCAATTCACAAATGAGATCTAGTTTGTTCAGTATGGCATTCCCGGAGCCAGGTTTAGTCCGGCACCTAGGGGGTGCTTAATGTTTATTTGTTGAATGAAAGAAAGACTAGGAGGAATAGAGACAAAGCCTAACATTGTAGTTTATGATTTTAGAAGAAAAAAGAGCAAGAAATTCACAAGTCAGCCTCAATGAAAGTATTTGTTTATACTGCCTGAGCTTTGGACAATGAAACCATTGTTGGCTTTAAGAAAGGGCTAAGTGCAGAGAAAGCAGTTTAGGAAGGTCTACGGCCAGCGATGGATTCCCACACGGCGCCATGGGCCGCGGTGAGCGGTGGTACGAACGCCCATCTTGTATGCAGAGGGCTGCGTCACAGCAGTGTGCTTGCAACTCCTCTAGTGCCTGTTAAAACTGCAAACAGCTTTGTATAAAACTATATTGTGGCAATTGTCACTGGAAGAATGATTATGAGGTATAAATCCCTAATATTTATGGTTTACAAATGTAACTAAATTCAAGGTGTTTTGTATTCCATGAAATCTGGGTCTAATAATGTAATAGCAGATGTTCTAAATAAAAGGCTTTTAGGAAGAGAATAATTGCTTTAAATGACTTAATATCAGTCTCAAAAGGCTCCTGAAATTTTGATATGACATTAACGTTAGCCTGTCATTTTAATACGCGCTGACAGACAAATGCTAATAGATAAATATTATGTTCTATAAATATGGTGTTAAAATTCAGTGGCACATCCCTGAATGTTTCAAGAATTTGCTCTGTCTTCTCAAGAGACTCTCAGCCTCTTAGTGGCTTCAGGAAGACTTCTGGGGGATGGATTCCGCATCTGGAGAAAATTCAGAGGCAAGGGAAGGTCAAGTGCTTTCCTTTGGTTCACAGAAGTAGGAGGAGAACATTTTGTCCATTGGCTTCCAAGCTTCTGGGTGCAACTGGGAGCCATTGTGCTTTCAATATTTCATAAGAGGAGGGGAAAGTGGTTTCTGGGGGAATCCAGTAGACGGAGGGTGGCCAGGAGACTGCCGGAGGAGCAAGAGGATTGGAATAAAGGCACTTTAGAGTTCATGTTTTTTATTTCATTTTATGGTGAGAAAAACACAAAGCAGGATATTCACTCTCTTAAGTTTTTGAGCGTACAGAACATCATGGTTGACTTTGGGTACCATGTTGTACAGCAGATCTCTGGGGCTTACTCCTCTCAGTTCACTGACACTTTATGCCTATTGATTAATAAGTCCCCATCTCTCCCTCCTTCCAGCCCCTGGCAACCACCATTCCACTCTTTGATTCTATAAATTTGACTATTTTAGATGCCCCATATCATTGGAATCACACGGTACTCATCCTTTGACTGGCTTATTATTTTACTTAGCATCATGTTCTCCAGGTCCATCCACATTGTTGCATTTGCAGAACTGACTTCTTTTTTAAGGCTGAATAGTATTCCATTGTGTGACTAGACCACATTTTCTTCCTCCATTCATCCATTGACGGGCATTTCGGT
Source organism: Camelus ferus (assembly GCF_009834535.1). NCBI lineage: Eukaryota > Metazoa > Chordata > Mammalia > Artiodactyla > Camelidae > Camelus > Camelus ferus. Next base: position 3,895,030 of record NC_045730.1, on the reverse strand, counting down.
TGTTTCCACTTCTTGGCTATCGTGACAAACATAGGAGGGATGATATCTCTTCACGATCTTGATTTCAATTCATTTGGATTCATATTTGGAAGTGAGATTGCTGGATCATAGGGCGGTACTGGTGTTAACTTTCTGAGGAGGCATCACGCTGTTTCCTGTAGCAGCCGCACCACTTTGTGTTCCTACTATCAGTGTTTGTGGGTTTCATGTAACTTTCATCTTTACTTCACTAGGATGGCTCTAGGAGATCCAACCAGTGGTCTTTCCTGTACTATGACTTGTGAGCATCTCCCGGAAGTGCTATTCCCAACTTGAGGATCCCACTCAAGGAGAGGAACAAAATTTTCCCAGGCAGGCTAAAAGGCACCAGTGGTAGAGTAAGCAATGGGTGCTCGGTCCCAGCCACACACAAAAAGGGTGCAACGTCAATCAGAGACTGTTCACTGCATCGGTACCAAGCCATGTATGTGTTGTGTTGTGTGTGTGTGTGTGTGTGTGTGTGTGGAGAGAACAATGTGTGAAAAGGAAAGAAAAGAGTAATATTATGTCCTGAAAAATACATAATATGGAATCATCATGGATTTACAGGTGGGGTAGAGGGCTGGGGGTTGGGTGAGTGACAATAAGGAAGGCTGGGCAGGTGATCGGTGTGATTAAACAAAAAAACTCACTCTCCTCTCCTTATAGGGAAAGACAGGCAGTGTTCCTCAGTCCTTCCAGGTGATAAATTCTCTTAAGTTTGTGGACCTACCTGGGCTGATTTTGTCAACATCTTGTCTCTTTTGAATTAGCAATTTATTCCCAAGAAAGGGAACTTGGCATTTTTCTTTTTCTCCATTGGTGACAATTTTAAAGAAAGAGTCTTTCACTCTACTCTAAGGGATGTAGGATTCCCTGAAGGTGCCTTTCAAACAGACCATTCCCCTTTGTCAGGGTGAACGGAAACAGGCAAGCCCCAGTGCCCAGCCCTCAAGCGGCTCGGCGCTCCCTGCACGCGTAGCTCTGGTCTCGACAGCAGGACGCTGCGCGCGATAAACTTTCGCTGTCAGAAAGGAAGCCGTAAGTGCTGAAGATGAATCAAGAGGAGCCTTTTATTTTTAATGGAGGCACTGCAGACTGAACCCAGGATTTCGTGCGTACCAAGCAAGTCCTGTACCACTGAGCTACACCCTCCTCCCCAAGATGGGTCTTTTCTGCAGGGAATACTGGTTCCTAATGAAACATCTGGTGTTGCTTAGCTTTCCATAACTAACTTCACAACGTGGAAGGGATTTCTTTTTTGGATTAAAATTGGTAAACCCTACAAAACACACAGCATCTAAAAATCTCCATTTGATGAAACACACCCACACGCGCTCTTGTGGTCCGTAAGGGAGAACGCCCGGCTGGGAGTTAGGGACCCTGGGTCCTCGTCTTGACAGAGCCCTGACTTAGGATCATTTGATTTTCTCCCCAGAGGTACGACCTGGGTAAGTGACTTCATCTCTCTCAGCCTTATTTTTTTTTTAACTCTCAAGTGAAAATATTTGAGTGGCCATATTCTAAGTTCCTCTCCCCCTCTTGAGGTCTCCCCATCTTCAGAACCAAGCACGGAGCCAATCCAAACCGTTGACCTAGGTACACACGGAGGCACTGGCCACCTGCTTCTTTCAGATGTATTTCACTGACGTGCTGAGCAAAGTATCCACGGGAATTTGTTATTCATTTAGCGAGGACCCCCAAACGAATCCTACAGATCCAACTCCTATGCACCAGCAGTGTGGGCTGACAGAAAAGGGGTCCACGACGCGGGAGTGCTCGAGGCCCCATCCTGGGGCACAGAAGGACCCACAGGAGCTTGGCTGCCTCCGCAGTCACCTCCCAGCTACATCAAGGAAGGAAGGAAGGAAGGTGCACAGGGAGCAGAGACAAACTCCAGCTTCTATCTCCACCGGTGCTCCCTTTAGCCAGTGGTCCAGGTGGGACGGATGAAGACTCTCCCAGGAAACTGACAAATGGTTCCGTGGGGAGGATGGAATCTAAAGAAACTGTTTTTCTTCCCTCCCCCTGTACCTTGGGAGGGAGGGTTGAATTACTTTCCTGATTTGATTCACTGTCGCTGAGAAGTCAGTTAAAGAGCCCCCTGTCTAAATGTTTGTTTATCGTCCTTATAGCTACAGAAGGATGGTGAGAAAGAAACCAGAGACACAGACACGTTTTCACCCCGTCTTGTCTGTCAAAACCTACCCCATTCTCCGTGGCTGGCCCATCGGTATGTATGCATGATCTATAGACACCCTTCACCCTTTCTAACGGTGCTCTTCCGGGAAAAACTCGCACATCTGACTCGAAGCACTGAGGGGATGTTCCGTGCTTGCACGTTGCTCCTCTTGCTCTGAAAAGCAGAGAGCTCACTCCTGTTCTCTAGCAGATCATACCCAGGCCAGCCCCACCTGCCACATGCAGGGGACAAATTGTTGTGATTCGTGAACAGCCTACAACCAAGGTGCCCAACTGTTCTTAGAGGAAGAACTCAAGGCTCACGTCCTGTCGTGGGCACGGCCAGGGCTGGGTGCCAGGCGTCAAAAGATATGGCTTCAAATCTTTCCTCCCCTACACAGAAACAATGTCGCTTTCCCTCCGCCAGCCTTGGTGTCCTTCTCTAGCGATGACGAGATCACTGTGCACCTAACAGATTCTCCAGGAAGATGATGACAAGCTGAGAGCTGTGCGTAAACTGAAAACATCTAGTTACAGGCTTTTCATGGCTGTCTTATCCTCCTGACCATTAGCGCTCTGAGGGCTAACATAATCCCGTATTGATCACGTGTGGGGGGCTTTCTGTGTTTTATGCATCTTGGGGCCCTGTGGACCAGAGGAGGAGCTGCCCGCCCTCTTTTAGCTAGTTCTTGGAGAGAGTAAGGGACTCACCTGTGTGGGTGCCTTTGCTCTGCAGAGCAGCCAATCATAAGTCCATGTCCCCACCTGCCTCCTTTCATCCAGTTCCTGCAGACAGGACACTATTCACTCCCTCGCCCTCAGTCACCCCTGGGCTGGGCACTGTGTAAGCAGGGGCCATCCATTCACCCCAGAGCTTGTTGAAGATATCAGATTATCCAATCCTGGGCCTGTTCAGCTTGCTCATTCCCTTCTGGGAGATGAAGGCTTTTGGCCACGCCTCCCCCCACGATCCGTCCTCCCGGCCCCTGGTGCTTCCACAGAGAGCCCTCCATGGCCTGTTGTGATTTCTGTTTTTAGGGGTTTGTGACTATAAACTTCTTCCTTCACGACCATCATTTCCATGTCCGTATGTCTTAACACATCAGATTAAAGCAAATCCTGGGTACATTTTTAAACTGGTTCCCTACATGAATATATTTTGAAACGAACAAACCCAGGGAAGAGAAGGCACCAGGGCTTGAGTTTGGAAACTGCTTCACCTTTCGGGGCAGTGGGGTTGGAGCAGGCGTAGGTCAGTGCCTGCTCGCTGCTCATCCGAGAATCTCGGTGCTTTGAGGAATTGCCCCTTCTCACAGCAGACCTATCAGTACTTCTGGGTGTGGTATACCTTTTTAATTATTATTAAAGCTGCCTCCCATGAGTTTAAAGCTCTGCCAGGATTGAAAACTACTGGTGTGGACCACCTGTGAATTTTTTGTCAGCTTTAAAATATTATACCAAATAAGCCCCGAAAGGTCATCTTGTGGGAAAAAGGCTTTGAGAACGATGAATTAGATATAGAAAGCTCCAAATATTAGATGACGTGGACTAACCCCTGTTGGTGAAGAAAGAATTCATGTACCATATTTTTGAAAGGAAGTGGGAGGGGGCTGGGGTTTCCCACGTCTGAGCCAACTAGAACACTGTCACACCCATTCAGTTAGAACAGAGTCACGTGACAACGTGGCCTTTTGGGTTCTCATTTTGGCCTCAAGCCATTTGATGGCACGACCAGCTTCAGTGACATATAATGCAGTGTCTTGCGTCTGGCCCTAGAAGCTGCTGACATAGTTTGTACAATGATTTTACTCACGAGGGAAAAATTAATTGCATCCTCCTCAGCCAGTTACTCTGTGCTACAGCTTCACTGGAAAAAGCCAGAATTCCCCTTAGGAGCCCCAATTTCAAGTTAATATATAGTAATGCTGTCCACGGCTTTATTAATGTAGAGGCAGGGGGGCCTGGGGGTAGAAATCAGCAGGCTACGGGCCGGAGAGGTTTGCTCTTGCCTGGCCCGTCCACAGGCCAGCTGTGTGATCTGGGTCACACCTGACTTCAGGTTCAGTCCCTAAACGTGGAACCGGAATAATCTGGTTTGCCTCTTGGGCACAAATAATAAAAACAAATGAGATAATGTCTTTGGAGAGACTGGAGTTCCTTGGAGAGCATGACCATAAAACACACACACACACACACACACACACACACACACACACACACACACACACACCCCTCAGGAGAGTTGTCTCTCCATGTACATTATCAGCCTAATAAACAGGAAATTATAACTCCTCCCAAAGCATAATTTTCTACTCAACCCATTATCTTTAAGAAAAAAAGCCATTTCTCCTCCACAGGGTTGCAGGGAATCTCAGCCCTCATGTCCCCGCAGGTTGCAGTGGGAAAAGGATGTTTTGTTCTTGCCGCCGGCGCACACATTCCCATGTGTTCTATGAGAATGACCCCATCTGGGGCTCAGGGGGGACCTCAGACATGTTTTTAAATGTTTGGACTCCATCAGTCCCTCCTGTGTATTTGTTTCCCTACCAATCTCTATGGTGTTTAATTGTTAAAGCCGTGTGGGTTTCAAGGGAAATTGAATCCATATGGTTCCGATTCATTTGCACTGAGCTCATCAAATTGTTGTTTTATAAGAGCTGTTTGCTGTCCAGGAAGAATCCCCAAGATTTCATACACCATTCTATGCTTTTCAACATCTTTGAAACAGGAAGCAAAACACACCATCAACAACTATGACCACCTCCTTCTCCACGTAGCCTTTTTTTTAAAATTGAGGTATAGTTGGTTTACAACGTTGTGTTAGTTTCTGGTGTACAGCATGGTGACTCAGTTGTATATATGTATCTGTGTGTGTATATATATATATATATACTTTTTCATAGTGGGTTGTTACAACCTATTGAATACAGCTTGTAATTCCCTGTGCTATATAGTAGGTCCTTGTTGTTTATCTATTTTATATACAGTAGTGTATATCTACTGATCCCAAACTCCGAATTTATCCCTCCCCTGCTCTTTGCCCATTGGCAACCACAAGTTTGCTTTCTATGTCTATGAGTCTGTTTCTGTCTAATAGCCAAGACATGGAAGCAACCTAAATGCCCATCGACAGATGGCTAGATAAGCAGTTGAGATAACTGTAGAGAACAAGTGGAGATCACAGAATGAATGAGAGAGGGGAACTCATGGGAAGAGCTGAGGGAGCAAATGCAAATGTAGTCGCAATTGTGACTGTGATGACATCACAGGTAAGGAGAACCCTGTGCTTAAAATGACTGAAGGACGGTTAGCAGAGGAAGAGGAACGTATCGATGACAGTTATCGCCCAGAAATAGGAAAGCAGCCATGTCGATTTGCACCAGCCCGGAACACACGGGGCAGGGAGAGTGATGCTGAAGAGCAGATGGACAGCCTGACGGAGAGACGGGCCAGAGGCATAACCTTGGTCACTTCTGATGAAAGGCTCCGGTAATTCCTGATGAAGAAGTGTGGGCGTGTTAGTACACAGAGTGTTGCAGAGGGCGTCTCTTTTTCTTCTTTCTGTCTGGAAACTTTCCCAGCAGGAACTGCCCCCGCCTGACCTGGTGGCCTTCTTTTGTTGCTGTAAGACCCAGTACGCTGTTCACCTGGCTCCAGCTATCCCAGGGATCTGAGCTGGACCAGCCAGAGCTCAGAAAGCTGTTCCTCTTTTACAGCAAAATGCCAGGACCAGACAACCTGAAGGGCTTGGTGTTGGTCTTTGCAAGAACCAGAGGACAATGAAAGCTCTGGAGTCCACCTCTCTTGAAGCCAACCCCACTTCGGGACTTTTAATTATAAAAACTAATGCATTCTCTTTTCTTGAGCAATTGCTCAAGGCCGCACCTATGAACATTTTAAGCCTCACTTTCATTGGGCCGAGACAAGACAACCGTGACAGCCTTCTTTAGATCCCCTGCCTCTTGTTAGAGAACTTTTCTCCTACCTCGTATTATCTGTGTGTTTGTGATGTTTTGGCTACCCATTCTGGCTTTCTTAAACACTGAAAATTCAGTCTGTTCTATCTCCACTCCTGCCAGCACCTCGCCCTGTTCCTGGCTGGTGATAATATTGGGTAACATCTGCTGAACTTTTATCACATACTGGACATTGTCCTGGGTCCCCTAGAGATGTTAATACATTTAATCTTCATTAAAACCTTTAAGAGAGAGATAAAAGCATCAACCCCAGTTTACAGAAGAGCAAACAAGAACAGAGAGGTCTTTGTATCTTGTTTTTCAGTACTCAAACTGAAAAACATAGAAAGTAGTTTCAACTCAAACCGTTTGATGTTACCACCATTTTTCCAAGATAATGTGCACTGTTGCCTCCTGGTTGGTTCTCCTTTAAAGAAATTTTTGTTGAATAAGGGTTATTGAATGGACTAAATTAAATTACGGGAGGAAAGCTTTCTCAATAGATTACAAATACTTTCCCCGAGGAGGAATTTCACCCGGAATAGAGACTAAATCAGCACTGCTGTTAACATGGTCTTCATCCTTTATCCGCGCTAATGAGGCCAGTGAGTCTCCTTCTCAAGGTTTGCATGTTTATGCTGTTTACTTTAAGACAGTGCCCAACACTTCCTCTGCATCAGATATCTGGCTTTGCTCTTTTTTTGTTTTTGCCTGTTTTATTCTATTTTACTTCATTTTATCTCATTAATATTTATATTCTCTCTTAAGGTTACTTCATTTTATCTCATTAATATTTATATTCTCTCTTAAGGGAGCTAAAAAGGTTTAACCATCAAAGAGTTAAAGAAGAGACAGCTGACAGTCAGCAGATGATAAAAGAGCGATTCCACCAAGGAAACGTGCTCCAAAGTGAGCCTCGATAATTGGTTTAATAACGGGTGATAGGGGTGTGGACATGGAGCGTGCATAGGCTTTTGGTGGTCTTCCCACTTTCTTTGACGCTCTGTGTGATAGCTGGTGTGACAAATTACATAGAGGTGGTAGAACTCCGGGGTTTCACCCCATCATTAAACACCCTCAGCGGTGCCAACGGAGCCATTTGCAATTCTCGTAAGAATCAGAGCAGAAGAGTGTCTGGACCAAAGGCACATCCCTCCCCTCTGTCCTCGGAGCTGGGCGGCCTGTGTGAGACCTCTGCTCTGTCATCTCTAGAAGAGCTTGGTGGGCCAGCCCTGTTCAGCTTGTCTGACCTGAGCATCCATCGAGAGGAAATCAGACCAGAAATCCCTCCATCGGGAAGATCTCATGGAGGAGGGCCAGAGAGGAGGCTGTGTATCCAGTCACCTGGTGATGGGAGGTGATGAGGGTCTGTTGGCCAGGTGGTGACATGCCCTCTTCTTACAAGGATGTGGCTTCTAGTGTAAGTGGGTTTAAAATTTCCTACTGTGTTTGTGGTCCTCTAAGAGCATGTGATCTGAAAAACACTCCAAATTCTGAAGACATGTCTTTTTATAAATGAGCATCCTTGTCTCAAAAACTTTCTTTACAAAAACACTCAGGGTATATACTTTCCCCAAACGGGTGCTTTCAGTGCCCCATTTGACTTAGAAACCCTAATTCTCTACCTAAATTTCAAAATTCTGCAGAACGCATACAGGAAAAAGGAAATAAATACTAACTTTTAACACAGGGACAGGTGTGGTCCAGCTACAGTGTGCCTTCCTACCTTTTTTTCTTTCTTCCAAAAGTCATTGGTTCATGAGCTGAGCAAATTCTCCCCACCCTACCTTTCTCTACCTTATAACTCATGTCACCCTCTCCAAGACTCTGGCATCATATTATCCTCAAGACCTTGTTGAGGAAGTGGTGGGAATTTTTTTTTTTTAATCATTTTCTGTGCGACGATCGGTATTTGAGAAAGGATTTAGGCTGTCTTAGGTACCGCAGCTAAATGCCAGTTTCAGCCAGAAGTTGCTAGAAGCAGTGGATGGAGATCTACAACTCCCAAAAGACAACATCCAGTGTATTTTTCATCTTCCCACCCTTGTATGGTTTTGATTTAATGTACCAGGGTGCAGCGTGGCAGTATTGATGTAGTGGGCATAAATCTTGGTCCACAACCTCACACCTACAATAGATGTGAAACTTTTTATTAAAAACACAGCCAAAATTGGACCCTAAGCCACCCTTTCACTGGGTAAGAGGGATGATCAGGTTTTAGTAATGCTTGAGGACTCCCCCATCCCCCTCCCACCCCAGGGAATGAGGAGGACCTTGGTGGGGTCTTACAGAGCCTGAAGGCTCTGGGAAATCTCTGAAAGTTATTTATTACCACTTCACATTAAGCCCATAAATATGAGAGCATGAATTTCCACTTGAGGGAGGAGACTGGGAAAAATATACGGTAAGAAAATTAATATCTCAAAATGATACCCCATAGGATCGAAACTGGACCCTCCTGTCTGTCTATTTTCTAGCCACCAGGCACAACTGGCAGTTGATTTTCCCTCAGCTGAGCCCCCCTGCACCATGGTGAGGGACACTCCTCTCAAAGGTTAGCAAATTACTTCCTTAGTTTCTAGTGCTCCTGAGACACTGAGAGGTGGCACCTTTTCCTGCTTTCACAGGTGTTTCTGGAAAGGTAATTCAGGGGCAGCCAGTCAGCTGTCCTCACACTCAACTTCTTGGCAAATTCGATTGTTATTTCTAAAATTGTCTTTTTCCCAAGGACTGGAGCTAATGAATTCTCTTCAACTTCAGACTTGGGGATTATCCTTTCTAATCACAGCCCCAAACGCCATCTATGTGGTCTTGGATGCAACACCGGCGTCCACCGCAGCTGCAGGACATGCCGAGTGGGCGATTTCAGGGACTCGCATGTGGTCGTTTGACTATGACGTGTTCGCTTATCTGCTGTGTCCGCAGAGTCGGGAGAGCACACTCATTCCAGTGCTTTCTCCACTCCGGTCCAAGCATATTTAGATACAGTTACATTTTTTTTTTAAGGAATCCTTTATATACAGAAAAGTTCAAACTTTCAGTGGTACAATTCTGTGAGTTTGGTAAATACATAGAGTTGTGAAACCACCACCACCTTCATGATGCAGAATAATTCAAGCTCTCTAAAATGTCCCCCTGCCCCCATGTCACTCAGCGCGCTACCTCTGGCTCTCGGTCACCACGGACATGACTTTGACCTCTTTAGCTCCGCCACTGCAGAATGGCATGTAAATGGAATTGTGCAACATGCAGTCCTTCTCGTCTGGCTGTCTTCACTCGGCGTAATGCATTCGAGTTTCGTCCATGCCATCGCATGTGTCAGAGCACCTTCTTTACTATACTAATAGCGTTGCATATTGTGGGTGGACCACGGTTTGTTTAGCCATTCATCTGCTGACTTGGACATTGGGATAATTTCCTGTTTGGGGCTGTTTTCAATAAAGCTGCGGCAAATTTTCACACACGGGTCTTTAGGTAGACATATGTTTAATTTATCTTGGGTAAATATTTAGAAGTGGGATTGCTAGGTTGTATGATTAATTTTACAAGGAACTGCCAAAATGTTTTCCAAAGTGGCTGCACAGTTTGACGTTCTAGCCATGAAAAGAAGAGTCTCGTTTCTCTACTTTCTCATCAGCACTTGGTGCTATCAGGCTTTTAAAATTTGAGCTATTCTAAATAAACAAGTAGTTGTAGTTTATTGCGGTTTAAATTTGCATCTCCTTAGAAATTAATGTTGAGCATCTTATTTGCCATCCATGTATCATCTTTCGTGAAGTGTCTATTTAAATGTTTGCCTATTTTATTGGGTTGTTTGCAATTGTTTGCATTATTATTACATTTTAAGAGTTCTTTATAAGATTCCAGACACAGATTCTTTACCAGATACTTTTTGCAAGTATTTTCTCCAAGTCTGTGGCTTACATTTTTTATTTTGATAACAGTGTATTTCAGAGAGCAAAACTTTTTTATTTTGATGAAGTCCAATTTATCAATTGTTCTTTTACTGATTTTTCTTTTGTGTCCTAAGATATCTTTACCAAGATCACAAAGATTTTTCTTATGTTTTTTCCTAGAGATTTTATTATTTTAGATTTTTCATTTGGGCAATCCATTGCAAGGTCACTTCTGTACACAGTGAAAAGTACATTTCAGTTTCTTTTTTTATTTTTTGCATGTGGATGAGCAGTTGTTCTGGTATAAGTTGTTGAAAGGGATATCCTTTATCCATTGAATGGCACCATTGCCAAAAATCAAGTGACCATATACGTATAAGTCAAATGACCGATTGTATCCTTGTAATGAGCTATAATGGAAAGGAGTCTGAACTATACACACACACACACACACACACACACGTATATGTATATGTATAACTGAATTGCTTTGCTATACACCTGAAACTGACTGCTATTGTAAACTGACTATGCTCCAATAAAAAATAAGGCTTAAAAAAAATGACCAATTGTGTGTGGTCGCAGTTGACCGTGTCTGTATCTCTGGCGGTCTGTGCCCTAGAAGAGCACCAGTTCCCAGACTTTGTCGTCCGGCTTCTTCCTCCATTTATTCTCAACCAAATGTTTCCCGCACTCTTTATGGCTTCAGGCCAATGGATTGCTCCTAAGCTGTCCATCTTCTTGATATACAGTGGTTCTCCTCTGCATCTTGTATTAGTTTAAATTTTTTTTTCCTTTTGAAAAAGGTGCATTTTACCTGGCTCTATCTTAGTCATATGTTTGCGTTACCAACTTGTTTTTGTTAAACTAATGTGACCTTATCTTCTCGGGTTAAATTCCAAATCTCCCTTGTTTTTACCTATGTTGGATACAGCTGAAAAGTAAGGAGTCTGTTTCAATCCTCTTTCCTTTTATATTTTTGAGAGAATGACTAAAGACCTTCTCCACCAGTGCTCCTCTCTCTAAGCTGTCATCCCTAGAATCTGATACCGCCTTACACACCAATAAAGAACTTGACAGGGAGTCCAGAGGTTGCTGTTCCAGTCCTGGTATTACTATGAATTAAGGGCGCAAAACATCCCCTCTATTGCTCAAGTCCAACTTTACAAAGCACGTGGATGGAGCGAGGTCATTGCTGGCATCCTTCCTACTTCTGTGATTTCTCGTTTTCTAGAAGTGGGCTCCCTGCTCCATCTCTACTGGACCAAGGATGAGGGTGAGAGAGGAGGGGATGGTTCAGATGGCTTCCAGTGTTTTCCTTCCTAACCTCCCCTACCAGGCAGTATGTGCTCCCCTGGAAACGCAAATAGCAAGTTTACCTTTAATATTCTAGAATGCGGCATTTGCCTTAAAATACTGTGCGCAACAGGGTGCGTTTACCACCCCGTGCTCTTGGATTGTAACTCAGGTGGAAGGTTATAGCAATTTTCTTGCTCAGTCTTTGCGTTGATCTATTCTGTGATTAAAATACACATGAATAATTAATTAGTATATATCACATCAATTGCTAATTTATTCATAATTAATATAAAAATTTAATTCTGTGATTGATATATATATGGGTGTACAGATAGTTACCAACTTAAAACACTTCCCATTCGTGGGAAAAATCTGAGTCTGGTTCTTCGAACATAGCTGGTGGCTGGAGTGGAGGTGACGTGTATGACCTCAAGTCAAAGACTGTCCATCTGATTTAATTCCTGCCACTGAATCTTTTCTAGGATTACACCAGTTATTGCCTATTAAAGCTGGGCTCTGAGTACCGGGCAATTGATCTGCAGTGAGAAAGTCAAGTATATTATCGGATATTGCAATCAGCCCAGAGGAAGAGAGGTTTCCACTTAATTTCAACTTAACCTCCCTCTTCACTGGTGAACATTAGAAGAGGGGTTCTAATAAAATGCTCACATCTGTGATCTCATTTGCTGTAACTGGCCCTGTCTTCCCAGATGTGAGGTCTGATTTCCAGCAGCTGAAGGGAAGTCTATTGGATTAACTCCAGCCTCGTGATTGATTTGCTCTGGGTTTTCTCAGCCTTCAAGGCAGATATAATGGTAGGAAATATAGAGTGTGTATCTTGGCTGACGAAACACTGGTTCTCTTCCAGAGAGCAAGAGACTGTCAAGACTTGGGACCACAGCTCATCATTCCAGAAACTTTAAGCTCCTTCCACAACGTGAAAAACTTGCCGAGGACAGTGAAGCAACGGGGCGGATACGAACCAGATTAACAAGAAAGTGAAAAAATGGAATTTCTCAAACTGAGGTCTGCAGGAGTTTGGAAATCCAAGGTTATTTCAATCATTGACCTAATATTTGCCAAACACCGACTATGTTCCGTGCTCGGTTCCAGGCCAGGGAAATTCTGCATTTATTCCAGACGGAGACGCAGACAATAAAGCAGTAAACCAGTTAATAACACAGTGGTGTGAAACAATAACAAGCACCGTGCAGGAGATGAAGAGACTAATGTGACCGAGTGTGATGCAGCTACTTTAAAATATCCGAATCCTTCACGGGAGGGAAAACTCAAAAGGCCTACGATGTGCAATGAACGCTGGTGTTTTCTGACCCAGTCTGGCTACAACTCATTACACTGATTTCACGAGCCCTAATTCATTGCAGTTTTGGACTCAACAGACGAACCCTTTTCCAGTTTCTCCTGTCACGCCGTCCTCCGTGTCTAGAACGATTCGTGGACCAGCGTGCATTTAGCAGGTAGGAAAAATAAGTCCTCTAATTGGAGAAAGTGTCAACCCGTCTGAGTCCTGTAGCGACTGCAAAGCATCAGACGCACTGAGAGAAAACACGATCGAAACAGGAGGAAAACCACCGGGCTGACATCAGCACGCTCCCCCGATGGCACCCAAGTCACTCAGTCATGTTCCAAGCTGTCAGCTGGAAATAAGGAGACTTAATAATAATGCCGGCACTTTACAGATAGATACCAGCAACTTCATTTTTAACATATTTCAATATCATTTCCAAACATTTGTATGGGATGAGCTCAAGACTTTGCACAGATTGGAAAACGGAGATGCTGAAAGATTAAAGGACCCACCGAGCACAAAGCTTTGCACAATATTTGTACAATTTACTTTAATGAATCTTTATAAATTGATACTGAATTAAATAACATTAATTTTTAATTAACAGCCTATGTATTATTCTTATTGATAATTCACATTATTAACAATTACATACTTATAATAATATAATTAATAATGTTGTTAACTTGTCATTAGGATTAATTACTATTGATAATTGATAGCTTACTCTGCAAATAGGTCACAGAACAACTTACTAAGAGTGAGAACCAATTTCCTGACTCTAATTCAAGTGTCTTCTGCTGTGCCAAACTGTCTGCGTCTCACTGGGAAATAAACCCTCAAAAACACCTCTGAGCAGGCCCTCTTTCTAGATCTGACTAAAAAGAACCTGCAAGATGGAAACAACATTATTTTAATTTTTGACTTCTATACAAAACAAGTATATATACTCTCACATATATACCTCAGCTTTTACACATTTAATTTTTATTTCATACTTATGTTTACCAGCTTTTAACCACTGAAAATGGAAGGCCCTACCCTGGCTTCCATTTTTTGAAAATGCGATTTTGCTTAAAGGGGGGAATTTGAAGGGATTCTGCCCATTCCTAAGGGTTCATGATTTAAATACAGCACTTCAAAGCTTCTCCCTTAATAGTCCTCTACAATCACAAAGAGATGGTGTGTGTTTTTAAAAGACAGTTCTCATTCTTCCGTTAATTAATTCAACTAATGTTTGGGTGGTCTATGGGCGGTTTCTTTCCCAGGCTTCTGAGGACTCAGAGGTGAATAAAAGACCCGCCTTGCCATCCACGAGGAGTCGGCTGTCTAGGGTGTAGAGAGGTGTGTGAGCAAACAGTGCAGCGGGCTGACGGCGGCGGGAGGAACCGGTGCTACGAGCAGGGACACTACTCCCCCCCTCCCCGGTTACTTTTCCCTGGTTTGGGGAGAACCTAAACCTTGTGCGTATAAAGACTTTGGATGGAAAAAATACCCACTATATATAAAAAGCACAGTAGTTTCAGTCACGAACCTCATCACTCCTGAAAAACAAGGAAAATCAAAATACACTAATAAAGTACCTGTAGACTGCATCTCTGAGATTGACTGTTACTTCCCCGTGAACCTCGAGGACTTGGCTTCCTTAATAATCAGGATCCTGTTTATTTGCCGTCCAGGCCGTTGACTTGTCTTTATTACCGATGAGCACACACTGTCATTTTTCCAGGAATCTGTTCCATTTGTATTTACGTTTTTGTCTTTTGTGTGTTTGTTTTCCAGGTGGGCAGGAGGAACCCACCCACCCCCAACCCCCTGACCTCCCAACCCCCCACTGCATGACTGCGTGGATGAGCACATGGCTTAGTGATGACAAATTAATTCCAACACCTCTTCAGTAATTTAAAATGGAACTAAGGTAGAAAGCTGGGGAAAAACTGTGGTAGCAAATAATTCTGCACGATCCACAAAGGGCTGACCTAGTTAGCCTGGAATTTCTATGCTTCATAAATCTTGTTTCAAGTAATCATAGCTCCCTTGGAAGAAAGTCGACCCCGAAATGAACACCCGTGGTCTGTGAGAACAGCCCTGTGGGGAGGTTGAGCAGGCAGGCTACGGTTTTGATTGGATTATCTCCCAACCCCCAACTCACTTGGTATTTAGTTCCAGATAAACAGCAAAGGATCACACACCTCCAGGAATGAGGGCCACCAGCGGGGTTTTCTCAGTCCATCGCAGTGGGCTAAGCAAACAAAGCTGGCCAGATGGGCAGGTAAGCTGAGCGGTGGTCTACCGTGGAGCATGCGAGCTGGTGTGCTGTGGGCGGGAGGGATGTGTCTGCATAGAGCAGCCAGAGGGAACGTGGGGCAGTCTGAGCCCCCAGACAGCTGTTTCCAGAGTACGAAGTCTCTCTTATTTATGCCAGTATGCTTGACAAATATTCCCATTTTTGATGGGTGCCATAGTGAGGAAGAAGGCCAGAGAGTATGGGCTTCACAGTGTGAGTCTAAGAAACTGGCAAGGTCTTCCTTAGTCCCTCCACCAAGTACCACTCAGACACCTTCCCTTTTGGCTTGTCAACGCTGCCCACAAAAGCACCATGAGAGCTTCATTTTTCCAAATGAAAAATACCCCTGTTGCAAATTATTAATAGGTGATTATGATTTAGCAACTTAGATTATTTTCAACATGACAAAGTACGGGGTACACGTCTTAATAAGCAGAAGGATGTGTTGCAAAAAAAGTGTTACAGCTCAGTGCTACAATAACTTGGATCCAGGCGAGACACCAAGCAGCACTCGGAGAGTTGGAGAACTCAGGTTTGTTATGCCAGCAGGCCCAAAGGAGTAAACACTCCAAGCTCTGGACCCCGTCTGTAGGTTTATACAGGCTTTTATAGGCTGCCAGTTTTACACTTTGCAACATCATATGCAAATACGGTATAACAAAAGTTGACAAATTAGGAACCAGCTTTGTAGAAATGGACCAATCAGGAGTGAGAGAAATAACCAATCAGGAGTGAAGGAAATAACCAATCAGGAGTGAGCTCAGGGAACCAATAGAACTTTAGGGTTAAGTAAGCCGTTTCAGAGGCAAAAAGTGATACAGAGCCTCTGGGCCAGGGAACCGGATGGTGCCGGCAGGAGAGTAGTGGCCCTGCCTGGGGGTCCGGCCGGTCTTTTTTATGGGGCTTCCCACCTCAGATGAAGACATGGGAAGGGCACTAGACACCAGGAGGGATGAGGGACAAGGTTCTATTTTCTCTGGGCCTTAGTTTCCCCATCCTTTAAATGAGGGTGTCCACCAGACAGCTCATAAGGCCCTTTTCAGGTTTTTTTTGAGCCTGTAATGCCCAAAGTAAAAATTTTGCTGGGGAGTGATGGTGGAGTAATTAGGTTTACTTATTTATTTTTAGAGGAGGTACAGGGGATTGAACCCAGGACCTTGTGTGTGCTAAGCGTGTGCTCTACCACTTGAGCTACACCCTCCCCTCCCCCCAAATAAATTTTATCTACATTCAAGTTTACCAATTTTCCCTTGATCTTGCTCTAAAAGGATAGTAATAGTCACCAAAGGCCATTGGCTGCTTGCAAAGTTTTGTGCCACACAAAGCCCCTAACTGAGCCTGATCTGAAGAGCTCAAGGTTCAGGTCTCAAAAATTTATCACTTTCACTACTGTAATGTCTAGAATTGCTGAAAATATGCAGCAACCATTAGCCTGAGTCCCTGCAGATAGGACGGAGTGCAGACCCTCCCTCCCGTCCCGAATGACCTAGAACTGCCCTAAACAGTTACCAGAGGAAGTGATAAACTCTATTCGTTGAGCTATCACCTACTTGGATCTATTTGTTAACTTGGTGTAAACCACCCTGACAGTAGTCTCCCGGACCACCTGCAATAGCGTTCCGCTGGCTTCTCTGATTAGGTTTCCCTCTCCTCTGAACCATTTCCCTCCTAGCACCACACTGCCTTACCCAACACTCACTCAACACCCTGCCAGTGACCTTTGCCCAGTACGGGACGGAGTGCCTAGCTCTTCCTCCTGGAATCCAAGACTCTCTGTTAAGTGGCTTGCCGTCCATTCTCACCTCTTCAGCACAAGCCCTCCAAAGCCATCAGCCTCTTCTCCTGTCTGCCCTCACTCACTGTGCCCCTATCCCTGCTGATTTGGCATCACCAGTCCCTATGACCAGAGGACACACCTGCTGTCATAGTGGAGAAGATAATGGAATTTCTATGTCAGTTACAACGCATCCTCTTTTCCATTTTGCAACCGAACATTCTCGCATCCTTCAAGACCCACTTCAAACCCTCTCCCTTTAGTGAAGAGTTTCATGATACTGCCCATCCCCCATCCCCATGCACAATGAATTTTACCTTCTAGGAATTCTGTTAACCTAGTTCTCTGTACCGAAAGCTGATTACACTCCATCTCCTGGTTTTTGTTTTGTTTTGTTTTGTTTTTGATGTCTGTCTCCCCTAAAAAGTCTCGTGAGATCCATGGAGGCACAGGTTTCGTCTTACACATTTTTGGCAGTTATTATGGTACCTAGCATTGTGCTGAGAATACCAGAGTTTCCAAACAGACTTTTTATTTGTTGAATACTAATATGCTTATTACTATACGGTTAGATCATTGATCTTGATAAAGTGGGAGTTCGGGATTTGCAGATACTAACAACTCAACATAAAATAGGTACTCAATATGAATTTAAAGAAATGCCACATTACCAGCTGTTTTAGAGTGCCCGTAGGTGTCATTCTCCCGCTGGTTACAATAATTATTTTAATTATTTAAAAATAATAATTACAGTTGTCACTTTAGACCTGAATCTTCTAACTGAGCCACGAAGAGTACGTGCAGGAATTCCTAGGAGAGAAGCGTTATCGGTGAACAGGTGCTATGCATCTCAAAGCGAATTTGTTCGAGAAATACCTGTAGTGGGCAGGTGGCGCTGGTTTCCTTCCCTCTCTATGCCTGTATGAGATCTAGTTAGTTAATAAAAATGTCACCTTTTTAATTCAGTGCTTTGCGTCTACCTCTCACTATCACTGGGGAGCCCGCTGCTGCGCCCGCCTTTGAGTTGGGGCTTGGCAGTGGTGAACACGACAAAAAGACTTCAGTGGAGCTGAAATTTATTCTCTGATGACTCAATAGTCTGCCCTTTGGCTAAAGATCAAAAATCAGTGGAAAGACTCATTAATGAATTAATAGAGCATCTCTTTACAATTCTAGTATAGAGGATTATTTTCTTAAGTTCAATCTCTTACTTTGTGTATCAGTCAGGGTTCTCCAAGAGAAACAGAATCAGTAGGAGATATGTATATCTTAGAAAAATGGGAAATACAGATTTAATAGTAACAATAATAATAAAATTTTATTCTAATAATAATAACTTACCCACCCTCCCACTGCCCAGATAAATTCACTATTGACATTTCAACATATATGTGTCCATGATTTTTAATTTAACATGTGTCCTCAACTTTTCTCTATTATTTCCTATTTATTATTATTTATTATAAATGAAAATTACCTGGACTTCAACTCGTGATTAATAATAGATAAGAGATATAAGCTTTTGAAATTCAAATATGCCGGTAAGTCAGGAACCCACAACTCTGAGAACTTAGACAAAACTCACTTTACGCCACGAAGTGATTCTCATTTTCAGTAGGAGGTAAATAAGAGCCCCGTGTCTGAGAATGCCAGTTCTTCTCGCCTGCTGAGGCCACCAGTCATGTGAGAGTCCCTGTTCCCTCTGCCTGGACCACTTTGACTTTTCCAGTCCGACTGAAAGAGGCTTGTTACATCACCTGAGGGGCAGCCTTCCAGGACAGGTTCTCCACATTCTTCCTGATGGAATTGTGCCGTATTCACTGAAGAAAGTGAAAACCAAGCTGAATGTCTCTAAGGGAAGTTCAACACATTTTTAAGGACATGGTTTTCAGGGATGATTGTGGTTCCTGTAAAAATCAACCTGCCACTTCTCCTAGCATACAAATGGCTGGTGTGGGGTCAACTCGCCAGTAAGAGAAAGAGGAAATGAAAAATATCTACCATTTATCGAACTGTTTTCTGTGGCAGACACTATGCTCCGTGTCTAGGGGCTTTGTGTCTCTTACGATGCAATCGTTAACTCAGTGCAGGAGTTAACACAATTGCACAAATGTGATGGTAAGTAATTACTTCTGCCACGTCACGCAACGCTAGGATCCAGGCAGAACTTAAACCAGTGCAGTCTGGGTCCAGGAACCATCATCTTTCTTACGTCTAACCTGATCATCCTCTGATGTAACTCACTCATCCTGTAAGAACTGAGTGAACATTTGCAGGATGTTACATTGTCAGGAACCCGAGAAATTAAATGAATTCGCTGCGGATTCTCCCCCCAAAAGTTTATTTTCAAGAAACTGAGTTCAAAGACTTCTTTAAAAATGTGCCTTATTTCAAGAAATAGTATCATTAGAACAGATCATTACTGTTAGTGCTTTAAATATATTCATAGCCTAAGACTTTCCCCTGATGAAAAAATTAAAAAGTTTAAATATACTTTCATCAAAAGCTTATTTACAATTACAACAACAAAAAACTATAAAATTTTTAAATTCTTATTTTTTATTGAAATGTAGTCAATTTACAATGTTAGTTTCATGTGTACAGCAAAATGATTCAGTTATACATGTACCTAAATACATATTTTTCAGATTCTCTAAATTTTAAACCATGAATTAGTATACTCATAAGGTAGAATGCAGACAAATATCAACAAGACTTTGTTAGGATATAGAAAATATAGTATTAAATGGAAAAAAAAAAACCCTGTATTTATACAGTTTTAAAATAGGCTGAGTTTAAAATGTAAAGAAAGAAAGTAAATAACAGCCACGGAAGAGAAATCACCAAAATGTTAACAGGTGTCTTCTCAGAGTGGTGAGATTGCAGGTCCTTTTTCCCTCCTTATATTATTGGGCACATGTTTTTTTGTTTGCTTGTTTGCTTGTTTTTCTTTACTGAGCATATGTCGCATTTAAAAACAGGAAAAAAATTAAAATTTCAATTTGCAGCCACAAGCTGTCATTCATGCCGGTCCTTTTCAAATTTTAACGTGCGTGTGTCCACCTGGAGAACTTCTGCAGACTCTGGTGAAGGCTGAGACACAGTTCCTGACACGCCTCAAGGTGATGCTGCTGCCGCTAGTCTGTGGACCCCACTTAGAGTTGGGTTTCATGTGGTATAAGCAAGAAAAAATCATGGTAGACCCACTCAACTGGAGCGACAGAGCCTGGGAAGCTTCCCTTGCAAAGTCTTCTCTTGAAAATCTGAGTCAGGAAGCTTCGCTAATGGCTACCTAAATCTCTCCTGTTGCACTGCCAACCTGTTTCTTTTCCAGCCGCACTGTGTGCTCTGTACCAATTTTTAAATCCGCCGTCCAGGTCATGAGGTTTTCTTCTCCAGGGTAACCTTCCTTTGCCCCCGTCTTGAAACTAAATTCCATTTGTTCTGCTCGTGTTGGCACAAAAATTGTCTCAAGTTAGTTTAATAAAACCATCCCCAAAACAATTTTCCTGAGTAGTGTAATGATAGCGCTTGTAATTAGCCTCCTCGCTAAATGAATAGCCCAGTTACGTAACATTTAGACAAGCACCACACCCCCCATTCCGCTTTAATCACCCCTTAAGTACGATCCCGGATGTTGCACGAAAGGGCTTTCTCAGTGGTAATGGCGCTGCCTCTTAGATTAGGGAAGTCTGGCATCCATCACATCACCGGTGGCGGGAGTGGGGTCGGGGGGGAAGCTTTCCTAGCGTTTTGTCCAGATGTGGAGGGATCCTATCTCTCAACCTCCGCCAGAGATGTGAGTGTTCACTGAAGTCCGAGTGGGCAGTTACCTAGGATACCTGCCAGGTGACATGGTCACGCTGTAAAGGTGCACCTTCTCCTTCGGGGAGTCTTCTTTGGTTCAGCAACTTCCACATGGGCCCTTGACTCTCTGTGTGTTGTTTGTTTTGGTGCTGGGTTTTTTATTTCATCCTGCAACCTATTCACCTTCTCTGCCTCCTCCAAGGCAACTGCGGTTTTCTCAAAGCCCAAACGGTGCAGACTGTAGGCACCCAGGTGTCCTTAGAACTTCCGGCTCTGCGTGTGCTGTCAGCCTACGGTGCGCTTCACGTAGGCAGATCCATGCTGCACAAAGTTCCACCTTCTCTCTAAGAGGCACCCCATCTTCCACCAAAGATAATAGGACTTTGCCCTGACTCATCACTTCCAAGGGCTGGCGCACTCCCAGTAGCAAATAGTCATCGGGTGTTTAGCACCATACCACACGCATGAAGTGCATCCTTTCACTGGGTTTGTCCAATAGTCTATTTCCCAGATGAAAAACTGGGCGCCTCAGAGAGGTTATGTAATTTGCCCAAGTTCAACCAGCTAAGAAATGGCAGAGTGGAAAGTGGAAACCATGTTTTCTAACTCTAGGATCCAAAGTCCTAATCACCATGCTCAATAATGAAGCTAAAGGATAAGCCAGCGAAGCAGCTGTGCCCTGAGCAAAGCCTTTGGCAGGTTGGCGGGGAGAGTGTGGTGCCAAGGGCAGCCCTGTTCTCAGGCTGCCTCTCGCTGGCTCTTCAGTTGGGCGGCTTCTTTTCCTGATCTAGACAATGAGAATAATTGTATCTATGCCCCGTACATCTTAGGGGTGTGTGCGCGTGCACGTGTGTGTGCGCATGCGTGCGCGCGTAAAACTAGATAAGGTTTATAAACTGTATTTGTAAAATGGAAGATGTCAGCACATGTAAATGATTATTGTTATGACTGAGCCAGATCCAGGACATGCCTTGCTTAATAAACCAAGTTCATCTCTGAAGTAGTTTAACTGTCTTACGTTATATCAAAGAAAAATAGTCTCCTGTGACATATTAACATTATTCCTGTGTCAGAGGTAACTTGTGAAAATGTCATAGTCCTACACAGAAGATGCTCTGGTGATGTCCTAGGTCCTCTTTTACATTTTATTTTTCACCCTGGTTTCCATTTGCATGCTTTCAGACCCTCTTCAGTAATAGAATTACTCTGTTCTCGGCGATTGAGTCTAGAAATTTGCTGAATGCAGCCAAACTTACGACATATTTGCATTTTTAAGGCTCGAAGTGTCCTCTCAGTTTTGAAAATGAGTTTATTTTGAGGACGTGTATGACTTCTTGAATTAATGGCAAATTAAGTTAATAAAATTCATACCTGCTGTGGGCCATGACGATTATATATCAAAGGCAAAGTAAATCAAAGGCTAAATTCCACACTCTCTAATTGGTCACATTTCCCATTCATTTCAGTCTGGGTGTTTTCTGTTTGGGGTTATAATACCGAGGCGCAGAGCAAACGATTCTGCCTTTTAAGTTGCTTCTCTCTCTCTCTCTCTCTCTCTCCCCCTCTCTCCCTCTCCGGTCTTGTCTCTGTCGTTGACTTTGGTTTCCTCCTTCCTCCCAGCCACACGGCCATCCAAGTGCTCTTGCCACACCTACATGTATGTTGTTCACTCTACAACATACACTCACAGTATTGCCATTTTCATCTTCCATAGGGAAGAGGTTTAATCTGTTTGATATTATGTGGGCTGTTGACTTGTTTAACACCCATCACGTTTTTTTAAGAACCTAACAAGCTTCTGTGGAATGAGTCCTGAGGCTGGAATTCAGGCGTATTTTCCACAAGGCCCTTCTATCCGCAGACTCTGGGGCAGTCCAGCCGAAGCTATAACCTCCCAGCTGGGTGCGCTCCCTCCCACACTCAAGTTACTGCCCTATGTCAGGCCAACTCGATCTCTGACAACATGGCTGACTCTAGATCATTCTGACTTAGTATGCACTTTAAAGAGACCAGGAAGCCCAGTTGGTCTGAGGCTGAACCAGTGAGGAATCCTGAGATAAGTTAGCAAATATTTATGCTAATAGATGCATATCTCAACTATATTATTTCCCTTGAGCCCCAACTGCGGTCCATTTCTAGTTTCAAATCTAAATTTGCCTCCAAAGAGACAGAGTTTTGATTTGACAAGCAATCCTATCTCTAACCTGTTACCCTAGAAGTTTCTCAGAATATAAACAGATTCTTTTTTTATTATTATATTTTATTTTTAGACTTTTTTTTTAATTGAAGTTTCATCAGTTACAATGTGTCTGTTTCTGGCGTACAGCACAATTTCCCAAGCATGCATATATATACATATATTTGGTTTTCATATTCTTTTTCATTAAAGGTTATTACAAGATATTGAATTGAGGGAACAACAGATTCTTGAGTTATAGAGGTGGAAGTAGTCTTGGGAATTCCAGGGGAGGAAAGATATGGAAAACAGTCCTAAGTTTTGCTTCAATTTCACAAGCAAAGATGGAGGAAGACTGTGACAAAGACAATAGCAAAGGTGACACACATCTGTACAACCTTTTACAATTTACAAATATAGGTAGGAGCCATCTTCTCAAGAGCCTTGATGGCCAGGATGGGTCTCTACTTCTGGGTAGATGTTTGAGGAATCCAAGCTCCTCATTAAAGAATCTGACAGCAGGGTGTAAATGGATTATGAAGAAACTGAACTCAGAGAGAAGAACTGGAGGTGAGGGAAGTAGTTCAGATGGTGGTCATGACTGAGCGTGACTTAACTAGAGTGTGTGGGTCGGAGGGAAAGACAGGGAGAATGTGTCCTTGCAATTTACCTGCACCCCCTGCAGTTTTTGCCCAGGTAAGGGGTTGCACCCCAAATTGATGTGTTGATGGTCGTCATTGCGAAGAAAAGAAGAATGTGACACCTTGTCTAGAGAACATAATTTGTTGCACATAGGAGTTGGCATGGTAAGTTATCAAAGATGACACCAAGCTTTTAGTTTTGGTGACCAGAAGAATGTTAGTCCCATTAAGAGAAATCAAGAAGTTGGGGGTGTTGTTTAGTTTTGGAAAGGCTGAATTTGAGGTGATGGCAGATGGATGTCTAGGTAGAGACACACAACAGAAAACTGGAAATTTCAGAGCTCACGGGAAAGAGCAGAGCTGGGTGTTAAAAGCTCAGAATAGGTAGCATTAAAATTGTGGCTGAAGGCAGAAGGGTGATTCATTTCCTGAATTAATAAAGCAATTCCCATGATGGCTGATGAAGAAGCAACACTCATCATCCCATCCTTGTTCCAATGGGGCGCTGGGAGCAGACAGATTTCCCAAAGTGGAAAGAACCTAAGCCTGTTTCTTTGTATTCGGATGTAAAGGGGGAACAGACTAGGACTGAGTTGATTTAATCAGCCTAGCCTGCTACACCGGGTAGTTAAGCCTCCTCACCACACTTCTATTCTCATCCACTTTGTACCTAAATTACTCAGTTTGTATAACGCTATTGATTATATATCCGACGCCTCCACTTTGGATGGGATACAACTATTTGTAAGTCTTAAAGTTATTTTCCAAAGAGCTTCCCTGATTTAAGATTTTAGTAGCATGTCAAGCAAATCTACACTATCAGAGCTTTGTTTTGTTAATCTCAAATCCTAACCCTGGCATTATGGGTCAACCCTTAAAAAGTTGCATATATTTTTTTAAAAATTAGAGAACTTGAAATCACTATTTATCATTTATACTACCAGAGGGAATTTCCGTCAGATCATGATGGGAAGAATGAACTCTGGCACTGATTTTGGTCTTTCCTTTGTGGAAGCATGTGATGTTGACAAAAAAGGGAGGAACGCTGGATACCTTGAAAGACAAAAAAAAACCTTATTACTATTATACCTTGTGGTATGAGAAAATAGCAGTGCATAGAGAAACATACGTACAAAGATATTCATTGCATGGTTATTTTAAACTTTAAACTCATAAGAAATTAGAAAAAACAGCAAAAGTGAGGGATGGTTAAAACTTAGGATATACCATATGATAGAATATACCTTAAAGCTACATAAAATGATGCCATGAACTTTTTGATCACATAGGAAAATATTGATGGCATAAAGTTAAATGGAGAAAATTAGGGTAAGAGATTATAGACTTAGTATGGTAGAGCAAATAGGAAAAATGCTAAAGAAAATTATGCCAAATGTTTACAGAGATTTTGTCTGAATAATGGAAATACGACTATTTTCCTTCTTTATGTTTTTCTAAATTTTCCAAATTAATGTATTTTTCTTCAAAATGAAAAGTTCTATTTTTCCTTTTTCTTTTTAGCTTTTTGAAGTATTTCTTTCAGTCTTTTTCTACATATATTTATGGCTTTTCCTTTTTTACTGAGGTATAAATTGACATACAACATTATATTAGTTTCAAGTGTATGACATAATGATTCAGTATTTGTATAAACTGCAAAACGATGACTACAATAAGTCTAGTCACCACCTGTCACCAAACGTATTTATAAATTTTTTCTTGTGATTTTATTTTTTAAAACAATAATAAACAAACCATTCAATGTTGTTACGCTTTTCAAATAGTTTTGTACTTTGTTATGGTCTTACACTGAAAAGAAAAATCTTTCTTTGTATAAACGATCAAAAACTAAGAAAGAGGCAAAAATCATAAACTCTGAGCAACGTACTGCAGTGCGAAATTTCAGGACTTTGAAACTGAGGGTGTAAGTTACTTGGAAGGAAGACTTGTTTCTACCTCCAGGGTTTATGTAATATAATGGGAGGGGTAACATTTCTTGGTGGATGGTGAAATGTGGAGAGAAAGTCTGATTTATTCTCTCTGATCTGTGTAGTGTCGGTTTTCTCATACACAGACGTGCTTGGACTAAATCCATGCCTTTCAATTGTGCTCCAAGGAGGGTCCTCAGGATTTGTCTTGAAAAGTGGTGGGCGGTGCATAGCAACTAACCCCCTTCCCTCACTAGCCTCTCGGGGCCCCAGGCTCAACACACGTCTGCGCGCCGCAGCTGTGGAGTGGACCCAGTCGGAGACTCAGGAGCGATTGCTCTCCCTCTTTTGGAGGGACTATCAAAGGACATCAGACTGTGCATGGGGCATATTTTTTAGTGAGGCTGGCAAGGGAAGGAAAGAAAAGGGGGGGGGGCCATGAAATGCTTCTTGGTATTTTGCAGGGCAAATACGTGTTCGCCTTCATCCCAGGGCCCTTCTGTATTTCCCCAAATTCTGCTGCTTGTTCTCACAGCAAGTCTTGGGTAAGATTTCCTTCTCGGTAAAAGAGGCCAGCATGAAAAATAATTCATATTCATAGAGTCAACTCTGATTAAAATACTCCCTAGGGCTTCAGGGCACCGCGTCCTGAATTAAAATGCTTTCGACGTTCAGGGTTTGGGCTGGCCCATCTCCAGGGATGCCATTACTGGCTTATGCACATCAGGCTATTTTCCAAAGCCTGCTCCTTCGCTCTGGCAAATTAATGAAGAAATCCAGTTGAGAGACATCTGGAAGACTTGACAAAAACTGGAAATGTTCTCATCTGGATGGGATGGCTTCAGTGTGATGCTGCTCAAATTTGGGGCCAAGGGCCATAGGACCACTCCAGTCTATTTCCAACACTTGAATTTTATAATACTATGAATATCTTACCAACACCCCCTCGGGGACAGATTTCAAAACTGGACATGATGTGAAAAAAATTCAATTAATTTTTTTTTTTGATGTAATGGAAAAGCCCTGAGCTGGGATTTTTTAAATGTGGCTTCTTGTCCCAGCTCTGCCCCTAATTAGATGCGTGACTTCAGGAAGTCACATAACCTTTCTGGGCCTAGGTTTCATTACCTGTAAATGAGCATTCACTTGATAATACCCAATACTCGAATTACCTCCCCATTCCCATAAAGTCTTTAATTCTTTTCTTTTCCATCTGTCTACTCCCCTCCACCCTCCCCTGTCATTGCCTGGTCCTCGTTCCAATTAATGCCTTGATCTGCCTTCTCCTCTGGCTAGCTGTGTGACCTTAGGCAAGTTGTTTAACCTTTCTGTGCCCTGGAAAATAAAAGAGAGTACTAACTTTGCTTGCCTCATAGAGTCGTCTTGAGGATTAAATGATTAATACATGGCAAGCACTTGGCTCAGAGTAATAAGTAACTGTTAGCCAACAGTCATTATTTTCCAGAGACTAATTTTGTTGACTCACAAGTATAATTGATGCACTTTATTCCTGGATCAAAAAGGATACAGTTGGAGGCATCTTTATAAAAGTGGTCACTACTTATTAAAAAAAAAAAAACCTTATTAGATCATTGACTTCATTTCTCTTGCCTTGTCTCACGTGATATTCAGGGGCTCTATACAGTCAGACAAACGTGAATATTTCTCTCCATCTATAATTCTTCCACCATCCTGGTGCAAAAAACACGGAGTGAATCAGGAGGGGTTCATCTTGATCTGGAGACCCTGACAGTGAGATGCCCTGTATGGCTCCCCAAGGTCCACACCACAGGTTGGAATTACCAATATTCATCGATAGTCAGGAAAAAAGACATATATTCCAATCGGAATGCTAGAAAGACTGGGTAACATGGTTTAGGGACGTGGATTTTAAAACATCTTTGTGTGGTGTAGTTACATAGGGTAAAAGCCCAGCTCCTAAGTGCGCAGTTGTGTGAGTTTTGACAAATGTACACGCTCATGCACCGGGTGCCCCAGTCAAGATAGAGCCCATCGACCCTAGGAGGTTTCTGAGTGTCCCTCTCCAACCAGTGCCCCTCCTTGGGCAGCAGAAACTATTATTTTGATCCCTCATTCATTCATTTTTCCTGTTCTTGAACTTTGCATAAACGGGCTCTTCTGTGCCCGGTGTCCTCCGCTCAGCGTGTGTGTCGGAGATCCGTCGCGGGTGTCTCTCTCTCGTCAACAGCTCCTCCCCCTTTTTTTTTTTTTTTAACATTTTTTATTGATTTATAATCATTTTACAATGTTGTGTCAAATTCCAGTGTAGAGCACAATTTTTCAGTTATACATGAACTCATTGTCACATTTTTTTCTCTGTGAGCTACCACAAGATCTTGTATATATTTCCCTGTGCTATACAGTATAATCTTGTTTATCTATTCTACAATTTTAAAATCCCAGTCTATCCCTTCCTACCCCCCCCCCACCCCCTTGGCAACCACAAGTTTGTATTCTATGTCGGTGAGTCTATATGCTTTGTTTGTTTGTTTGTTTGTTTTTGGATTCCACATATGAGCGATCTCATATGGTATTTTTCTTTCTCTTTCTGGCTTACTTCACTTAGAATGACATTCTCCAGGAGCATCCATGTTGCTGCAAATGGCATTATGTTGTTGGTTTTTATGGCTGAGTAGTATTCCATTGTATAAATATACCACTTCTTCTTTATCCAGTCATCTGTTGATGGACATTTAGGCTGCTTCCATGTCTTGGCTATTGTAAATAGTGCTGCTGTGAACATTGGGGTGCAGGTGTCATCCTGAAGTAGGGTTCCTTCCCTTTTTAGTGCGGAAGAGACACTTAGTAGTGTGTATGTTCATTTGCTACTTCCTCTTCCTGTGGATGGACACAGGGACTCTTCCTTTTTCGCTGTTACGAATAAAACTACAATGAACGTAGGGTAAGACGGTTGAAGTGAAGTGACCTTTTTTCCTGAACTTTGACGTTTTCTCTCATACGATCATATTTTCAGAAAAATGAAGGATTTAAAATTGTATCTCACGGTCCCCTCCAGGCTTCATCCTTCACCAGGAATCTAACTCCTTTCCCTCCGTTATCCACCCTTCTCTTTTTGGAACTGCTTCTGCCCATGTGTCCAGACACGAGCACGGGAACACAAGCGTCTGGGGGCTAGCGCTGGCCAGACTTTTCACACGAAGCTGAGCCAACCAGCTCCTTCTTTTCTTAATTGACATTAAAAAAAAAAAAAAAAACAGTCAGCAGTGGATAGCTGCGTTTTGTGGGACTGGGCCCTTCCCCTGTGGGGTCTTTTCTAACCCCCAGGTGATGAGGGTCAGAATTCAAGTGAATTGTAGGACACCCAGTCAGTGTCGACCAAGAAGTAGAGGATTGTGTGGTGCGGAAAAACCTCACACGTTTGGGATACAGAATTACTCTGCGTGTAGAGGGAAGAAACCCAGGGAGCTTTCTTTACAGAATATTTGTTACCACGTCCCAGAGGCAACAGACAATGTAGTTCTCTGTTCTCCCAACTCACTTCTTTCTCATACAAGATCCTTCACGTCTTTTTTGGGCTCAACACTCTGCATCCTGGGGGCTCACAAGTCAAGTCCATCCTGGTTAGAGGCTCCCTGTTTTCACAAGCTAGCTTCTGGACTGGCCACGACCCCCAGGCATTAACAGGCTCATCTTCCTGCCCCTTGGAGTCCCAAGTGTCCTGGGCATCACGCCTTAGTGTGAATTATTTAATCAGGTAATTCCTGAGCCTTCCTCCCACCTCCCACCCCAGGACTGAGGAGGGGCCTGTGGAGGGGATTTCAGCATGGTGATGTGGCACAGGGAGGGCTTCAGAGAACCAGAGGTCACCTTCTGGGAAGGGTACAAGAGCCTGGGAAGCCACCTACAACAACTTTGTGCGTTCTGAAGTTTTCCCAGGGTCCCCGTGGTGGCATCTGGCTCACCTCTCCTCTGGTGAGCACCTGACCAAGGGGGCCAGGTCCCACAGGGCTCCGAGGTCCACTGTGTCTTCAGATCTGGTCACGCTTTGTGATCTCCGTGGGGACACATGTGAATGACGGAGCATGAAAACACCCTGCGTTCATTGCCTTGATGACTGAAGCCCAACAACGACTCGGAAGAAGGCACAGGAACATGGGGCTCGGAGGAGCCACGTGGAGAGAGGACAGGGCCAGTGAACTTTGCCTTAGGGAGGCCTTTGCGGCCATCGGGCACCGGCACCCCAGTGGGCACTGAGGAGGCCGAGTTGCTCTGGTGGACTTTTGAATAAGTTCAGCAGCGGCTTAAGTCCACGTGCACGTCAACTGGGGCCAGGGGGCCATCTGAAAACTCACAGTTTGTGCGGACAGATCGTGAGTCCCCCGTGTAATTCTCTACAGTCCCATAAACTTTCAAGTGAAAAAACTAAGAAGCATTGAAAGCTGTCATGTGAAATCAAAGTCCAGCTAGGGCTGGGGGCAGTCATTGCCCAGGGCCTCTGTAACGAAGGACCACGGCCGAATGGCTTAGACAATAGACATTTACCGTGTCGTAGTTCTGAGGCTGCAAATCCAAGGTCACGGGGTAGAAGGATCTTTCCTGAGGGCTGCCAGGCCTCTCTCCCGGCTGCTGGCGGTGTGACGGGGCTCTGGCATCCCATGGCTCACACAGGCACCGTCCTGATCTCTGCCCTGTCTTCACACGGTGTTCGCCCTCAGTGCGTCTGTGTCCAGGCTTCCCTCTTTTATAAGGACACTGTCCTGTTGCATTTGGGACCCGCCCTGCTCCATCTGAACTAATTACACCTGCCACGTGAGGTTACATTCTGAGAGCCTGGGGGTGCGGCTTCAGCATGCAACTTTTAGGGGGACCCCATCCCACCCGTAACGGGGGGAAATAAATGTGATAGAAATCGTGTTTTGTGATGAATTCTGACCCCCACTTCCCCCATGTGAGCTTATTCTGGTAGAAAACGTCTCCTCTGATGCCCAGACACGCCATTTTCGCGTTTACAGGGTAGGCCCTGTGCCACAGTTTGCCCCTGACAGAACCTCACCCGTACATGTGACATATTTCATCATGCATCATTGGCGTCACATTCACCAGGCAATCAAAGTGCAGGACTGATGCAGATCTTCTAAGGATTCTGGAAAATTATCATTTTGTCTATTTAAAATTAATATAAATTCAATAAAAAAATGAAATTAATAGATAACTGCTTGATAATGATGATTCAAAAAACGTTCCTCAAAAGCAGACGGCCTGATGATTTTGCATTCTCTGTTTTTAAAGACAAATAGGAATCGTTTTGAATTTTTACATTGCAAATGAATACAAGAGTCAAACAAGGGGCTTCGGTGTCCTTATAAATGGAGTGACATTTCCTTTCCAGAGATAATTAGGTAAAAATAGCGGGGCTATGGTATCGCTTGAACGGTTATTGCAGTAAGAGAATTGCCAGGATTAAAGCTACCTGAGCCTAAACCATTATTTTTCTGTACATTTGTTTCTACTTTGCAGGCCTAAACATTAGACTTGTTATTTGTATCCGACTTTGTAACACAAGCTTGCTGTGAAACAAACCCACACGCACTGAACGAGGGGCCTGGCTGCAGCCCCGACGAGACCCTGGCGAACGGTCCCCGAAACTGCCTGGGTGACGTGTTCGCTCTGTGATGCGATCAGCATATGTCACTGCGTCGAGCCAGAGCACACAGATGAGCATTTGTGGATAAACTGACACCAGAAATGGCCAAAAACTGGACTAGAGCCCAGCGGAAAACAAAATGTCACCTCCTTACAGGTGCGCCTGTGGAAGCAATTATTTTGTCCTGTTTGAAGTATTCCAAGTACAGACTTGGAATAAAGGCCCCCCTGATTCCGTTCTACTGAAAGCTAAAGGCACTTTGTACATTTATATTGTATTAAAACACCATGTGTATATAATCTGAATGCTTCTACCTCAGAAATAAGATGGGAGTTTCAGGGTAACATTTCTACAGACTACCATCTCCTCAAATATTTACTCCACTTCATCAGAAGTCCAAAGTATGTAATGTGCCAGTCACCCACTGATGTGTAAAATTTTAAAAAAAACTGTTTAGTAATTAAAAAAATCAGTTGTATTATGCTCATGGATTCTGTTGGACAGGAATTAAAAAATGGTACACACAGTTATTTACAAAACAGAGACAGACTCACAGACATAGAAAACAAACTTATGGTTACTGGGGGGGATGGAGGGATGAATTGGGATTTGGGGATTTCTAGATACACACTACTGTACATAAAATGGATAAACAACAAGGTCCCACTGTAGAGCACAGGGAACTATATTCAATACCTCGTAATGGCCTATAATGGACAAGAATGTGAATTTCTTTTCATGTGTGTGTGTGTGTATATATATAATTGAATCACTGTGCTGTACACCAGAAACTAACACAACATGGTAAATGGACTGGTATACTTTGATTTTAAAAAATGCGACAGCTAGGACGCATTCTTCCTGCTTCTTGCTGTCTGGAACCTTAGCTGGGGAGACTCAAATGCTGGGGTGACTCAAACATCTGGGGCTGGAATCATCTGGGGAGGTGGCTGGGGAAGCACCTTCAGTCCCATGTCTGGTCACTGGGGTGGGGATGACTTCGAGACTGGGCTCAGGTGGGACCGCTGGCAGGACCGCGTCGTGCGGTGTGGACCCCCTCACAGCATGGCGGCCTCAGTGTAGCTGGGCTGCTTACACGGCGACTCAGGGCTCTAAGAGCAAATGTTCTGGCCAACAAGGTGGACATGGCATGACCTCTTCCGAGCTAGCCTTGGAAGCCACAGGGTGTCACTTCTGCCACACCCTGTCATTACAAATGGGTCCCTGCGGCCAGCCCAGATTCAATGGGCAGAGAGGAGGCAGTTAGCCCCCCTCCCCTCAATGAGAGGAGTGTCAGAGGATTTGCAGCCACCTTTAAAACACGTGCTTAGTTGTTTTTGTTTTATAAAATAATTCCCTTGTCTGGCTCACGTATTGCTTCTGCTTCTCTGTCAGTGGCAAAAAAAGGCAAATGCTGAGACCACTGTGCGTCTCTGGGACGACGCCGTCCAGGAAACGCTTACTCAGCACAACGCTGCTTCAAGTCCCCGAGTAGGGTTTTTGAGATGATGGCAACTAGCAATGCAGGGTTGCAGGTGCAGGGAGAAGAATAAATTCATTAAACCTCGTTCTCCCCCCAAGGATGTTTTTCCCTCTCCAAACTAATAAACAAAATATTTTCCTGAAGGTTCTTTTTCCATTTCTAAACATGATGAACATGAACATTTTATGAGCCAGCCAATTTTTGCACAAGCATTATGTGTTTCAAACAAAGCAGAATGAGTTTCTGTCTGAAGCAATTGCATGATAACTGTTGAATAGACTTCAACTTTTCCTAAAATTTCCACTTTCTTTCCCTAATACTTTTTCACAACGTTCTAAATTTTTTTTTTATGTTCTTATTCCTCATTTCTTGGAAAAATAACTTCCAAACTTTTTACAGTGAATTTTAATGAGTTTCTTAGCAAAGCAAAGATAGAAAAACACCTACACGCAACACACAAATGCAGCTTTTTCTAGGCTGAGAAGGAGCACTGTCAGTTATGATTTATAATCAGCTGATTTTTGACCTGGTGATCAGGTTTTCAACAGCCTACTTGTAAGGGAGTAGCATTTTCTGAATTAGCTTCTGGAATAAAACTTTGATTTTGTTTTGAAATTTTTGAGTTTATTTTGAAATATAGGTTTGTTTTCCAAGAAGTTTTGATAATTTAAAGTATAAAAACTATGTGCATTTGGTACACTTAACTTGAATTCCTATTAGTGTCAGTTAAATTAAATTAACTATCATTTCACAAGGCTTAGAAAGAGAAATTTCGGTTAAAAGAAAATAACAAAAACAAAGAACAAACTGTTTTGCCTTGTAAATTAGACATTCCTTTTTTTCCTGACATGCCTGAAGGGTGTGTTTAGAACCAGCATACATGTAATTGTTCTCCAGTTTTTTCCTTTAATTAAAAAAAGCAATTAAAAAATTCTAAGTGTGGGGAAGATAAGAGTACATGGTTAAGACACAGAAGGGATGCAAAAGTCCCTTAAGGAAGTCAGTGGAGTTGAGAATCATTCTTCATGTCTTTTCAATGGTTCTGAGATATCGCTACAAGCTTCATTCCGAAGGGAGGGAAAAGCTGTGGAGGAAATTAGCTGACTGCCAGAATTTCAGAGCGTATTACTTCACCAGGATTCATCAGTGCCAAAGAAATGTGGCCCCGAGCAGCACCACAAAGTAAGCAATCAAAGTCCGCTTTCTGCCTGCTACCCCCGGGCGACTTTGTCCCTCCTGCCCACCTGCTCCCGGTCCATAGCTGGACGTTCTCCCTGTGTTTCCTCCCTGACTCCCGGCTGGTGTATCCCATCACACACATATCCCAAACCCAACCTCAGAAACTGAAATGGAATTTTAAAAGCTTTTATTTTATAAAAATAAATGTAATACTTAATTTTACTTATTTATAAAGAATTTATTTAGTGTATTATCATTAGCACCGTAACCAATAACCCTAAGGACAAGCATTTATCGAGCGCTCACCTGGGGCAGATCTAGGTTGTGACTGACACCATTTCATTCGCAGAAAATAGAACATATATATGTAAAAGGATTATTTAAATTATTCATAGCTCTGTCACCTAGAGATAACCCCTATTAACCTTTTGGTATGCGTCTTTTTGCCTGTTTGCAACGGTAAATAGAATAATGATACCGTACTTTACATCGTTTTGTAAACCGCCTTTTTCCCTTGGCACATGGTGAATGTTTCCTTGACTTCTAACAATCCTTCTTCACTGTTCCTTTCAGTGGCTCTGCCATTATGCGGAAGTAGCCTCATTTATTTAGCCGATGCCCCATTGCTGGACACTTAGGTGGTTCTTAGATTTCAGCAATCACCTGCAGAGCCGTAGCAAACAGTCCTGGAGCTACATTTGTTCATACAACGATGTAATCACTAAGCTTTCTCACTTACACTAAGTTTGAAAAGTCAGAGAAGACATTAAAGCATCGCCTTTTGAGGAATGTTTTTATATAATAAGAACCAAAGCCCTAAAAACAGATGGGACGGCTTTCATCGTTAGCCTCGGAGGAAGGAGCGTTTGCGGGTTTGTTCTATTTGCGCTACAGACATCCCAGCATCCCAGAAAAACACCGTGAGTCCTGAAGCCAATCTATTCTGACTACTCCTAAGGGCAGCCTTGGCAGGAAAAACACATCTTTGGAGGAAAGTGCATTTGAGAAATGGAAAGATCTGGGGGAGGCAGGGCAGAAGCTCAGCTCTCTTCCCGTCTTTGGCAACAAAGTCGAATTCTAGCTGCTGCCATCACTTAAATCACACCTGATATTTCTTCCACATCCAGTTCACCGTGAACATCTGTCAGGATGCTCCTTTCTACACACTGGAGGATGCTACGTCATCTCTGAATGTTTACCCATGTGTTTCAGATTTAAAATGAAAATTCTATAATTAGGTCAAAAATTCTTAAAGCCTTCTGAACCAAACAAAACACATTTATCTGATTATCTTAATGGCAAAATTATGTTCCGTTTGCAGAAATGTCCATGAAGACAGTCAAATGAGCTTGGGTTTCTTTTTCTCTGTTGACAGTACCTTCCAGTGAAGAGTGTTCAGTGGAGCAGAAGGCGGATTTGGCAAACACACATTAATTCTTCCACTGGAAATCGAATACATTCTTGGCAGGCTCCAAGATTTATGAGTTTTCAGAACCTGGCACCCACAGTCCATTATGCTGTGGATCCCTGGCTGATTCCTGGTTCTGTGGATGCAACAGTGGTGGTGGCATCTTATGGCTGGCCGTATTTCACAACTGGCAAAACTCTGCAACCTGTGAGTGCCCCCAAATGTCATTAACTGGGAAACCTACAAACCCAAGCTTTACTAACATGTGAATTCCCCGGGAATTTTACTGTCAGTAAAAACTGCAGGGACACTTGGACAATAGATCAATTTTGAGCCCCAAATTCTTTAAACCAGCAGTGTTTCCTTGTTTCTGGCTTCTCTTTTTCTTTTTATGGGCCATAAAAAATACTGAATAGTATAATAGTTAAAAAAAAAACAAAAACCAAAAACCTACACAAACAATATTCTTAGAGAAGTTGTAAAAGCACCTTTCCTGAAAATTCTTTAAAAATGTGAAGACGGTGTTCTGTCTGATTTAAGAATCCATTCTTCATTGAAAGATAGGGAGTATGTACTATTTAAGTGCTTTGAAAATGTGTTATTGCAGCTACTTAAAAGGAAAAAAAATGTATTTATAAATGAAGTATTCACCTGCATTCAAGATATATCAGTGTACTTATCAGTATATCTATGTATCACTATATGTATCTACTAATATCCTTATCAAAATTAATAGTAGTATAACTCAAGTGCACACCATGGTATAAAAAGTAGTTTTTCAATTTGGAGGTTTTACTCATCTCTCCAATCCATTGCATTTCACCATCTTCTTTACCCCAGCATACACACACACATACACACACACACACACATGCACGAACACACACATCCATCCACTGTCCCAAAGAAAACACGAAAACTGCTGGGTATTTATATTAATCATCAGCATTAAAGTACCAGAACTAGGGTACACTTTGTTATTCCTTTCCCCTAATCCAGATAAACTCCATTGAAAAAGGAATCTGTTGTCAAACATTCATCCCAGGGTAACAAACCAAATCACATCCTACATCCTTGGGTTTTTGTGTGCTTTCACATACATTTTAAAGGTATAAAATATTTCATTATGCATTAGAATAGAATTTCTTAAAACACTAAACTCTTAACTATTAATTCCTTCAATAAACATTTTGGACCTCTTACATCAGTTGACTTTTGCTGTGTAAGAAACAGCAAAGTCTTAGTGATTAATTCCTGCTCATGCGTCTTTCCGTCAACTGGAGTCCAGCTGAGTTAAGGTGGACTTGGCTGAGCCTGGCTTTAGGCTGTGAGCTAGGATGCAGGTGGACCCCACATGTTTCTCATCATCCTAGAATCAGCAACTACCTGATTTGAGTTTTCCTCGGGGCAGGAAGGTAGAGATGGTTGGAGCCTCTACCTGCTTCTGTTCACTAAGATTCCATCAGTCAAAGCAAGTCTTATGGTCAAAACCAAAGTCAAGGGGAAGGAAAATACTCCTCATATACCATGAAGGTCAAAGCACGTTGCACAGCCAAGTGAACATCAGTAAAGCAGTATTCGAAGGGCAGGGGCGGGAATGAAAATTTTTTGAACAATAAATAATCTCGCTCAGCCTTACCACTTTGGTTTGTGCTGGGAATACAACGGTGAACAAAACTCACTGGGCCATTTTAGAGGGTGGAGCAGACAGGCAATAAATAAATACAAAGTTAGGTGATACTCATTCTAGAGGAAATGGGGAATTCTCACTGAATAGGCGGTCAGGAAAGTTGTCTTCGGATAAGGCCAAGATGGGTTGAGAGGCTTAGTCATCTGAGTTTTCCAGCCAGAAGTAATAGCCAGAAAAAAAGGCCTCAGGGAAGTACCCAGCTTGCAACTTTAAGAAACCGCAAGGCAGCCAAGTATGTCTGGAGCAGAGCAGGCTCACACAGAGCCCCGCATGACGCAAGGGAGACTTTCAATCTGGTTCTGGATGAGACGGGAAATTAACAGAGGCCTGCGAGCAGGTGAATTATCTCATAATTCAGAGAAGAACCGAACTTGGGAATCTCGATGAGAATTTCCACTTGGTTCAGCTGAGCCGTTGGGAATACAGAAATCTTCGGCTAATACAAGTTGTTTTTATAAATTCACTCATCTCTGAGACCCAGGCAAACCAGTTCTCATTTACTGTTTGATTTCCATTTTCACAACACAATCAGATTCAATCTGTTGACAGAATTTTTTTTCTTTTTAACTCCACAGTCTGAGAAATGGATCTGAATGCCAAGCTGCCTTCATTTGTAGGAATCTCAGGGAATACTGAGTAACCTGCCTGCCCTTGCAGGCTGTCCTAGGCAGGCAGCTTCACAGAACTCATTTCCCGTGTCTGAGCTTTGTAAACAGCTCTGTCATCAGCTGGGTGTCCCTCCCAGGTGGAGAA
Organism: Camelus ferus; assembly: GCF_009834535.1. Classification (NCBI taxonomy): domain Eukaryota; kingdom Metazoa; phylum Chordata; class Mammalia; order Artiodactyla; family Camelidae; genus Camelus; species Camelus ferus. Next base: position 3,857,619 of record NC_045730.1, on the reverse strand, counting down.
GGGTGCAGAGGAGGCTTTAGGACAAAAACGAGCTTCAAAAGCTCCTGCATTTTAAAAACTGTGGAATGGGACATTCCTTAAAAGCCAGGCCCATGGTTCTGAGTCCGAGCCTGCCACCTCATCTCTGCATTACTTCTTTGACGTTTAAAAGGAAGTTTAATCATTTGTAGCAAATTTGTTTTCCATAGCCAGAGGATTTCATGGATAGGAAACAATAAATTCCTAGCAACACAGAGTCCTAACAGATGGTAGTAAATGGGTTTGAAAATATTTCAAAACCTGCCCTAATTTCCATTCCCCAAATGTCTCTCCCTCTCAGCTTTTTTTTTTTTTTAAATAATAGCAGTTTCCTTCATTGTCTCCAACAGTTCCATTTTGGTTATAATTTATGCTCCCTTATGCTCTAAGACTGTATCCAAATTACCCACTGAACACGGGCAACTCCAGAAAGGAGAACTTGCAGCATTTTGAAACGTTTCACATTCATCTCATTGGTTGAAGTTTCCACCGAAGACAAAGAGGAGTGACGTTCTTTTTTTAATGCACATTTCTCAGCAGAAGAGAAATGTGTCTGCATCAGGTTTGTGATCAAAAGAGGGAAAGCCCGCCTCATTCAAGGAGAGAGGATTTTGTCTCTGCCTGGGACACCAAACAAACGAGAAGAGGTGTAATATAGCATTATAACATTCTGTACCATTACGGGGATTCTCTCAGGGTAATGACATCACATAGCACAAATAGTTTGGGTTCATTAATCTTAATTCTACACTTGTGGTACCTCAGTTCTCTTTTATCCCATTATAAAGGCACAGTTATGTACATAAAATACACACATACATATAAACATTAAAAATTATATATATAGTTACTATATATAATATGTATAAACCCCCTTTGCCTTTACTTTCTCCTTTGAGCCTGACAGCAACACTAGGAGGGGGGATGGGTTCAGGTTTTGCTCCCATTTTACAGATGAGGCAAATGAGGCAGGAAAGAGTTAGCAGGTGGCTTGTCCAAGATCACACATCTGGAGCTGACAGAACAGAAGCCCCCAAGCCTAACAAGCTTTCCCCTTATTTTTTATAAAGGAAGCAAAAGGAATATTTGCTTCCTTTTGGATTGCAAATTAATATATATTTATAATGAAAACGTTCCAGTAATACGGAAATGCACATGGAAGAAATGGAAAGTTTTACATAGAAAAAGCATTAACATTTTGCCTGTTTAAGCACCTGTCTCCTCTTTGTTATTACAAGCCTGGGGATCATTCTTTACATACTGGCTTGTAACCTGTCTTCTTCCCTCCATGGTTACTTAGCAATCTGTCAAAAGGGTGGCACCCTAATTAATTTACCCAATCCCTTTTAGTGGGTTGTCTCCAATTTTTTCTCCTATGAGAAACATCCTTGCTGTAAATTAGGGCAGGGATGCCCAGGGAGTATAAATCTCTGATTATTTCCATAGGACCAATTCCTAGAAGTGAATTTGCTAGGCTGCAGGGTATTGCCCATTCTAAGACTTTAAAAACCTGTACTGGCAGAATGACTCATTGCAAGCCAAGGTTGTCACTGTGCACACCGCAGTCATCAGGGTCCGAGACTCATTTCCTGGAAACTGCAGCAACTCAAATGTTCTTTCTCCTGGACCAGGTACCCCTTTCAGTAACATTTTCCCCCTTTTAAGTGGAAGACATAATGAGAGGATAGACATGGGGCTCTCAGAGTAATGCTGCTCCCGGTAATGGTCAAGGCTGAAATAAATCAGTTGCTCTGGTCCCTGGAATGGCTCAGGGTGGAGGTGATGGATGAGGTGTTCTGAGATTCACGTGCAAACCTGCAGGCATCACGGAGGCCAAGTCTCTTATAAGCTACGTTGCTCGTTGCGAGCACTCATGTCTGAAAAATTGGGTTCCAACATTCCTGTCATGTTCATTGGTCTCAGGAGACTGGGAAAATGGTCACTTTGCTGATTTTCATGGGCAAGAAGAGGGGCTTCCAGGAGGGGGAAGGGTGGCAGGCTCTGCCTCTCACCACTGACCTGGGGCCGACGGAGGCATTTCAGACCTTCTAGGGAGGGAGCCCCACGGAGAAGGCCTGTCCCTGTCCCCGGAGATGCTGCCCCAAACATAAAACGCCAACCCAGGGGAGCCAGCGCTCTGCTGCTAAGGCTGACGTTCACCCCTGAGAGTGAGCCCACACGCTATGGCGTCTGAGCGGTTCTCTCCTAAAACATTCAAGATCGCTAGATTGAGAGATAATCAATATGGCAATAATCATAGACTTCATTCCACCCATGACTGCTCTCCCTAAGACCCTGCACTAGGCACCGGTGACCGCCACCTCGCCTCATCCTCACGACACTATGCCTTCTGCTTCATTCTCATCCGCATTTTGCAGAGGAGAAAACGGAAACTTGGAAATTATACACCCAGTGTACAAAGGAGAAAGTTAAGAGCAACTTCTTCAAATTTCTTCTCCCTGCTGCATTTTCATTTATTCATTCAGCTATTTCTTCATTTACTTATCGCTTCATTCGCCGAACAACTATGAAGTACTTATGATGCAGGCACACCTTACTAGGGACACAGTGATGCATGGAACCTTCCTGGAACTTACATCCTGGGGAGGAAGACACTCCATCAACAATTCGTAAATAAAATACAATATGGTAAATGTCACGGCGTGAAAAGTCCAGTGGAGAAAAATTTAGCAGAGTAAGAAGAGAGAGCATTGTGAACGGGGGTGATAGTGGCTAGTTACAGGGGTGGTCATTTGAAACTATGAAAGTCCCCATGGAGGCAACCTTGAGGGAGAATAGCAGAGAAGGAAATCACAAAAAATAGTGTGACTTTTCACTGTCCGAAAACAGGATACAGCTTGAAGGCTGGAATGAGGCAGAGGAAAGGGGGCCAGTGTTTACTGACTTATTAACTCACTCATGAGTTTGTGCTCCTCTTGTGCTCGGCCCTCTGCAAGGTACTAGGGCCTCAAGGAGAAAGAGGACACGGTCCCTGGATTCTTGTGAATCATAGCCTTGAAACAGGCAAGGCACTAGGAAGGCAAACTCACAACTGAAGCGCAGTCCGTCTTGCCAAGACTCGGAAGGAACCAAGATGTCCGTCAGCAGCTATGAGGATTGATAAACAATGGTACATCCAGACAATGGGGTATATTCAGCACTAAAAAGAAATGAGCCATCCAGCTGTGAGAAGACATGGAGGAACCTTAAATGCATATGACCAAGTGAGAGAAGCCCATCTGAAAAGGCTGCTGACTGTGTGACTCCAACTCTACGATATTCTCGAGAAAGCAAAACTATGCAGACAGTGAGAAGATCCGTGGTTGTGAGGGGATCGGCGGGGAGGGAAGGATGAAGAGGTGGAGCACAGAGCATTCAGGGGCAGCGAGAATACTCTGTATGATGCTATCATGGTGGGTGCCTGTCTTTATACAGTTGTCCATACCCACGGAGTGTCCAACACCGAGAGAGAGCCCGAACGGCAACTATGCACTTTGGGCCATGCTGACCCGTCAATGCAGGCTCCTCCTTGGGAAAGGACAACGTCCTGTCCTGGTGAGGCATACCGATCACGGGGAAGGCTGTGCGTGGGCGGAGGTATGCGGGAAGCCTCCGTACCTTTACCTTAATTATGCTGGGAACCCAAAACTGCTCTAACAATAGATACAGTCAGCCCCACTCTGTCCTTCTTACTCTGGTGGTAAAACAAGACCACAAGCCGTGGGGGGGGGGCGGGGGGGTGCATATGTGTGCAGCCCAGGTAACTTCCATCAGCGCGTGACAGCCGCGCTCTTTCCCTTCACCCTGCTGGCTGCCTTGCTGATTTACTTGAAACCCCCTGACGCCTGTTTCTACAGCAACACAAGGCCCTCGCTCGCTGCCTTAATTTCCACACTCTAGGGAATGTGGGCTTATTAAGCTGCCCAAGTGAACTGGGGAGACTTTGGGTAAACAGGCTTAGGGAGTCCTCTTCCTCCATCCTCACCGTCCATCTCCAAGCCAGTTTAAATCGATCCCACAAGCCAATACCTGTGCTCGCCTACTTGCCCAGGAAGACGGGAAGGAGGCCTGCCAGCCTAGAACACCTGACCCGGAGGAGGCAGCGCAGATCGCCTGGCCCAGTTCACAGAGGCAAAAGAGGGGGACCAGGCCCAGAGAACTGAGATGGTGCTTGGCTGGGCTGAGAGCGGCCAACACTCTGGATGCCTCCACAGAGCCAGGCCATCCGTCCCCAAGGCCGCCTGCCTTGTCGCTCAGGCATGTTTACCATTCACAATGACCTAGAATTGCTGAGTCTTCTCGTTTCTTTGATATTTCCAACGCTCCAGAAAGCCTGGAACCCATCCTAATCTCATAACCACTTATGATGTGCCTACAAGACTTTACCTAAGCCTCGCCTGCCCTTATGGTCTGAACATCCACCATTTATGCACTCACTCCTGTGAATTAGCACACGTCCTGCTTTTTTAGGTGACTCTCCCCAGGAAGGGTGATGCACTGAGCTGCTGGAAGCCATCCACAATCGAGTATGAGTTACTTCACCACGCTGTTTTCCTATTGGTTCATCACCTGAGATCCTGCAGCTTGGAGAATGAGAATTTCAAAGGAAGAGGTGGAAATAAACTGTAATTTTGGAATATGAGGACATGACTGTTCAACCCCCCAAAACCCAGTGCCCTTCGTGTGTGATGTGGAGCCACCACTAGTCAGAATTTGGGCTCGAGCGGCTGAAGGGCAGGGACTTGAGAGGAGGGGATGGCAGCTCCACTTCGTGCCTGGACCACGGGAAGGGTGTAGTGTCACGTTGATTTACTGTTGTCGCTGTTGTTTGCAGAGCAATTAGCCCAGCCCTCGGCACATTCCAGGTATCCTGTTGATGTCAGTCATTCGTCTTGCTATCTTAAATTTTTTTCTGCCACGCTCACAGACCATGTTTCTTCTGGAAATGGGAAATGAGGAATGAGGATTATTGACTAGAAGGTTGGAGCTAAAGGGGGGTTGTGGATCTGGGCGTGTTTCTTGGGAAGAGAGGGCCAGGGAGATGGGGAGGGGAACACAGGTAAGGGGGTCAGCTTTCCCTGTTTTATAACTCAGCAGTGAGACCCATAGAGGGCAATGGTTTCCCACGCGCTCACCAAAGACGCAGAGCGGCTGGAGGTGGGGGTGGTGGGGCTGGGGTTCAGTAACTAGACGGAAGCTTGCCACCACCACAGGCAGTGCCTGAGACGTAAGTCAACCCTAGTATGAACCGCAGGTACCACTGTGTCCCTTTAACGATGGGGGAGACGGTGTATGACCCTGCATGAGGATGGAGAACGTCTGCTTTAGAGTTGATGAGATCAGAATGTAAGTTCGAGCTCTGTCCTTCCAAGCTGTGTGACTTTGGGTAAGTTACTTCACCGCTCTGTGCCTTCATTTCCTGTCTAGTCAATGGAGAGCATAACGTCTACTTAGAGGGTTGTTATGAGGATTAAATGAATGTAAAGCAAACGTAAAATACTGTAAAGTGCTCTATAAATGTGAGCTCTGATTATAATTTAATGAGGCAATTGGGCAGAAAACACTTCCATGACATTTTCAAGGTCATATAATCAGAGAATGACCAGCTCTTGACTTTCAAAATAGCCCCCTCAATCCTGGAACAGTACTATATGTGGCTCTTCTTCCCAGTACAGCCACTGGCCAAGTTTTGATGTCATTATTAAATATAATGAATTCTTCCTGATGAAAACTTGATAATACTTCCAAGCCGAGATCAAATCACTGTCCTAAAGCCACATGTTGTTGGTGAGGTATTAACTGCACATTTTTTGTTCTCCGTAGAAGCCGTGGGGGAATTGCCCTAAATCTTATGTTTTATCTCAGGAAGAACGTTCACTGTGGCCCAGCTGCCCTAAGCTGTACTTGGTCCTTTGGCAAGTCGCTAATGGCTGGTGTCTTTGACTTCTGAAATAAAAAGCGGAGTGCCCTATTGGAAGGAAGTGATCTGTTCCTGGTCTTGGTCGCTTTCCTATGACAAAGAAATGGACACTGATTTTCTTGCTTGGATTCCAGGGCTGTGTGCAGAAGAGGAAGGCAGGGCAGGGTGGGGTTTATCTGCCGCACTTCCCATCCCCTGTCTCTGTGGGTCTCTTTGAAGATGGGGTGGCTCTTGCTTGTCCGTCTCCGCCCTCCTTTGTGGGTTTTATTTGTCCCAGCTTCAGCACAACGCATTCGGACTGTGCCGGACCCTCCCCATCCAGTGATCCCAAGTTTTCTAGGAAGATCCCTGATCCCCGATCTGTGCTGTCCAGATCAGAGGAGGGTCACACAGGTGGGTGGCTTCAGGAATCAAGACTATCAGGAGTCACTTGTCACTTGTCACTTGTATGTATGTCAGTTGAGGTAGATCCTTACTTTAGTGCCAGAGGAGCCCCAAAGACCACATCTCTCATTTTCTGGGAGGGCAGGCAAGTCGAAGAGGAGGTACAGTGACTTATCTAAGCTCATACACATTAGCGACAAAACGGGACATGGCTGTGTCTTCTCTCCGCATCAGGTTGTATGTTTTAAATCCATGCAGAAGTAGGTGGCCGTCCCAGTATTTTGAGCAGTTCCCCTCCCAGACCCTTCCTCATCCACTGAGAACGAGCGGCTGTGGGGTTAGACCTGATTTACACCCAGCCTCGCCTCATCTGGGGGAACGTTCCGGGGCTATACAGCAAACGTATTGCAGGTGCATCCACAGCAGGTGCCCGCCCGCCGGCCCCCCCACCTGAGTCCGCGGTGACCCCTTCCACATGGCTTCCACCCGCCTCCCCAGAGCCGGCGCCCTTCCAGAGACTTCGCCAACCACACGCTCTACTTGCGGGTAACGGATTTTCACTGGGCATCAGACTTCAGAAGGGCTGGGAATCCCAGAGGCTTTGCAAGCTGGTGGCAAAGCCAGACTATTCTGTCTGGAACCCCTGGCGTTTTATTAGTTCCATGGGACACGTTTTCCCCTCATGCCTCCACACCCCACCCTCCCCACGCGCCTCTCTCCCGCTGACTCTCTAGCTCCACATGCAGACTCCATGTGCTTCTGATTGATTTACACTTAACTCCCCAGAAAGTGGTTATGAAGTCCCAGTGAGGCCCAAGGAGGCTTTCAAGCCATCCCTGCCGGTTCCACTGTTTCCGGCAGGACATGGAGGCGTCGCAAAGGCCGCCTTGGAGGACGAGCCCCGTTTCCAGGTGGCCTTCGAGGCTGGTCGGCGCGACGGCACCGTCTCTGTCCCACGAGACCCTTCGCTGCCGCTCAGAGCAGGAGTGAGGAGCATGGCCCGAGGCAGCCTTGCATCCGCTCACCCAAGGCGGCCCCAGTGGGGCCCCGTTAATCCAGGAGGCTCCTGTCTCCTGTCTCTGCCTCTCCAACCTCTCCGGTGGTGCTGTACAGCTGTGTTTCTGTGAAAACAAGGGCGCCAGAAAAGGAGAAAAACACTGTTTACGAGGCTGCCTGGATTGGTGATCACATTACTTCAATAGCCCTGAGACACACAGCTGACTACTTATGCAAATTCCAGGCAGCGTGTTTGAACAAAAGGTCACAGAGGAACATAACCTGGAGCTTTTATTACTAACGAGGCACTTATTTCCATTTGAATATGGAAGTGTGTATTTTTCCCCCTTTTTATGGCTTCTCATAATTGTGCCTAATCATATAAAAATCACATCGAGTCTTTAAACTCCACATGGCTCAGACATCAGACTCGTGTCATCCATCCGTCCAGAAACTGTGATGTCACGCCCACCCTCCTCCCCGCTTAGCACAGTTTAAGACACTCAGTCCGGGTGCCTCTTTGGAATAATGAGAAATCCCATTACCTTCGTTCATTTCCGAGCGCTGCTGGTTCTTTAAGTGTGTTTCAAAATTAATAGCAATGCTAATAATAAAAGAATGTGATTTAAAAAAGGCCACGCTTGGTTTTTACTATCAGTTAGGTAAAGCAAACTTGGCACTGATTAATGGTAGCTTTCTACCCGCCAGAGTGACTTGTATTTTGGTGTGCTATAGGAACTTAAAATTGATGAAAGGGGACTTCTTTTTTTTTAACATGATCTTTATTCCCATAGGGGGGCCATAGTGAACTTGATTTTAATGAATAAAGGAAATGAGAGAGACAAGTGAATATGTAAATAAAAAGATAAATGACTTGAAGGAACCATGAGGATCAGTGAAAACTTCTGAGCGTGTACAGTATATACTTACACAGACACACATTTTGTTTGAATTAGCCACTCCCAAAGATTTTGGTGAGCACAGGATTTGAAATACAAAATTTAGTACTAAAGCTGGCATCCCAACCTCGAATCAGAATTTAGTAAGTCATCTGTCCATCTTAGTCTCTCCTTTGAAATGCAAAGACTTTGAGTACTAAAGAATCAATGTTTCAGGGTGGGGGAAATAGGAAGATATTGGTCAAAGGGTACAAAGTTTCAAACACACAGGATGAGTAAATTCTAGAGATTTAATCTACTTGAAGTTTGCTGAGAGTAGATGTTGAATATCCTCACCACACATGCAGAATGTTAACAACGTGTGGTAATCATTTCACAACGTATGCATGTATCAAATCATTACGTTGTATACCTGAAACACACACAATTTTTATTTGTCAGTTTTGTGTCAATAAAACAAAAATTTTAAAAATGAATCAACCTTTTAGAAGCAATACTTTTTGGGAAGAAGTCAGGATTTTAAAAGGCGTTTGTCACTCAGGGGGATGAGCTGACCCCGGCTGAGAGCCGGAAGAGGCCTGGTGGTGGGACTGAAGCCAGCCGCTGGTCAGGGGAGCAGGGGGAGAGGAGGGGACAGAGAAGAGACGTGAGAAGGGCCAGGATCCAGGGTAGGTTTGAACACAGTGAAAAAGCAGCAGACAGACTGAAAATCTTTGCAATGCTTTGCCCAGGGCCCCTCCTGTCTCACCAGCCCTCGTAAGCCCAGTAATCTAGACATCTTCTCAGAAAACCCACAGCTCTGACGAAGCCTCTGGTTCAGAGTTTGCAAACATCTCAGGACTCTTTACCCAATCCTGGGCTCTAACATGTCCAAGGCCACTTACCCAGAAGATGAGAAACAGAAGGTATGTTCTCAGCCTCCGTGCATAGAGGCACACATGGACGCTGGGAAGGTGAACTGTCTGTGCCAACTTGGCTGGACCACGGGGGCCCAGGTATTTGGTCAAACATTACTCTGGGTATTTCTGTGAAGGTGTTTCTGGATGAGATTAACTTTTTTTTTAATTATAGTCAATTTACATTGTTGTGTTAGTTTCTTGTGTACAGCATAGTGATTCATTTATACACACACACACACATATATATTCCTTTTTATATTCTTTTTCATTATAGGCCATTGCAAGGTATTGAATATAGTTCCCAAGGTTAATGTTTGAATCAGCAGATGAAGAAAAGCAGATTGCCCTGCCCAGTGTGGGTGGGCCTCGTCCAATCAGTTGAAGATCTGAATTTTTTTTTTTTTTTTTAAGGGCTGCGTAAGAAAGAATGTTCTCTCTCTGCCTGACAGCTGTCCAGCTGAAGAATCAGTGTTTTCCTGTCTTTGGACTTAAATGGAAACATTGGCTCTTCTTGGGTCTCCTCTGGATTGGAGCTGTACCATCAGCTCATAGCTTATTGGCTGTAGATCTGGGACTTGTCAGTCTATGTAACTGGTTGAGCCTATTCCTTATAGTAAATCACATGCATGTGTATGATTTATTATAAAGAATATAAACAAGGATATCTATCTGTCTCCTATTGGTCCCAATTCTGCAGAGACCATAACACACACAGGTGTCCAAAAGCCAGAAGGGAACAGCATGTGGTCTTTTTCATTCAAAAAAGGGGAACGTGCCTATGTTACTTAACAGAAACCTCTCCTTCTCCCCAGTGCTTGGGATTAGAGAGTCAGCTCCAATGAGAAGAGAAAGAAACGGAACTACAGAAACCAGACACACTGGGAAAAGATCTCCCGTATATACTTAAAATGCATTTCTCTAAGATTCATTAGAATGGGGAATGCTGACCTGTTATCATCTGCCTAACATCGCATACGTTTATTGACTCCAGAGCAGGAACACAAATTACTAAGGGAGCACTTATTAACTCGTGTCTTAATTACCCGTTCAGTCTGATTTTAAAAATCCAATATAGCAGCACCTGTTTGGGAGCCAAACAGAGCAAGTGATGCCGGACGTGGGAGATGCTGATAGAGGAGGAAACTTCATCCCTTCCTGGCCCATTTCAAGGTAGAATTAGGATTTCAGCATTTTTTTTTCATTCATTTTTCCATTCTCCAGCCACTCCATCATAGACCTTAAGCCCAAGGGAGACACCCCTGCTCTGGCAACTTGAACCCGCTTCTGCAACGGCCGTGTTCTGTGGCTGTCATGGGACACACCGTGGCCACCGGCCTCCAGGCGCCAGCTGTGGCCGAGTGCACCGTCTCCGTGGAACTTAAGCCAGTTGAGTTTCCCACGACTTTCCTGACACCTGGTTGGGCTCCAGAATGAAAGAAAAACAGAGCACGAGAGCCGAAAGCGGCCTCCTACGACATTCTCACTAAATCCTTTGTTTTAGAGGTGGAGAGACTGAGACGCAAAGAGCTCATGGGATTTTCCCAGACTTCCACAGCTGGCGAGGGGAAAGCGAGGACCAGAAACCCAGGCCACCGGCCCTCAGGCCTGCGCTTTCCCAACAACATCAAATGCGTGCGTGTCTGTGTGCCCAGGGCTCACCCAAGAAAACGGGCCGTGCCTGGGGGCTAAATGCTTGGGGGGCTTAGCGTGAGGCCGGGGGCTCTTAAACCTCTGGGTAAGAGATTTAAGGGCGCTTGTAAGAGGCCTCTTTACAAGCAAATTAAAGGGGCCTCAGTTTTCAGGGCGCAGATGAAGGGCCGGGGACGGAGAACTCCCCGTCACAAGGGCTCAGCGGTGCTCCCTGCGGGGCCCCGGGCACAGGGAGTCTGGCCTGCGGAAACTAGGGAAATGTGCTGACGCCAGCCACGGCCAGGGGGTGACAACTCTGGGACTCCTTGAGTTCGGCTCACTGCGGCGTTTCCAAGAAATGAAACAGGCTTAAAAGAAACGAGTTGGTGAGCTTAAGGGGAATTTAACCACCCCCTCGCCTCTCCGTTCCTCTTTTATTGGGCTCGCACAGAGCTTTGTGCTGGCGAGGAAAGCAAGCAGGCCCCTCCCCATCCCGAGAGCTGGCAGAGAAAGTAACGGCGAGTTCGGGCAAACGGTGCCAATTAGTGAAATGCCGCGGAGTCCAGAGGTTGTTTGTCATCTGTTTGCCCTGCTCCTTTGAGCCCCAGGGATTTTGGCCAACACTTCTCTCTTTGTTAATGTTTCTTTAAATTGGTTGAGACGTTCCATAAACTGGGTGCTACACACATTTACATAAGCCACTTCTCCCTTCTCCAACACCACAAACACACATTTGCATGTGCGCGCGCACACACACACACACCTTGTGTTTGGAGTTATGAGAGAAATGAGGAGCAAATTGCTTCCATCTGGACCAGTGGACTGGTGAGCCTTGGAGGCACGTTAGCGACGACCCACCGCGTCATCCCCGCATCTTGTTTTCCTGGGCAAATCCGCACTTATTTGAAGATCTCCCTGATCATAGGTTTGGTGCCGCGGGACAGCTCCTGCCCTGAGCGTCCCTTCTGCTTGTCTGTGCCGTTCTGTTTGTTCGGTTGCCTATGGCTGGCCCTCCCTGCCCGGACCACTGCTCACTCCTGGCTATTTCCCTCTCTCTCAGGCGTCCACGGTCCTGTCTTTAAGTCACCGCTGTTAAGACTGGACATTGTGGAAAGGATACAGAATTTCAGAGCTGTCTCTGAGCATCTAGTTTACCAGTAATCAGTTCAGTTGCCAGGAACCCGTCTCCAAGGCTGGCAGAGCTGACGTCACGGCAAGCAGCCCACCCCATCCTCACAGAAACTGAGTGGAAGGATTTCTGTCCAGTCCCCATATTTGGTAAAGATGAGAGAAGCGTTCTTCTGGTTGCCGTGGGTCATTCAGGTGGGCGTTCTATTCACCATTTTTTTTCCCTCAGAAATCTATCTGAAGTAAAACCTCTCCCATATATTAATTAGCTTGGACCTTCCGGGGAGGTACATTGCAATGTACCTTGAGATGGATTTGCTGAAATTCCTTCCCCTCCCCACGTTTTCTAAACGACTCTACAGACCCATCTTGTTTTCTGCAGGTGTCTCTTACACTCACTGTCTCCCCAGTGTTGCTTCCACCTGGACAAAAGGAGCTTGAGGAATACCTGCCTGCAAAGAGAATTTGCTGGGGACCAGCTCCTTGAAGGGACCCTGATGGACAGTGGCAGCTACAAAGGCAAAATTAGAAAGGGGACTGGAGCAGGCGAGCAGAAGGGACAGTAAGACGCAAGAAGACAGGATTCTTCTGAAGTCACGTGTGTGTGCACGTGTGTGCTCACTGTTTCTGTCTCCCCCTTCCTCCCCGACCCCAGCAACTCAACAAACTCTTTTACTAGAAAAACATGACAAAATCGGAATCCTAGCCCCCTTGCTTATAATGTACAGATCCCCAAATTCCTCCTAAAGAACTCGGCACGGAGCCATCGTGACTCTGTGTCTCAGCCTTACCAGCTTAACGGAAGGACGCGAGTCACAGAAATCGTGCCACCGGGAAACGCCTACTTCTGATCACCAGAGAGATCGCTAAGCTTATCAGAGCAATCACAGCACATCCGTGCAGCAGAATCAGAGCCGCGTAAAGAGCCTGCCTCCGGTTGCTGCTGGAAGGTGAGATGGTATACTGGTTCCCTTTCCTCCTTTCCAGCTTTTTTGTCTAAATTATTCAACAAAGACTTCTGCGTGAAGTGGGCTTCCTTCCTACCCCACCGTCTCACGCCCTCGTCTACTGGGGGGTCCTTATGATGCCCTGAGACTCCATCTACCATTGTACTTACCAAATTATATTTTAATTATCTACTTATTCAACTGGTCTTGCCCACATACCTATGAGATCCTCCAGGTCCAAGACTGCCTTATCAATTTGTGTCTTCCCAGCTGCCAACACTGTATCTACTACACACGGGTAATTGCAAAGTATTTGCTGAATGAATGAAAGACCCAAACCATTAGCTATGGTTGTCTCTGGGTGGCGATTTTTATTTATTTTTCTTTGTTTTTTCTTATTCCAAGCAATTTTACATTGGGAATGGATTACTGCTACAGATTAAAAGAAAAAAAAAAAAAAGGAATCCTAATAACTGAGCCACCCCTTCCTCATCTAAGTGAAGAAAACAGCTTGGCTAATTAAATCAATTAACTCACTTTTTGATCCGTACCTACTGTATGCTGTTTGTTCAGGTCTTTGCTATATTTAAAGAGACTCCTATTTAAAGTATTTCAAACTTTTCAGCCAAACATATTCCCATTCATATTTTCCTTAAATGTCTCCTGACTTCAGAGTTGAAAGGCATGTGTGGAGAAAGCTGCGGTAGGATCACCATTTCGCATTCAGAAATTGTGTTGCAGAAAAACGTGTTACAGCTCAGTTGTAATAGCAACATGGATCCCCGCAAGAGACCAAGCAGCACTCACAGTTGGAGAGCTCAGGTTTACTAAGCCAACAGGCGAAGAAAAATAAACACTCCAAGCTCTAGACCCCGTCTGTAGGTTTACACAGGCTTTTATAGGCTGCCAGTTTACACTTTGCAACATCATATGCAAATAAGGTATAACAAAAGCTGACTAATTAGGAACAAGCTTTGTACAAATGGACCAATCAGGAGGGAGAGAAGTAACCAATCAGGAGTGAGGGAAATGGACCAATCAGGAGGGAGAGAAATAACCAATCAGGAGAGAGCTCCATGCAAATGAAGTACTACAAATGGACCAATCAGGAGTGAAGGAAATAACCAATCAGGAGTGAGCTCAGGGAACCAATAGAATTTTAAGGGTAAGTAAGCCGTTTCAGAGGCAAAAAGCGAGATAGAGCCTCTGGGCCAGGGAACCGGATGGTGCCGGCAGGAGAGTAGTGGCCCTGCCTGGGGGTCCTGCCGGTCTTTTTTTATGGGGCTTCCCGCCTAAGTTTAGGGTACATAGATGAGTGTCTCCATGAACTGGCATGGGTGGGGTATACTTTTGAAATACATGCACCTTCTTGCCTAAGTCTGAAAAATCCACTTACTCCCAGCTCATGTAAACCCCATCCAGGGAAGAGATGTTTTTGTCTCCTAACAAAGGACGGTTCCAGGAGATGGGCGTGTTCGTGTTCAGAGGGGAGCAAACCGTCCCCACTTGAGGGTCCGTCCGTCCTACAGGTGGACGGGAGGAGGGGAGTGCTAATGACAGTCTGCGTTTGGGGCAATCTGGGTTAAGTCACCTCCTACGCCAGAGTGACAAAGTCACAGCCGGGCAGGGAACTGGGCAGCCGGGGGTCTCTGGCTCCATTTTGACTTCTTCAATGACATCTGAAAAAGAAAGCGAACCGCCCCCCCCCCCCCCGCCTCCACCCCACAACATCTGGGAATTAATAATGACCTTATGCCTCAGCCTCAGTGTTATCAGGACTGGCCCGAAGATTCCAGCCCAGCCATGCATTCTCCCGTCGGACATAAATAATCTCAGAACATCCACTCGGATCAGGTCACCCAAGACACCCCGTTCCCCCAGTATTTCCAAGTAAGTCACTGCTACATCTTTACCAACTCCAGCTTTGTCCTAAAAAAGAAGACTTTAGTTTGCCCTCCCTGTACAGAAGATTTATTGAGGTACCACTCATAGAATTGCCTGTTTTCCAACAATACCTAGTCTAGAGTAAATCTTGCTTCCTTAGACTCTCCCCCAAAATCACCCAATAGGAGCCTGAATCCTATAGCAGTTTTCATTCAAACACTGTCTTGTACTGAGACACCCCTGGTTCTCCCAGTGTGTGCTCTCTCTTGCTGCGGCTAGTAATAACCCCGCCTCGTCCGGCGTGGAGAAAAAGGACCCCTCCTACACTGTTGGTGGGAACGTAAATCACTGCAGCCGCTCTGGAGGACTGTATGACCAAACTAAAACTAGACTCACCATATGACCCAGCAATCCCACTCCTGGGCGTGTATCTAGAGAAAACTGTTAATTCCAAAAGACACACGCAGCCCAGCGTCCACAACAGCAGTGTTTCCGACAGCTAAGACATGGAAACAACCTGAGTGTCCAGCAACGGATCACTGGATAAAGAAAATACGGTTATACATACAATGGAATACTACTCAGCCATAAAAAGAATGAAATAATGCCATTTGCAGCAACATGGATGGACCTGGAGATCATCATATTAATTGAAGTCAGACAGAGAAAGACAAATATCATATGATATCAGTTATATGTGGAACTTTAAAAATTGATATAAATTTTTCACATATCAAAAACACTCACGGACGCAGAAAACAAACTATGGTTATCAAAGGGGAAAGGACGGGAGGGATAAACGAGGAGCTGGGGATTAGCAGACACATGTGACTATATATAAAATAGATAAACAACAGTGACCTACTGCAGGGCACAGGGAACTATATTCAATTTATTGCAATAACATATAATGGAAAAGACTCTGAAAAGAAAATATATATGTATGTATGTGTAACTGAATCACTTTGCTGTACGCCTGAAACCAACACAACATTGCAAATCAACTACACTCAATAAAAACTAAAACCAAAAGCAACAGCAGAGAAACACGTCACCCCAGTGCAGGTGTGTTCCCGGCGGCCTTTAGCTGCAGGGCTCGACGTGACTTCAGTATCACGGTGATGCCTGTGGAGCAGAGCTAAGCACGGTCCCAAGAGTGTGGCTGCTTATTTTTGGTTTACTGACCACTGGATACGTTCTTTGCCCAGAATCCCCAGGTATCTTGGGCCACACATGCAGTCGGTGTCCCGAGGAGCTCCTCCCCTGTGCTGTTGGTGCTGGCCTCTCACCCACCTGGATCCAACGTGACCTCCCACGTCACCAGCCCGGAACCCTGAACCACCGAGCAGGTGTTTACTGGCCATCTAGAGGCTAAGCTCGAGGGAAAGCTTTGCCTCCCTCTCTCTTTCTCTACTTTTAAAAAAACCCACCAAGCTCTTTGTACGATGTGGATGCAGCGTGTTTCTCACGTGTCCTCTGGAAGCTTATGCCCGTGGGGATTACAAGAAAAGCACATTCTAATGAACGTGTGGCTGCAAACCAGCAACGTCGTCCATCAGCTCCGCCTCGTCACGGAACTAGGCAGGATGCAGTAACAAGAGGGTAATTATTTATTCATGGTGATTTGAAGCCTGGGGTTTCCCCACATGATTTCAAAACACACAGGGCCATTTGTTTGAAGTGATTTCTGGACGTTGATAGATTGAATATTCTTTCATGCCGGCAAAGACATAAATGTGGTGATGCTAACCAGAGTAACTGCAGAAACTACACTCTCACGGTACCCTAGACTATCTCCAAACAATCATCCACATGCAGGAAACACCAAGGGAATAGAAAAACCATCTGGGCTCTATAGCTCGAACACTGAACAGCTTATAAAGGAAAAAAGTACATAAATAAATCTCACATCAAAAATACAGCAGATGATAAACACAAGATTTTTACATGTATCAGGCCTTTACTGGGGACCAAGATCAATATGCAAAGAAAAGGCACTGTCAGAATCCAGCGCCCCCGGCTGGAATGAAAGATGAGCAGAAGAAACTGGAAACTGAAGCTGATTTGCCTCAAACACACGACTCACAAGAAAGCTGTCTGTTTTCTTGACAGACGATGGGCGATCCAAACAGAACAAAATTATGCAGAATATTGCAAGACACGGCATTTCTATGGGTATTTCCAGCTCATTTGGGAAACCAAATGCAACGATAGGCCCATGAGCAACGTCTGTCCTCCCGTGATGTCCAAGGCAGTTTTGCAGATTTGAAGGTCACAACCAGTGCTAAGAGGGCGGCAACCCAAGCCCCCCCCCCCCCCCCGTGGAATAAGCGGAACTTCCACGTCACCGCCCCTCCTCAGCACGGACACGGCTCTCCCGGGTCACCCCCGTGCCGCCCCAGGCGGTTTTCAGCTTAGAGTGTGATTTTGACAAACTCAGGGTCACCCTGAGCCAAACTGGGCTCAAGGCACCTCACGATGGAGCAGCTTTGCGTGGGTGTGTCAAACAGACGTGCACCCAGGTCTCCCGGCTTCTGGGAAAACGGAACTGACACTGAGCTGGGGCGGGGCTTGCTTCAGCTCAGCCAGGTCAACGCGGCCAAGCCGTTTGTCATCTGACTTCCACGTCTCTGTACAGCAGCGATCTGAGGAGCTGGCAGCAGCAGATGATAACAACTCCACCGATGAGGGCGTCTGAGGTTTTTCAAAGTCCTTCTAAGGCAGTTCAGCGTACTCTTGTGTGTGTGTAACTTCCTCACCCCAAACCCGTCATCCTATAAACATAGACCGTGGCTCCCTGCTTTCATCCTTGTGACTTCTTAATTGCTAGTATCCCATCTCCCTGAAGGCTGTATAGTGTCCCGCTGCATGAAGATAATCCGTGTTTATCCGTGAATTCCCCTAATTCCTTCCAGAAATGGACGGTGTTGCAATAAACATCTTCGAATGCAACCAAACAAATTACAATGTCCTGGCAAGCTTGTAACTGTAGTTTTTAAATCTCTAAACTGTTGAGATCATGTGGCTGGGTTCATACATCTGAGGCTCTTGCCTTCTCAACGGCATAACCCCGTGAACACCCCCTAGTTCATAAGCTGAGCTTGGGAACAACTTTTCATGAGATGGTACTTCCATCTGCCCAGTTTCAGATGCAGTAACTATGTCCAGAATAGGGGAAATAATGCGACGTTAGCCAGACACGCTGGTGTTTATTTGAGGTCTGCATTTCCGTTTTGCATTATGAAGCAATGCTGCTGTCCAGGAAGGGGAGCGCTACCCCTGCATGCTCTGTCCCATGGGCTCTGAATATCTCAAGTGTTCTTTCTTGTAATCTGGAGAGAGCCCATTAAATGAAGACTCAGATAGGTATTTCCCAGATTGGGTTCCGGGGAGCATTAAGACACTCTAGGGAAGCAGTGGTCCCCTGATCAGCCATGTAAGGAGATGTGGCACCTCTTGGTTCCCTGTTTGGAAAGAAATAATTCAGACTGAAACTCATCAACCCCTTAAAACGGAAGGGAATTCCAGTACGTTCCACAACATGGATGAACCTTGAGGACATTGTGCCAAGAGAAATATCCTAGCCACGAAGACAGGTACCATAAGATTCCACTTCTATGAACCATAGAGAGTCGTCAGAAAGTAGAGGGGTGGGTACCAGGGGTTTGGGGGAGGGGAGAAATGGTAAGTTGTTGTTTATGGGTCTAGAGTTTCAGTTTTGCAAAATGAAAAGAGCTTTGGAGATGGATGGTGGTGATGGCTGCCCAATGATGTGAATGTGCTTAATACTAAAACCTAACATGTAACTTTTATGTTATGTGTATCTTACCACAATGAAAACTTTAAAACATTTTTTTACCTCCAACCTGAATGCTGCTAGAAATTTTGGACTTATTTCTAACCTACCTTATCAGTTTTCCAGAACATGACCTCTGCTTCCTTCATCAGAGCTAACTTGCTTGTCCCTACAAATGGAAATGGACTATTTGTTACCAAGGTACCCAACACTGAGCGTAGATTTTTCTTAGGAAACTCCTGTAAATGCATTTATTTTACAAACTGGTTTATTCATTTTTGTTTTTCCTGCTCAACTCCAAAATCCTTTAAAGAAATAGGTGAGAAAATAAACAGATAAAACATTAAAATACCTCACCAATACTAAATGAACTATTAATGTTCAGTGGAGAACAGTCATGCTCAAAAAATAATTGAGAGTGAGACTGTAATTTCATATTTCTCTTGAAATGGATGATGAAATAAAAATCCAGGCAGAGTGAACAATACATAACCAATTCTACCCATTCATTCAATTTCTTAGTCACGGTGACAGCTGTAACAAACAAGCTCAAAGTATCGGTGGTGTAATTCAGTAACAATCTACTTTTTCAGTCATGTCACTCTGACATGGTCAGACAGCTCTCCCGGGTGGTCCTCTGCCAGCCAGTGACTCAGGAATTCATTTTTCTTCCCTCTTACAAGGCCACCATCTTCAGCTCATGCTCTCCATGTGGGTTTCAGAGTGTCCAGCACTTCTGCCCGTGATCCATCAGCCAGAAACTGGCCCCAATCTAACCACGACAGAGGCTGAGAAATTTGGTCTTTCTATGAAACCAGGAAGAGGAGACAGAACCAGTGAGCAGTTTAGCCAGATTCAGACACAGTTGAGCAACAGTGAAATCTGCGGGCCACTGGGCAGACCTGTACTCAAAAAGCTCACAATTAAAAATATGAAGAAAGATTTTTGATAGAGCTGGAGAACTGTTATAATAGAATGGGGTGTATGCTGTTTCAGGATCTGTGCTGATAGATTCGTTGCCAGCTAATTGCTGACCACGTGGGTCTCGCCGAGACTGGTTCCCACGAGGACCCAGACAAAGCTTTATTCATTCTCTTAACCTTCCTCTTCCATCCCCCCATCTCCTCTCCTGTTTTCCACACCAGGAAGAGGAAGCCTTGTACTGATGCTCTGCTGGGCAAAGTAGGCAGAGTCACTGTGAAATTCACCAAGCTTACGCTTCAGGGCCCCTCATCTGCGGTGGTCATGTTCAAAGGTCCTGTGCCTAATTTAAAATTAATAATTCTTGTTTTTTCTTAAAGAAGCCTCCCCAAAGTCTATAAACTGGCAAAGCTGGGTCCTTCCTTCTGGGCCGCTGAGCAGCTGCATCAAGTTACACCCAATTTTCTGTTTTCTTGTCCTCCCTTGCCTGGCCCTTCGGCTGTCTCCATGCAGTCCCACGACCTAAATGCCTGCAGATCAGCATCCTGGGAGTTTCCCCAGGAGGGTCGCGCCCTGTTCCTTCCTCTTCCCTCCTGTGCACAACGCTCACCTCTCGGCTTCTCCCTCTGCACCAGGACCCGGTCTGCCCTGCCTTCTCTGACACTGGCCAGTTCAGTATTCCTGGCAGAATTCGTGTTCATCCTGTGGGTTGGTTCTTCCAACTCTTTGATAAAGGTTTTTAATGAACTCAGGCCTCACAGGAGCCCCTGGGGCACATTCTGCTAAACGCTTCCCAGCCACCAGATCTGTGGCCACTTCTTTATCAGCTCCGTTACCTCTGGTTTGTGGCTTCGGAGCCAGTTTTCAGTCTGCATCGGAATTCTCCTGTTCCAGCCAATTTGAAGTTGTTTTGCAAGTAAAATTTCATGAGACACTTTGATCCAGAGCTTTAGTGAGATCCAAATAAGTAACATCTGCCGTGTTCCTCTCAGCCATTCACCAGGCGCTGTGTGTGTGTGTGGCGGGCACGTGCGTGCGCACGCAGACATTTCTTTTTCCAGGAACAAGCTATTAAGTTTGCCTGGCGGTATTGGTCCCCAAGAAAACCACACTGCTGTTGGTCCTGGATTTCATTATTATCCTCCAGTTTGGTGCTGGTTACTTTCCATCAGTTAGGACTTTTTCCTCCTCCTATGAGATGTCTTATACTATAAACAATTATTTTAGCTGAACAATGAGGCTGAGCTTACAGGACTGTATTTCACAAGATGGCCTTTTCCATCTTCTGAGGACCTCAGGGCTTTGCTCTCTGCTCCTAGCTGCTTCGAATCAAGGTTAATTCCTGTGCCAGCCTTCACCCGGTTCCAAGCACTGGAGCCAGTCTCCCCACTGAGTGTGACGACCCAGGGTGTCCACAAACACAGCAGACTCTCATTCCGTCCACATCCCCGCGGCTGGTGCGGGCCTCGCAGGGTGAATTCACCTGTTCTCCACTCACAGTCTCCCCTGCCCACCTCTCTTCCTGTCCTGTGAGCCAGTACCTCCCTGCTTGATAAAGGCTCTCTCCTTAACCAGACTCTAGTCAGGCCCCTCTGCCCTCTTCCCAAATCAGACTCATCTTTAGCAGACCCGCATGGCCCAGTGTTAGCGCGAATCCTAAGTCAGCTCAGAGAGAGTCGTCCCTGCTCCGCATCTGATCAGCCTCTGCATCTGGTCAAATTCTTGATCAGATGTCTCATCAGACCCCGGGCTGCTTCAGAAAGAATCCTGTTGTCTGTTGAGCCAGCATCCCCGCCCTCACCCTGATGCTACCCCTTACTAATGTTCCATCCACTGACCCCCAACCCCCACTCCTTGGCTCTAAATCCCCACATGACCTTCTTGTACTTGGACTTGAGCCCAGTCCTTTCTGTACTGAGGTCTCTTTTCCCCTCTTGTCATAGTTCCTGGGGAAGATCTGTTTTTACTACTTTAACTACCGTCCAGCTCCGGTTTCCTGTACCATCCCTCCTCCCCAGCTCCAGGGACAAGACCTGGAGGTGGAGTTAGTTGATGTAAAAGTCCTCAGGCTCCCCCACTGCCAGGAGGGGTTCCCGCTAGTGCAGAGGCTTCGTGGAGAAGCGGTGATGAGGAGGACAAGAGAAAGAGGACCGAGGCTGGAAAGAATACTCCGGGCTGAGGGTAACGTATGCTCGCAGCGATTTGTGGAAGACAAGGGCAGAGAGATTGGGAAAATTGAGGGTGCGTGAAGGTGAACACATAAATTCAGAGAAATGAAGATCTTCTAAGATCAGTCTGTGATGGCGACAAGGGGTCTCTGCTCTGAAAGGCGGAGGAGGCACTCTGAACGTGGGAAGTTGGTTCGCTTCTTCCTCTCCGCCGATCCTACCCCCCGAGCTTGCAGCAGACCGGAAGCACCCTGTCCATCAGCTGCGGAGGGTGGAAGTCTGGGAGCTTGGAGAGGATGGGCTGCCTGCCCTGCGTGTCGCTTCCTGCGTCTCCATGATGGTGACACGGAAGCAGTAAGAGAGTCACGGGGTCAGCGGGTTTGTGTTCTGCCCTGTTTTCAATTCCCAGAGTCACAAGGTTCGTTTCTGACCCAGCCTTTGGGACATCCTGTCCTTCCCAAACCTTGACACTGCAGGAATCGGGTCCCTTCTCAGGTTCTAGAATCTGTTCTCTAAAACCACAGAGGGAACGGTTATTGCTCAGACTGGTGGTTTCCGACCGACAGTTGTCACTGTGAAGAATGACCCTGACATGACTCTGAGTGTCTGAGAGAAAAATCATGATCCATTTGATGGTTGGCTGTCAGCACTTCCGTTCCATTTTTCTGGTTAGACATTAAAATGGGCATCATGACATTCTACGTAAGAGTGTAATTAATAATACTCCTGCTCACTGATGCTGAAGAGTCTTCACGACCACTCCAATACGGTCCATTCAGGTATTAGCACAAATGTATTAAGTTGGGAGCGAGATGCCAGGCTCTGTGCTGGGCGGTAGGAGAGCTCCCTCCAGGGTACCACGTGCCTCGAATTTACCTCTCCGCTGACTTTGTTCCACCCCACCTCTCCTTTCTGTACCTCCCCACTGTCCACACCTACCATCATCACCTTCCTGGTGAAAAAGCAAAAATTAGCTCACGTAACTGAGGAAAGAAAAGCCTCCTGGCTGCTCATCAGGCTGGAATAACAGACCCAGGCAGCTGCAAAGTTGACAGGAAACAAGTGTTTTTCCCAAGGACACACTGCAACTCTAATGAGTCATAACAACCCCTTCTTGGAGTGACTCACTGAGAAACTTTGTTCCCTAAAGTCGTGGACGGGCAGGACTTCCTTCTGAATGAAATCGTAGCAGGAAGAGTGGGACTTCCGCCTTCCACCCGGAGGACCTGGTCCCTCTTTGACTCTGAGAAGCAGAGGCGATTTACAAGACCGGGGCAGAGCTTCAGATAAAAGACTTCCGGGCGCCACATTCTGCATCCACCTTAACTTTATGGTTTCCATGGAAACCCTTTCCAGTCTAAACTTGATCTTGGCTTGTACACTACACTACTTTGCCTATCAAAACCCTGCTTCCTTCAGATTTCATCCAAACTATCTCCTTCCCCAGAGTCCTCAATGCCTCTATTTTTTTCCCTCTCATTTGGCAAAACGCCCCCTAGGGAAGCCTCTCCCTCCCTGCAGCAGATCAGTAAACCCAGGTGTGTCAGACGACCGGTAGTTCCTGGCCAGCTTAAGATCACTGGGCTAGGACCCTGGACGCCTGACGTTTATCCTGCCACAAACAGAACGAATTTCCCCAGCGGTTGGCAGAACAGCCACAAGGTCCGTCACCCACACTTACGTATATCTCTATTTTTTTCCCATAGTATTTAGAAACTAGACCTTCTACCTCTATTAGGGACATTAACACATGAAATGGAGTCTTAGAATTATACAGACCTTGCACCCGGGCAGCCAAGAGAAGTCAAGACGTTCACATCAATTTGGAAATAATTACCCTAGACCAGGGATCGCAAGTATTTCCTGCAAAGGGGCAGGTGCAAATATCTGAGGCGTCATCACAACTGGTTAGTCCTACTGTGCGGGGCAGAAGCAGCTGTAGGCAATATATGAATGATGAGCATGGGTGTGTTCCATTAAAACTTTATTTGCCAAAACAAGCAGTGGGCCGGATTGGGCTCAGGGGCGACAGCACCCTGACCCCTGCCCTGGACCACGATGATAACACAGAATCGGTTTGTGAGTTTGCTATTTGTCTCCTCCATCGAGGTGTACGTCAAGTATTTCTCGAGAGCGTAGAGAAAGAAGAAAGATTGAAATTGGGGGGACTTCATGAATCCCCTGAAAAGGACACGTTCCTGATCCATGGCAATGATGAAGGACCATGAGAGTCAGTGGATGTTTGGTCCAGACACTGTGCTTTGTACTTTTCATAGAATGGCACATCCTCACAGCCCTGCCAGGTGGGCGTTTAAATCTCCCTGTTACGTGTAGGGAAATCTGAGCTCCAGAGTAATTATGCACCTTTCCCAGAGTCATGAAACTATTAAATGGAGACACCATGTGCCCTGTAAGCACACCTTAGAAAGACACTAACCTCCTTGGGGTAGGGTATCAAAGAACCAATAAAGAGGAATTTAAAAGTTAAGGTCTGTAGTAAATGAACATCTTCAGACTGGAAGGGACCTCTAAATCTCCTATAATTAAAAGTCCAGCCTTTGGGGAAAACCGCACCTGAGCTGTTAGGAGTGATGGCATAGAGAGGGCAGGTAAACAAGACGAGAGCCGAATTCAGCTCTCCTGGCTCCCAGCCCTTCCTCCTGACCACTGGACTGAATTTCCCTTCAACCACAGGGTAAAAAAAATAATTGGATTTCTCGAAGTCTTACGCATGCGTAACTTGCAATTCAAAAGAACCTGTCATATTTAACTTCATCCTCATCCGACCCAGGGGGATGAAAATGAAATAACGAAGCCCAGAACAATGCTGGCCCCGGGCTCCGACGGCCCCCCAGTGCTCCCGTCTCCTCCCTGCGCTGTAATTGCGCTGCCGCAGCAGATAAAGGGGGCGAGAGCTTGCTGCCGAGCCGGGCTGAATACAAAACGAAGCCTCCTCTCCCACAATTAATCTTTCCTGCTTTCCGCAGGCACCGTCCTCCGCAGTGCTCATTTCATCGTTTGGCTGGGACTTTCCCTTCTGTTATTGCCATCACTGTCTTGGTTTTTTGGAAAAGAAGGCGAAAAAAAAAAATCCACGGCACTTGGACCCTGCATGCGAGGGCAGCTAACGTCCCATGTAAAATTCATGCCATTTTCTGCCTCTTTCAACCGGACCATTATTTCCATCCCTAAAGAACTTAGGAAAAGCAAAGCCAACCTGTAATGTTTCTAAGCCCCACTATTTTTCCTCATTCATACTTAAGATCAGTTTCTAATGACTGGAATACTTTTTTTTTTTAAGAGAACACCAAAAACATTGTGTGAGTGTAGACTTCCCATTTACGCACTGAAGGAAACCAGTATTTCTGAACATCTTTACCCTGCACTGATGTGGTTGCCATGGAAACTGTAACATTAAGCCGGGCAGTTACTTACTTCCACATTACATAATATTATCTAATGCTTAGTTACTCTTGAACAAACGTGTTTATCCAGTAGCTTTTGGTCCATGTAATCAACCATGTCTGCTTTGATTTGATTAAACAAGGAGCCGGGGCGTAAAACCATCTCTTGCCGTGCACTCGGTGCCTGTTACTCATCCAGAAAATGACATGCTCCATATTTGCCAGAGAGACTGCGTGTGAAGTTGCAGGAAGGGGCTCTGGTATTGCTGACACGGAACGTAGTTACAGATTAAAGTTACTAAGATTAGAAGATATGAGTCCGGAAACCAGAGCAGAAACATTTAAGATGAAATTCCAATAGTTTCGAGCTTTTTTCTTTTTAACAAAAGAGGGAGGAGACAGTACCGATTCTCAGGGAGTCTGTATGTGTTGGTAAGGATTTTTTTATTTTAATTTTTAGTTTTTTTGAAGTGTAGTTGATTTACAATGTTAGTTTCAGGTGTACAGCGAAGTGATTCAGTTATACACATACATGTATATGTGTTTTATTTTTACACGTTGATATATTTTTTCAGATACTTTTCCATTATAGCTTATTATAAGATATTGACTGTAATTGCCATGCTATACAGTAGGTCCTTGTTGTTTATCTACTTTATATACAGTAGTTTGTATCTGTTAATCCCAAACTCCTAATTTATCCCTCACCCCCTTCCTCCTTTGGTAACCATAGTTTGTATTCTATCCATGGGTCTATTTCTAGTTTGTAAATAACATTTGTAAGGTATTTTAGGGGGGAAATGTTTGCTATTGAAACCCTTGTTCCAGGGAGGAACGTGATTGCCCGGGTCAGCGGTGGGCTCTGTCCCGTGGTCATTACTGCTTTCCACGTTATTTGTGAGACCATAACTGACAGCCAGTTCTCAATGGCCTGTTAGTCATGGCACCAGGCAGTCTCTGTTTTCTCTTCTGACTCATTTTAGCACATACTTTTGATCATTTCTCAGTGCGCGACAGTAATGGAGCACCCAGACAATGTACGAAGCTTGCTGAGACAAAATTCTTTAAGTATCGAAACTTGCTTTTGCCCATAGGTGGGGTCTACTGTCTACACACAGCAAGATCTCCAGGAACTGATCCTCCATCTCCTTCCCTCCTTCCTTCCTTCCTTCCTCCACCTCCTCTTCCTCCTCCTCTCCTTCTTCTTTCTCTCTCTTCCTTCCTTCTCCCTTCCTTCCTTTCTTTTTTTCTTTATTTTCATCTATCGTTCTGAAATACTCAGTGCTCTAGATAGATGTTAAAAGGATTTACTGAGAAATGAATTAAACCCCTACACTAGCTTTTTAAAAACACGTCACTAAATATTTGTATAATTAACCTATTTAGTGAGTTTCTGATGTCCTCTTAAAGCTCATTTTTATTAAAGACACAATGACAATGTGCAAATTATTTTAGAAAAAAAAAAAGATAGGTAAGCTAAAGTCCATTAAAACCACTCAGAACTCTCCCTGCCCCCGGTTACAACTTGTGCTGTTTTCATGCCAGTGGAACTAGCACTTAGAGATTCTGAAAGAATGACTCTTGTTCCGATTTGGTCTGTAACTTCTTTTTTCCTGTATTTTCTTCTATCTGTTGATTCTCTGCTGTTCCGCATTAGCAAGTCATTTTATTTCAGCATCTTAATTTTCTTTGCAGGTAACCCTTAGTCTGTACCTGCAAAAACTTAAAGTTGACTTTTCCTACTTTCTAGAGGTTCCGCGTCCCAAAGATTCTCTCTCTTTTCCCTTGTTGCCGCTCCCACCTGCTCTGAGCTGGCCAGCGCTTGCTGCTTCACACGGCTTCCTTCCTCACCCTCTGGGCACCGTGGCCTCCCACCCCGCTCACCTGTCAATATAAGACACAGTTCAGGTATCAACCCTGAATAAAGCCCCCACTTCACGACATCCCTCCTCACTCAGCTACCAGCTGGATTTCCCCCTTCTTCCTCCAGCCACTCACTCTGGCCTGTGTATCTCTCTGTACCAATGCCTCCAAAATATTAACTTCTCCGTTGTCCATCAGTCTCTCCATTCATGCACTGAACAAATATTTACAGGGCTCTACTCTGCATCAGTCCAAGCCGTTGGGCCAAAAGAAGTAAACGAGACCAACAGGGTCCATCCCCTGAAGGGGTTCACACCCCTGAGGTTGAAGCTTTTTGCGTCCTTAGTGCCCAGTGAAATGTCTGACCCACAGTAGACACTTTATATCTGTTTGTTGAGTTGTGTTTTTAAAACTTCTAGACATGGTATTACTTAAATTTTAGGAAAAAATGGAAAATATAAATTAACAGGAAACACCCCACAACTTAACCGTACTCTTATTGGACAGAAATGAACAACATCACGTTTTTATGTACATATTTTCCAAGCAAAATGTTCTTAGATATTAATGAAAATCTTCTTTAAAAACTAGGGTCATGTGACACGTGCTCATGTACTTGAACAATCCGGAAGCATGGCCATCAGCGTTCGGGTGGCTTATGGACGAATGAATGTTTCTGAACGAGGGGACACTCTGATGGGCCGGGTGACCCTATAGACATTCTGCTTTGGATCTGGCACTAATATTCTGTGACTAAACTACAGTGACCCCTTTAATGACTTTTCCCACTCATCCCAAAACAGGAGTGAGGAAGGACATAGGAAGGAACTGGGTTCCCTGAAGACAGAGAGCTCAATTTCAAGAAAACAGACCAGGGTCAGTGGTGTTTGACTGTGGTTTCTAATCTAAAGTTTCCATTTGCAGGAGCTCTCGGGCACCTGGAGGATCTGACCCACCAATCCCTTTCCTTGAGAAACCTGATTTTGTACTCAGAAGATTTGCGTACAAACAAATCTTGGGATGGAGAATCTGGCATCAGACGACCTTGACTTTCCAATGCTAGTCCTGCAATCGGGGAGACTTTAGACAATTTATAAAAATCTCTCTTTTAAGTCTCAGTTTCCCTTTTTGGAAAATGAGAGCAATAATGGAAGATTAACTGAGGTACATACCTATCTAAACCCCTTAGCCCAATGCCGGCAAATCACATACATGACAATATACAAAGATCACATACTTAACTTTTGGAAAATATATAGGTCTTTTCCCCCTAAAGGAAAGCAGTATTAATTAACTTTATCTTTTGTGTGCTCCCCCTACACATGTTCCATAAAATGTTCTCCACTGGATTGATACCTAATCAGCATTTTTTTTTTTTTTTGGTGCTACAATTTATTTCTCTTCTAGTATCAGAGACTTCTTCCCCTGTAAGTCTCAATATTCACTGCACTTAGAATTTTCACAGTATCCACTGTGCCATTGTTCAGTCATATAATTACATAGAGAAATGACT
Source organism: Camelus ferus (assembly GCF_009834535.1). Taxonomy (NCBI): domain Eukaryota; kingdom Metazoa; phylum Chordata; class Mammalia; order Artiodactyla; family Camelidae; genus Camelus; species Camelus ferus. The sequence goes on along the minus strand of NC_045730.1, from coordinate 3,829,250 downwards.
CTACGTCTTTGACACCGTCTATGATAAATTTTATTTAGGGAGTTGAATTGAAACTATTTCATAAAATGGAATTTTGTGTGGAATTGCAAAAGAAGAACGTGGAAATAATGGTCATTATTAACACCAGCCTACTTGCCTTTGATTATTCAGAATTTTGCAGTCAAGGTCAGTTGGGGAGCACGTTACGTGCAATGAACAGCAGTAGGTAGACTGCTTGATTTGATATTCTCAAGTCACAAGGTGGAATGATCCAGTCCTGAGACAGTTCAGTAGGAAACCCAACAGTTAGACAAGAAAGAAACAAAGCTGACCTTTCCAGTGTGGGGGTTCTGAGATAAAAGAGCCTGAAGCAACCGATTTGCCTGCATCTAATGGAAAAGACAATAAAGAGGAGGAAGGAGACAGAGCCAAGGAGACAGCCGCATTCTCTACACTGAATTTATCTTCCCATGGCCGCACTTACTACAGTGCTGGCGTCCTCCACACTGTGTTCCATTAAAATAAGGGTGTGTCAGGGGGAAGGAGGTGGGAAGGGATAAACTGGGAGTTAAGATCTGCAGATACTCACTGATATATAGATAATAGATAAACAGCAAGTTCACGCTGTACAGCACAGGGAACTATACTCAGTATCTTGTAGTAACTTACGGTGAGAAGGAATATGCAAATGAATACGTGTGTGTACATGTGTGGCTGAAGCGTGTGCTGTGCGCCAGAAACTGACACCGCATTGTAAACTGGCTCTACTTCAATAAAAATATATATTCATACATACAAAAAAATATTGGGATGTGTGTTTATTCTGCTGTTAACAGATCAGGAGGTCACCCTGAGATGTCTGCTTTAACATCATTTCACATGGTCAGTCCAGCCTGGTACACTTTCTATTGTGGCAAGATTAGTGGAGGGAAAGAATAAATGTCTATAATATGTATTTTATGAAAGAACCCTACTTTTCTGCAGTGGGGTGCCTCAATTTGCCAGAGTATTTGTTGAGCATTTTCATAAACCTACGTTTAAGATAAATGGCTCAGAAGGTTTTATTGCGCGTTGAATTTACTTATTCTCAAAACAACTCATTCAGTATATAAATACTTACATTTGGCTTTTTACCATTTGAGTCCAGTCTAGTCTGAAATAATTAGGGCTCATGAGCTCCACTCATGAAGGCAGCAGAAAGCTAAAGAAACCAAAATTACAAACCCAAAGTTCAACATAGAGTAAGTCAGAGATACTTCATTTGTTAATGATACTCCGACCCCAGAAAAATGCAGAAACATTTACACTTCCCACGCTATTTTTGGAATTGCTGTCTCTCCCAAAGCCCGTCCATGGAGCCCCAGTTTAAGAAAACACAGCAGATTCTTGCGTCCCCTCCCAGAGGGAGCCGGCGAGCCCGAGAAGGATGCCTTCCCGGAGCACTTCACGGACGCCCGTGCCCACGGAGCCCGGCGGGGGGGCAGGAGGGGCGCCGAGCCCGGCCACCCTCGCTTCAGGGCCAGCGTCCCTCCTGCTCGCCAACACCCGTCCTCAAACTTCTTCACAGAAACTGTATCAGGTAAAGAGAAGGAAAACCACAAACCCTTTGCCGGCTAAACCTTGATTTTTTCAAAATCCAGCTGTCCTCACGGTCCGCAGTGCAGTTGCAGGCCACTTCCAGCTCTGCTGAGCGGTTCCCTTGCCTGCGGTCAATTCGCTTCCCTTTCTCCCCCTGGTAAAAACCCGCGTGTAAGTTAAGGCCCTTGCTGGGTCCTGAAAAAAGAACCCACATCAGCAAAACCCAGCTTGGAAGCAGTGAGAGAACTCCAGGGCTATACTTCAGGGGAAAAAATACGTTTTTTTGTAATGTGCTTCCATGCTGAGTGAACGTTATGAAAGACTGTGAATGTTGTGTGGTGTAGACCTCTAACCTCTGCATGGGTCTTTCCGGTCTGGTTTATTAATATTAACCGTTACAGCCATTACAACGTACTATCAACTTGTGGGTTGTTCTATTCACTTTAAAACACTGGGTTTTAATTTCATGCTAGATTATTACGTGGAGGCCCAGCATGTCTGAACACCTTCTGAGGTTAAGTAAGAGATTTTGAATTGTTTCCAGAGCATCTTGTTTCCGCGGGACATGCCACATCGGTAACACAGAATGCAGAACTTATCACACTGCCTCCCTGAGTCTGGGGACCTCTCCAGCATCCTTCCGAGAAAAGGAACACTGTCTTGTCCAGTGGCTGTTGCTGCGATACCTATGGTTTCTGACAATTTCTGAACCTACTCTCCTTTAAATAAAAGAAATGTTGATAACGTAAGGACCCTGGGCTAGAATCGGGTGAGTTACAGAATTATAAGAAAAAAAACAAACAAAAAAATCCCAACCTTCTCCAGCTCCGTAGTTCTATCATACAGCGTGGATACAGATTTCTTCAATCATGGCTGAGTTCTTAAAACTCAAGGTTCAAGTGAGTTTTGATAGAAGGTTTAAAATATATGAGGCACCCCCGCGTCTTCTCAGCTCATTCTGAACGGAACTCCTCCAGAGAAAGACATCGTCTTCTCCGAAGATGTTCCTAAACATGATGGATGCTTTGCCAGGAAAATGCACTCACATCTCCCTCAGGAATATGTGTTCTTCCTGCAAAGTGTTTGTTGCCTGACCTAGCTGCTGGAGGCTGCCCTCCGACACGACCGTGAAACAGAGCTTCAGAGGCACTCGTGTTACACAGCCACCCGGACGTTTGTGAGTTCACACGGACAGCTTTCTTATTATCTGCAGCGGGGCCAGGGCACGCCGGAGCTGCGTGAGCCACGTCACGTTTTCATACATGTTGTCTTGGCAGATCCCTCAGACGACAGTTTGCTCTCTCACAGGCGGATAGAAATGACTGCAGCACCGTTATCAGGGCCACCATTATCACCATTGTCCTGCTCTTATTGCTGTTCATCAGACACCTGAGATGAATCAAAAACCCTAGAACAAATAAAACAAGGTCCTTGAATGCGCATCCTGCAGAGCACAGCATCGCGCCTACCAGCTGGAGGAGACCAGTTCTTTCTGAGTTCTGCGCCCAGTGCTTGGTTCTGTGTGGCATCCACACCAATGGCCCTTGGGAGGAGTTTAATCAGCAAAAACCTTGGGCGTTACATGGGAAAATCTTGGCACTCACGTTCATGCCCAGTGGAGGGTCTGTTTTCCAGTCAAGCAGCAAAGATGTGTAGAGCACACTGTTTTTCACTCACAGGGTTGACGTGTCTTGAAAATTTCAGAACAAGGACTTTAGAAACAGGGGTTTCTACTAAAAGGAAAGAGTGGGTGTCTTGGTGAAAAGGAAGAAAGAAATGAGAGTGGAAGAGCTTTCGCCATCCCAGGATGAGTTTGAAACTGTGTTTCACCACTTACAAGCATAGCCTTGGGTGAGCTACCCAGCCTCGCTGAACAGTTCTTTTCCATTTGTAAACAATGACTCAGTCTTCTGCTGCAGGAGTGCTATGAGGAAAAGTGTTGACCTCCTATCGGTAAATGAGCACGCGGTTCCCTGGGTGCTCAGCAGTCAGGGCCATTATTTGTGCTCAGTTAGTTTGCTGATCCCCTGGAGATCCTAGGAGGCAGAAAGGTGGGGCAGGACCTGGGCTAGCAGAGAGAAGGTTCTCTCTGTGTTAAGCCTGCCGGAATAGTCACTTAGAAGCAAAAATAAATGATTATGAATTCACAGACCAAAGAGTCATCAAGGGGGAGGGGAGGGGTGAGTAGGAATAAAAATATTCTCTATGAAACCACAGTGGTGGACATATGTCGTTACACATCAGTCCAAACCTGTAGAATGTAAAACGCCAAGAGGGAACCTAACGTAAACTATGGACGCCGGGTGGTGAAGATGTGTCAGTGCAGGTTCTCTGTAACAAAGGCACCCTCTGGTGGGGCGTGCTGATCATGGGGGAGGCTGGTGGGCGGGCAGGGGGTATATGGGAAATCTGTACTTGCCTCTTAATTTTGCTGTGAATCTAAGGCTGCTCACAACAGATTCCATTCATGGAGGAAAAGACGCAAATGATCCGCATGGGCCTTTCATACAGCTGCATGTGTAGTAGGACTCTGTGAGTCAGCCCTGCTCAGACAGAAAGGAATTTGAGTAGCTTACTAAAGACAAATTCTAATTCAAATTTGGATGTTCCAAGGAGTCTTTTATCAGTTTGCCCTCAATTATGGCAGAATTTAAAAAATATAGATGAGGAAATTTGCATGCAGGTGAAATCAGGGCAGGAGAATAGATTTTTAGCCACGTGTGCGTTTGTGTGAAATTTGCATGCCACTGCTAAGATTTGGACACAAATTTTCCTCCAAACTCCTTAAGAGACAAAACAATGAAAGAAATATGGTAAGATTCCCAAGTCATATGTGTGTCCACGGAATGAAAATAAACTAATTGCTACTCAGGGGCTCAGACGTCCCTGGTCTCTCTAGGTGCTCAGAAAGAAAGGGCTGAGAAACGACAAACTAGAGGCACTACGCATTTGAATGCAAGACAAGACACTGGCCAAGGTGAAGAACTTGGACAAATCCATGTTCTTTAGAATTTCTTTCTTATCTTAAAATTGGACAACTTGTCTATCCAGGATGAAAAGAGTGGTGAGTTGAGACAGCTCTGTCTCCAAAATATAGACCTACAGAAAGAGACCTACAGCAGCCAGGTTGGGTTTTTTCAATGTAATCTCCAAATTAACAAGGCAAGGGGGCGCTTGACAGTTTTGCTTTTCCCGCAGAGACCTTCTCAATTGCCCTCTGCTTTTTCTCATCAAAACTGTGTTCTCCATCCAGCCTGCAGCACAAGAATGACCCAGTTATGAAGTGCCCGCTCCAACTGTGTGGATCTGCTGTATAAACTCATTAGACAGGACTTCACTCATTTAAAGTCGGGGGTAAAAAAGTCAAGGGATGGCTAAGCTTCTCCTTGGCGCTACCCAGGGATAGAACGGTTTGCTAAGCAAGTGGATCTTGGCAATGAGATTCCAAGGGAAATGCCTGCCTGCTTCACAAAACAAACTGCTGAAAATTACATTAGAACCTCAAGCTACCAATTAGGCGCGTGCCTGACGCAGCTCACGTGGATGGTGAGGCACAGACTCAGACAGACGTCGAAGCAGTTCGGGCCCCACTGCATGTTAGCCTGGTGACCTCGGGCGAGCCCTTCATCCCTCCAAACCCTGGTTTCCTCCTTGAAAATCAAGATGAAAATATCTCAGCTGAGCGAAGGTGTCTAAAGCCCCGAACGGATATCAGGTTCTGAGATGGGGTGGTTACCTTTCCCCCTTCTCTGTCTTCCATTGATTCCAAAGTAGCACCTCCACCCAGGAGAGAGAGATGTCTGGTTATCCCAGTGGAAGGGCTTCCACTTGAAACGAATGAAAACTATTGCTTTCCAGATTTTCTATTTCTCAGAGCAGCCTTTACGTTAGATTTGTGAGATGTAATTGTACTTTCAGAATAAAATGAGATGCCTAAAAATATAACAAGATGATGGTGTGTTCTGCTGATATGAGTTGCCCGGGAGCATTTCCAATGATGAGCCTAAATAGCTTTAGAAAAAAAGTAACTAAACTGAGTGCACTATTGAAAATACATTTCTGAATATATATCCCTTAGAAAATGTATCAGAAAGACTATCTTCACACATAAAGAGTGATCTGCACATATAGCAAAACTCAGATCGAGAGACTAAACGATATGGCAGAGGTGTGAGGTTTTTTTTAACTGGAGTAGAGTTGATTTACAATTTTGTGCTAGTTTCTGGTGTACAGCATAGTGATTCATATATACATATATTCTCTTCCAGATTCTTTTCCATTATAGGCTGTTACAAGATATTGAATATAGTTCCCTGTGCTCTACAGTAGGTCCTTGTTGTTTATCCCTTTTATATATAGTAGTGGGTATATATAATCCCAGACTCTTAATTTATCCCTCTCTCACACCGCTTTCCCCTTTGGTAATCATAAGTTTGTTCTCGATGTCCGTGAGTCTATTTCTGTTTTGTATTTATATAAAACTTATTTAAGTTCATTTGTATCATTTCTTAGATTCCACATATAAGTGATCTCATACGGTATTTTTTTTTCTCTTTCTGGCTGACTTCACCTGGTATGACGATCTCCAGGTCCATCCATGTTGCTGAAAATGGCATTATTTCACTGTTTTTTATGGCTGAGTAGTATTCCACTGTGTGTGTATGTGTGTATATATATCTTCTTTATCCAGTCATCTGCCCATGGACACTAGGTTGCTTCCGTGTCTTGGCTATGGTAAATAGTGCTGCTATGAACATTGATGTGCATGTATATTTTCAAATTGTAGTTTTTGTCTTTTCCAGATATATACCCAGGAGTGGGATTGCTGGATCATATGGTAACTCCAGTTTTAGTTTTTTTTTAAGGAAACTCCATGCTGTTTTCCACAGTGGCTACCCCAGCTTGCATTCCCATTTCTTCTCAGGGGCGTGGCTTTCTATGAGAAAAGAGGTGCATTCAGCTCGAGGTGTGATTTACTGAGCCGTGGAGAACTGAGGTAACCATGCCCTAGAGCCCTGCCTCAGACGCACATTAGTGATTCCTGCAGACACAAATTCATTAGTTGTTTAATTAAGTTAAATCATGAATTGAATTTGTTTAATCATTAATTAAGGAACAAGAAGTGCTGTGCTAAAATTTAGCCCCTCGGGGGGAAAAAAAAACCAGAGTAAAATAGCAATTCCAAATTCTTTCTACCCGATACCTACTAGTGAGCGCCAGTTTTGCCCTCTGTCTCCCTACATCCACACGCACACACGTGCACACCTATGTGCACACACCCACATGCACACGCACACACACATGCACACACGTGCACACACATACACCGAAATCCTTTTCAGAAATATGGCTATTGTTTTCAAAATAAGAGTGAAAGTCATTTATTTGCAGATTGTACATTTGACTTTTATTCTCTTACAGATGGCATTTTCCTTACTTAAGAGGGAGAGAAAAAGGATTTGCCTAGCTTTGTAAAATCAAAATGGTGGCATTTCTTGAAGCGCGAAGGACCTTGAAGCGCGAAGTGAAAGGATTATATTTCAACTCCAGCTGGACTCTCAGGGGAACGCTGCCAATAAACCCAAGTCCTTCAGTAATCACTGTAAGAACTCAGGTACCAGTACAATTAGAACCAGAGCAGAGGTGCCATCGGGCATCCAGCTTCTCCTGGTATTGCGGATGCAGTGGAGCACGGCATGTGTTCCACACCTGAAATTAAACTCCCTCCCTGCAACCACAATGAAATGCTGGCTGACACCCAGGGCTCTTGGATTTCACACGTGTGAGAAAGTGGTCATTCTTTCCTGTGAATCTGAGCAGCTCCCCAAGTGCCATCTTGGCCACGACTTGTGAATCGTAGGGCCTCTCCAGATGGCTCATGCCATGATAATGCGTCAAGGCAATTTATTCTGATTTCTAGCATTTATCAGTGAATCATTTATGGCTTCTCTTACAGGTGTTTCCGCACAACAGGATGGGAATTCTGGTGTCCTTGATTTTGTGTTTCATGTTGCCAAGGGGGGATCTGGAGGATTTACTTGGCTGTGTGGCTTGGGGACTCAAGGCTGAGAATCCCTGCTTTGGCATAATGGTCCACATCCTCACGGAAGTGGCTGGGTTAGTTGTCATAGCAACAGACATAAAAATTATCCACCTGATTTTCCCTTCTGGCGTTTCAGGGTACAGCCGCGTGAAGTGTGGGAAACCCTCTCTCCAAAGTGCTCAAAACAAAGATAGGTGAGTTTTCTCACCAATGAGCCCTGAAAGCTGATTTTTCAAAAATCCCATCTTTCAAGTCGTAGCTGGTGAATCAGTGGGAACACAGACCAATTTGAATGATGTGTAACTAGACAGAGCAGCACGGACCAGGTCAGATAAATGGGGCCATCCAAATTTGCCAACGGAGGGTCAGATCTCTGTGGAGTGGAGTGAGGGCAAGGACTTCACATAAAAGGAAGTTACAGGTAGAGTGAGAGAGAGAGAGAATTTGTCCTCCTAGCTACTGAATGAGAATACGGGAATGCTGGCTCTGTAAATTGCCTCTCTACAGAATTATGACGATGCTTTGAATGATCCAGAAAAACATGAATGTTTTTAGTACCTTAGAATTTATAGATACGATATATATAAATGTAAATATTTACATACTTATGTATATGTATATATCTAAATGTCTAAATCCATGTCTATTTCCATGAATGAATATTAGTTGAGTTTATGATGACCACTTCCTATTCAATATAATTCTACAAATATATATTTAGCACCTGCAAGGCAGAGGGCTTAGGTATTACGTTCAATAAAACAACCAAAAGACCATTTGTCCTGCAAAGGATAAGAGACCGGCGTGCCAGGGACCAGGATACAAATCATAATAACAAGTACTTTACAGAGAACTACAGGGTGCAGAGAAATGCCGTAGAAAAGCTGAGATTCACAGTGAAAGAAATCAAGAAGAGAATCGTAAGACCAGGGGCCTTCAGGATGGATGGTAATGAATGGAGTGTGGGAGAGAGACTGGGGGGACCCGAGGCAGGGAGACGAACACAGAATGAACGCAGGCTCAGAGTTGGGTCTTCACTGTGTTTTTCAGGTAGAGTGAGCATGTCAGAGACAAAACTAGGAGGCAGATTGGTTGGTACATGTCAGGGAAGGACTTATATGCAGCGTCAAGGGTTTATATTTAATTTGGTGAGTCCCTGAGAGTTTCTTGATCAGGTAATGATGTACTTGGAGGTACCTAGACAGTGATCTTCATCTTCAAAGGGAGCAGGGCTGTATAATCTTTCCAAATGCCCAGTAGGGGAAATGAAACTTTTGTGAACAGTCCTGTGATGGACTGAATTGAGTCCTCCTCAAATCATATGATGAAGCCCCCCTCTGACCATATTTGGAGATGGTGGCTGTAGGGAGGTGATACATGAGGTCATCACAGTGACCCTGCTCTCATAGGGCTGGTGTCCTTGTAAGAAGAGGGACAGATGTCAGGGCTTCTCGCCCACACCGAGGGAAGGTCATGTGACGACACAGGGAGATGCAGCCACCTGCAAGCCAGGGAGAGGAACCAGAAACCAGCCCTGCCAGCACTTTGGTCTTGGACTTCCAGCCTTCAGAACCGTGAGAAAATAGATGTCTTTGGTTTAAGCTCCCCCGCCGGTGGTATCTTGCCAGGGCAGCCTGGATTGACTCAGGCAAGCCCAATGAAAACCACAACCACGGAGGCTGCATCAGCTTGAACAGCTCACCCAGCTTTATGAGATTTCATATGGGTTCAGGGGCACTCCTCTGAGGCTTAGAGGATCCATCGAATTAAATGAACCCGGTGAAAAACAAAGGGAAATGAGACCCAAGCAAATGCTTCATTAAAGACTCCCCATCCACACCAAAAGATGTCTTTTCTAAGTGTTGTTTCATACATTTCAGATCAGGATAAATCTTCCAGGCTCCAGCTTTCATCCCTTCTTGTTTAAAAAAAAAAACAGAAACACTGCCAAGTCAACTGTATTCCTTCTCTCAGTTTCGTATGGAAATGGTTTCCTACAGAGACAGAATCCTACCTGCTGGCTGGTCACTGGCAGGATGGATAGCACTGCAAGCTGTTTATCTTGTTTTCATCCAAGCAGCTCACCGTGCTTAGCAAATAGCATCTGATCCTCGTCAAAGGCACAACAGGAAGAAGTAACTCTATTATGCAATCAGGCCAGAGAGGCCCCCGCAGGTGAGACATCTCTCCTGGACCGGAATGAGGCAAAGATCCAGCTTCATAGAAATCTTCCGTCTTACAGACGAGTTGCGTGCTCTCCCGAGTCTTCGCTCACCCCACTGGCTGCCGACAACCTGTCTTTTCTCTGCTTCTGTTTTTCTGCCCCTGGGGGTTTTCTGTCCCCATAAAGACTGGGCCAAGCATCCTTTTTTTTGCTTTTCCTTAGTGCCTTTTGCCATTCTCATAGCATTTGTGTGTGTGTATCAATATTGCCTTTTTACCTGAGTGCTTCCCTCAGGGGGCTGCACCCATCTGGTCCATTCTAGAAAGGGCTGCTGTGCGGGGTGGGGTAGGGGCGAGGGGAGCTTTGCTGATGGCCAGGAATGCTATTCCCCTCCAGAAACTGGGCTGGGGCAGGATTTCCTGCTGTGAGCATCTGACCAGGAGCCCCACAAGCTGAAGCAGAAGGGACTTCAGACAACTCATCCAAAGTTATACCGCTGGACCTCGGGAAATGATAATAAGAGCAGATATGAACTGAGCACTTACATGTGCCAAACACAGTTATTAGAGCCTCTGACACGGTCCAGAGTATGTGTCAGTTCTTGCTCAGCCCTGAAGGACCTACAGAAATACAGGGTCAAGTATCCCTGTTCCAAAGGGAAGCTAAACCCACACCACCCAGGCGGGACTTGCGAGGTGGTTTCTGAAAACAGGTACGTGATGGTTTGTTCATCTCCTGTCTCCAAGAACTCTTGTTATTGTTTATTAGGTTACATTTTATTTAATTTTTTTTATTTAAAAAAATGTTTAAATTGAAGTAGAGTTGATTTACAATGCGGCATTAATTTCTGGTATACGTCACTTACGCATGTATATATTCTTTTTCATTATGGGTTATTGCAAGCTATTGAACCCAGCTTCCTGTGCTACATGGTAGGACCTTGTTGTTTATTGTCTATTCTGTGTATAGTAGTCTGTGAGCCTGTTTCTGTTTTTCTATTTTGTAGGTAAGTTCACTTGTATCATTTTTTAGATTCCACGTATAAGTGACCTCATACGGTGTTAGTCTTTCTCTGTCTAACTCACTTCACTTAGTATGATCACCTCTAGGTCCATCCACATTGCTCCAAATTATAAGGTTTCATTTCAGATCACCATGACAACTTCGTTATTACCTAAAAACGCATTTGTCAATCTCTCCTTTGAGCCAGGTTACGCCATCTGAGTGACTTATTTCTGTTGGCAGCCGTAAGATGATCATGAAATTTACCCTTTCCTTTCAAATTCACATGAAAGCTTTATTTCCCTGTGTGTCAGCAATGCTCCCTGCACTGATTTTTTTTTTTTTTTTGAGATTCAGAATGTTTATCCATGAAGATGCCCAGACAATCAGGTGTCCCTCCATAACCTTCTGTCTCCTCCAGCTCTCTCTAGAAAGGTTCCACTTGGGTAATCCCTGATTATACTATTGATGGTGGTAAATCAGAACCATTTCACCCACTAAATGCAAGAGGGCCTTTGAAAGAAGTTTTATCTAAGCTCCACGATGATTGTTCCCCTCCCCTAACACACCCAGATATTCCAGTCAACTTCCGCTCTTCCATACAAACCAGGAGATTGGCCAGTAAGCCATCCAAGGGCAGAGGATGGTCTCAAAACTGTTTATATTTCATGTTTGACAAAATACGCATTTGCTGTTCATCCTGTTGCTGAAGATGGGTTGTGCTGCTCCTTTTGTTTGATCAGATTGTTATTATTATTAAAGCGCGGTCCTCGAGTATCTACTGCTTGAAAATACGTGAATCAAAGGTTTTCCAAACATAATCAACAGGGTGGCTAATCATTCCAAGAACTGTCAAGAACTCACTGTTCCATCACCCACCTTTTTATTTATTCTTGAAATATGCACTAAGGACGGCTCTGAGCAGGGCATGATGCTGGACTCCGAGCCTCTGCCTTCAGGAGCTTACACTGCAGTGGGAGACTGAGATCATGCAGCAGCTGACATGTGTACATGGCAGAGAGGGGTACGCTGTGCAAGGGAGACAGAAAACACTGTCCGCGGTGGCACTTCCAAGAGGGGACAGGAGCAGCAAGGGAGGCCACGCACAAGGAAGCACTTGAAACAGGTCTGAAGCAGGGGGTTGGATTTGGACGTTTGGAGATAAGAGGTAAAGAAATGCCACGCAGGAGGAGGGAGGAGAATTCATTTGAAAGGAAGTTACCTGCTCTTGAAAAAAAAAAATCCTCTAACTGAGGTGTTCACTTAGAGCTCTCCCATGTGCCTATGACTCTGCCAACACGAAGGCAAAAATAAAGATGCACTGTTCACAAAAATGCAAATTGTTACTTATTTAATAGCAAGTTAATTATTGAGTAATTATCTTCCCCAAGAAAAATGTCTTTTGTTTTTACGTCATATAACAGTAACACCAGCGAAGTCACTGCCCTTCCCTCCCCTAGACCAACAATGAGGCTTTCTTGTAACCACATCATGCTTTTGAGGAATAAAACACATAATACTGCCCTCTGGAAGGAAAGTATCCTTTCCACCCCAAATATTTGTTTTTCTTCGTATGCTTGGTGGCACACACACACACACACACACTCATTATGACAGTCATCTCCGGCACAATCAACATTTCTGCTGAATGTATTTCTGAAGGGAAAACAACCCTAATACATTCTTGAGCTGGAACCATCTCTGAAAAATCAGTGTCTTTCTTCAATGCTCTAAATGCAGGAGAATCAGCTTTTGTAATTAATGCCTTCGATTAATCAGCCTTCTGATGAGGGGTATCCGAAGATGCACCCCAAAATATGCCCCTTTGGCATAAGATTATTTTGAGCTGAAGGCAACTAAGAAGCAGCAGGTGCAGAAAAAACACTCTGCCCGCCTCCTTTCTGCGTAAGAGCAGGACACACATTTCTGTTTGTAAAGATGCCGCCCTCTCTGATACCAGGACAAGGAGAATGACTCTTAATGACCAGAGGTGACTCTTACCACTGGAGACACACACACTTGAGTCTGCACAGCAAACCTTACTAAGCAACCCTTCTCTTCCATTACTTTCCCCCATAGATTTACTTTCCCACAATGTATTGTCCCTGGAAGCCCAAACTCTTTTTCCTTTGTCTAGTCACTTCTCTACCATTTACTATCATTGGTTAACTTTTGAGTCAAAAGCATCTTACCAATAGGTATGTCATATACATCATTGTGAAAATAATATTGCTATGAGACAATAAGCCATATATGAATGTTGTATACAACTCTACGGTTTGCATTTAATCCTAAAGTGTTCACCTCCTTTCACATCTATTTACACTATATTCCTATTTACTGAGTGGGAAGGGGGCTCTTTATATAGTTCTTCATCATTAATAAGACAGTACGTTCTGTTTCTGGGATGTTCTTTTTGTGCATTAAAAAATTCAAAATAAAAAAAAATGACGTATCGGTAAAATGGTATATAAGCTTTCAAGCCTAACTGCTTCTTTCCATTCTTAGTTCTTTCCCAGGGAGCTCCCACGTGCAAACATAATAAAACTTTTCTCCTATTAGTCTATTGATTGTCAGGTTAATTCACAGGCCTCAGGGACATAACCTAAGAGGGTACTGGGAATTTTTTTCCCACCCCTACATGGGTGACATCATCAATACTCAATAAATGTTTGTTGAAAGACATTGATCAGCACTCTTAAGCTACACTCTCACTGGCCCAGGTAATTGTTTGCTCTAGGATGGGAGGTGGGGAGAGGTGGCATCTTGGATCCCAGAACAACCCTCTCTTTTGCGCTTGAGGAAGCTAAGCCTGGGAGGTATATTTGTGATGTGCAGCCTAAGTTCACAGCAGAAGTTAAAATGTAAATTGCCAGTTAGAGGTATGTTCCAAAAATGGGTCTTCTGACTCCTTTGCAGCATCCATTCTGCAGCTCCCTGATGCCTTGCAACTCATGTGACCAAAGAAGAGCATTTTCACCTTTTCTCTCTGTTTTTAACATAAGCATGTTCTATTTGATGAGCAGTGTGAGAGGAAGTGTCCATGGTATGCTGAGGTGGTTTGGGCGGATCATAAACCTGGCCTTCGTGGTCCTTTAGGCTCAGAGGACTTCCTTTCAACACAAAAGCATATTCTGCCATTTGAAGATTTGAAGATGCATACAAAAATGAGATTTTTTTTTTTTTTAGGTTTTGTTTCCCAGGCAACTGCTCTCAATTCAAGATTGAATGCGAACACAAGAAGCCCCCAGAGGCTCTCCTTTCCCACCTCCTCGCATCCTCTTTACTGCAGTAAAGCCGTAAACTTGGGGGACCCAGGACCCTCCCCTCCTCCTGAGAATGAAAGGAGATGCAGAGGGCGGTTCAGAACTGATGCTAAATTCATGGGAGAGAATGCCTGCCGGCAGGCAATGCACTCAGTAAACATTCTGTGTGATACCCACACGGAGGAGGCTTGAGTTAATGACATATCAGTAAGGCCAGAAACTGAAAAAGAAGCCTTTCTGTCATTTGTCATAACCTTTAAACAGTAGTTGATCTTGGTTAGTAATGGGACGGGGAAAGCTGGCCCTTTCAGACCCATAAAGTAAAGCTTTAGTATCTGAATGACAGCAAGCCTGCCTCCCAGGAGGTTTAGGAGAACACAAACCCCAAGTGCCCACTGTTAAAACTATTCCTGAAATGTGCATTCGAGGGAGCCTGGAACAGAATCACCAGGGACTTTGAAATCACCTTGGCAGTCAATACCGACTTGGAGATTTTCCAGTAGTTTCAGGACCTATTAAATTTATATAATACGTACATGTCAACTATGAAGAATGCTCTGTGCTCATGGGTAAATGCACGTGGGACCCTCTGGAGGAGAGCAAGTCTCTTGAGCCCAGAATCCCTGTCAAATCGCTGAAGTGACGTTGAGTGGGGGGAGGTTGCTGGGGGAGCATCTTACACTTGTTATTTCAAAGAGATTTTGTTTTCATTCTCAATGTGGTCATGGTACTAGTCCTCCAACAGCAATCACAAGGAGCATATGCCTAATCTGACATTTAAAAACAAAAGTACCTGTTAGTTGCTCGGGGTCAAAACATTTCCTTGATAAGTATAAGGCAAAAACTTGTTCTTTAAAAGGAAAATCCGGATGACATATCTTTATTAAACTTTTACTGTTACCATCCATCCATCACCACTGCCAAGTGTATTTCTGAGAAATCTTTCTGAGAATTTCCAGCTTCGAATTTCCTTTCAGTGATGACGCTTATACAAGGAGAAGATGGGGCATAGAGACACAAATTCTAGATTCTTCTAGAAGACTATTCATGATTTTTTTCTGAATTTCAAGATGTCTTGCTATCTTTTCCTAACAAAATTAACCTACTTACTGCGCCCTGTATTTACTACTGAACTTACCCCAAAATAAGAAGGTCATCAAACCAGTCATTTTTCTGTTTTTGTTGGCTTGTGGTGGTCTGTTCCATTAGAAGGACAGAACTGGCTATTAGACTTTTCACTCAGAGAGCATCATTTTGTTTTTAAATCTCAAGTTGTTTTGCCCCAAAGTCACCTAGAAGACAGATGATCCCTTCCCCCCACCCCGGCCGTGGCCACATTTTGGACACTCTAACCCTGTGGGTATTCAGGAAAAGCAATCCCATATTAATGGCCCAAGTCTCTAGATTTGTGGGAGAGGGAAAAAGGGGAAAGGGCCATGTTCTTCCCGGATGCAGACTATCTCTGCTCCTTCTCCTTATGTTATCTTGATTTGACTATATACATAAAAGAAAAGCATTTAAAAATCCAGGAAGCATCTCTCCAAGCTCCATTTTGGTAATGGCAATTTCAGGCCTCAAGTAGAATGAAATGCTCACAAAATGTCAAATCTGTTCGTAAGAGGAGGTTTTCAGAGGGGAAATGACCAGAAAATGAACACTCAGATGAGTAGAAAGGAAAAAAGCATGGTGACCCAGCACAATTATGTTGGTATTTTAATTAAATCAACAGGAGGGGGTACAGACTCACCCAACATTTAAGTGGCCATAATTCAGTGTTGTGAAAAATAATGTTTTTCTTTAAACCCTAAAATGCCGGTACTTTCATGGTGTTTATTCTATCCAAGAGATAACTAATTTCACAAAATCTCAAGTAAGAACCAAGAAAAGAGAAAACCTTGTGGCAAGCAAAGAGAGAAAACAAGAAAACAAAGAATGAAAAAGAAAAAAAATAGGTTAAAGAGTGAAAACCATGAAAAAAATGGAAGAGGAAAAAAAAAATAAGGGTTAAAGAGAGAGTTGTTATAAAGAGGCCCCAGGAACCTGCGTGAGAATGATCCGCTATCTGCGCAGGACAAAGTTAAAGAAACAGAACAACTATTTTATTATTATTATTATCATTATTATTAAAAATGCCGAAGACAAAAGCTACATAATTTAATATACTCTGACTTTCCGTTTCAGCGTTCTGTTGTAAGTTCCAAGGCATGTGTGTCTCAGAGCAATTCCAAAATTATACGTTGCAACATAAGAGCTTCAGAATTTCATATCAGGTAAGTATCTTGGAAAGGATTTAGTTCAAACCCTTTATTACACAGATAAAGGCACAAGAAATACTTTCCCAGGGCCAGGAATCTGTGTTCCCTTTACCGCAAGTCAACAAGAGCGAACGGGAGTATGGTTATGAACTGAGACACGTCGCAAGGGCGTTGGTGACTGTGGGTGAGGCCAGTGTTGGCTCTAAAAAATGTGTATTATATCTGCTGACCTGGAAACTGGGGGCGTCCAAACGCAACCTTGCTCTATATAACATCAGTCTCACCCTGAAAATCATACATATTTTAGGGTAGGCATCTTGCTTTTGGAAATTTGATGTTGGATGCGACAATTTCATGAGATTCTAGAGCAAACTTTTTCCTTAAAGCTTATGTCTTCTTTATAGCACGAACAAATCTAAAGTGATTTTGAAATTATTTGAATCTGGATTAAAAAATATTTCAGACTTTTCACTTACAAAGAAACGATCTTAGGATAAGAATCAATTTTTTTTAATAAATCTGCCTAAACGTTTTTTGAGAACATTAGTCAGTTTTCAAAGAATTTTCTGTTTAGCAAAGGGAAGGTTTGAAACATTTTCAAAACTGCAGAGTTAAAATTTTTTCAAAGCCATGTTTTTGAAAGTTTTTTTTGTTAATAGCCATAGTTTTTCTATACGCGTGCGAGTGTTATATCAGACTTCGTCACATAGACTAGGCCAAAGAGAAGGGCAGGTCATAAAAAGGTCATTATAATTTACACATTAAGTGTTTTTTCCGTTACAGAAATAACACTTATTCAAAAAAGAAGGTTTAAAAATATACAAGCCACTGAGCAGAATGCCCACAAGAGCCACTTACGAAGAAATATAAAGCATGTTGCCGCAGTTTCATGCTAATAAGCATTGCAGAGCAGTGAGATTTTCTAATTTTCTAGCTCTTGTTTTTCACGACAACATCTGTTGACCTAACGTTGGCATTCAGCGCGGCACAGATGTGCTGGGAATTGCAAAGGTAGGTCAAGAGCAGAAAAGGAGGGGGGTGCGGCTCAGAAATTAGGAGTAGAAGAAAGAAAGGCAAAGATATTTTCTTCTTTGTTGCTCATGTTTTTACAACAGCCTTTGAAAACTGGAGACAAAACGCCAAATACCCACAACAAGATCAAACTGACACCGAGCTGGTACGCGCAGGTGGAGTCCCTCTGTACGGACTTACCAAGTGATCGCTTCGTGGATGGAGCTGTGTTGTCAAGGTCATGACCATCCCCAGGCAAATGACCCTTTAAAGATTTTATTATCTTTCCCTGCCAAAAATGGTAACATTTCCACTAAATATTTAGAGTCTTGGCTTGCTTTGTTTCGTGTTAATCTGCTTTGAAGGTCAGGAATGCCCAATCCTATCATCCCCCTAACACCATGATGTTTTTCCTTCTGCGGCACCAGATTCTGACTGTATCCTCAGCTAAGGCAATCATGCGTTCTGACAGTACCCATAGAAGAGGAGGGAGTCCTACGGGCATCTTTGCTTTCCAAGTGTCTGATATTTTGGGGACTAGCCTTCAAGCGACGACTCTGTGTTCTGTTTTTGCCTCAATGGGGCAAGTGTCCACTTAGCAAGGTGAGAGTTAAGACAAAAATCTCAGAACAAAGAGCTTGATCTATCCACCTTTTTTTTTTAATTGAACTATTGTCAGTGACAACGTGTCAATGTCTGCACTCACCATTTTTTGTTGTTGTTTCAGGAATGCATTTTTATTTCTACTGACATGATATTTAGATAGAGAAAAGGGATTGAAAAAAAATAATTGCGTTCACTAAAAGAGATAGCATCCTATTGCATTGTTACAGACAGTTTTTATGGAACCACAAGTTGCTGAATCTAATGATTACCTCTGGCCTCAGTTGCAAATAACCTACACCCCAATTACAGTTTCCAGAGTACGTTCCCTTCCCTGCTTCAGAGCAGGAGGCATTGGCAGTGAAAGGTAATTAGTAAGAACTGCAGGGCCAGCAGATTTTCTACACAAATGACAATGCTGAGTTCCACTGAGTGAAGGAAAAGTGACTTTATTTTCTCCCTTTGGTGGGAATTTCAACTGCTCACGTTCCTATGTATTTGAGGGGTTTTGATATTGCAGAAAAACCCCTCCCGCGAGGGAGAGGGGAACCGAGCAGTGACTGGGTAACAACCACGTGCTTATAACACTTGAACCTTGAAGTGTAAACGGAGCCAGCTTAGAAAGCGATGGGCAAGTGAACTCGGGCAGAGCAAGGAAGCATTCTTCAGGAAAACCAAAAAGTCGCTTAATAGGAGTTGACCCATTTGAGCACAGAATGGACATAATTCATACGGTTACCGCGTAATTCATTTATAGATCAATGTAACAATGGTGTGGAAAGACAGAGAAAGATCCTTAAAGGAGAAAAAGAGGATAAAAGGCAGCAGCGAACCCGTCTTTAGACGGTCCTGAAAGAGGTAGAAGGACCCTCTGCAGACGTGTCGCCGTGAGCTGCACGGAGCCTGGAGAGGGGCGTGGGCACATATCACTCACTCCTTAACCTCCCCGAGCGCTTTGTCATCTCTAAAACGGGAATGACCCTTTAAAGGATTGTTGTTGTGACTAGAGACAACGGGTGTAAATGCCGATCTAGGCTCTGCGCTGGCTCAAGAAACGGCAGTACTAAAATGAAGAAGGAGGTTGCAAAGATTTCAGCCAAGTGGAATGATAAGAGGAAAACAGGCTTGAGAATTTAACGTAACAGAACATGGAGGAAACTGGGGAATGAAAGAGCCTGCAGCCTGAGGTATCGGCCCCATGGGTGCTGTCGCGAGTGACCTGGGAGAGGCGGCAAAAATTAGGAGCCTGGGTCTGGGTACACAGAACCAGAAAACCTGAAAAATCCCAAGACGTTTTGAAGGCGGGGAGAAAAGTGACATGATTTATGACTCATGCAGTCATCTGACAAATGAATGAGTGAAGTCTCACTAATTCTTGGTGAATGGACAAGACCTGGTAGAGTGTTAGAGAAATTCGGTGTAATTCGTTGCGGTCATACGAAGTAGCCAGTGCTTCTCTGCAGGTCCAGGGTCCACTCTTGCCAACCACAGGCTCTCTCTAGAATCTCTTTTGATGTTTAAAAAAACTGTTATTCACAGGTATCATCTTTTGTTTGAATAAGGCTTTAATGTACCTTTGAACATTAGACATGTTCTTTGTGTCTTAGACATTTCCCCAGAGACGTGTCTGCATGTTGGATGTGTGCTGTACAGTAAACAGATAACTTTCTAAAAAGGGAGATAATCGTAAATCATGTGCACAGGCCTGAGCAGCTTTTATTTTAGCACAAAGTTTTCCACATTTAAAATGTTATGGATTGGTCATTTTTGCTTCATTGTAAAGTGTATTGTCCACTTGGTTAAACTATACATCAGATCTCTTCCTTTTAAACTCTAAGTCATCAGCTCCAAGTTTTCCCGACTTCCTCCTCAGAATGCAAATCATAGCTTATGTTCTTAAGAGACGTGTGCCCCTCAGCTCCCCAACCCAGATCACACGTAAACACTCACAGCTGAAAATGAAAGGTGATTTCGTTTCCCGCAAGTCGAGGAGAGAGGATGAGAACCGGGGACAGTGGCCTCGCAAAGGGAGCGAGTTGAGAGTTAATTTCCCCAGAGACAGGAAATACCCCTCCCCACCAACACACACACACAGAGTCCACATGACACAACAACCAGGCAGCAATCAGGTTCTGCACACAATGCAAAAAGTACTTTCAAGAGAAATGCTTTTACTTCATTCTCACAAGACTTGTGAACAACACAAGGCTTGTGCCAAGAATTATAAAAAAGAAACCATAGCAGCTCCCACTTACAGGGGCCTTCACCTGATTTGGAAATATGTTCCCCCTGCATACATTATATCATGGAATCCCTGCAAAAATTCTGGGATATGGGCTGGCGTGAGTACCCTAGCTTCACAGATGAAGAAAATGGGATTCACAGAGGTCGTGACAGGATTTGTCCGAGGTCACCCAGTTACTGTGAAATTGAGCCATGATGACTCCAGATTTGTTTGGCCTCTAATCCTAATCTCACAGGTCTGTGTGCATTCCTTTCTGTAATCTCCCCCCGACAGCAAAAACAGGTCTTGTGGGTTCTCTTTCTAATGTTAAAATAATAAAAAACACTTTCATAATGAGAACCTTAAACGACTTTGTTTCAATGTCTGTCCATTTTACTATATGAAGAGTACCTATTTGTGGGTAACTTGGACAGCCGAGAGGGATCTTGAGTTAATTTCTGCTTCCCTCTTGTGTCAGAGACGAGTAATGACAATTTCAAGAGCCTTCCGGGGTCTTTTATCTCCTTCCTTTCTCTTCTTATCCATCCTGTAAATTATCCCATTTCTTCTCTATCTGAGAGAAGGAAAAGTCTGAATTTGAAATTTTGATCTGTTCACATAGTACCCTTTAGCTCCCTTGAAACCCTCAGTAACATGTATCTATTTCCTTAAAAGCACAATTCCAGTCTGTGACAGAGTAAGATTCTGTGACAGAGTAAGATTAGATCAACACCACACAATGCAGTAAATCTTTGCCCCGTGTCTTCCTTACAAACTGTCTCAAAGCAATTTTCAGTATTAAGTCATGCTGTTACCCAGTTATAAGCCCCTCTCTGACGGAACACTGTGTCGTGATGGGCTTTGGGTCTATTTTGGAACATTAGTCACTGGTTCATAAAATGCAGGTGTATCCTTGCTTTTCACATGGTTACGGCTCTGAAAAGTCATGCTATTTACTGCATCATTCACACTTTAGAAGGTCTTTCTATTTAGAGAAAAGCTTTGGTGAATCATTTTCATGCAGATCAGGCTTACTCAAGGAAGCTTTAGAACCTTCGTAAAAGGGATCGTATGGGTAACAGTCTAGTTGGGAGCAGAGGCGGGAGACCTGGCAGTTGTTTTTTTCTCATGTGTGCTTCTCCCGGGCGGTTTTGGGTGGGGGACGACCATAGATGCTGTTAGCAGGGGTGTTCAAGGGTCTCCCCTCTTCCAGTCGCCTTTTGGCAGTCCTGCTGAAACCATCACTACATCTTGTTTCTGCTACAAACCCTGATAAGATTATAGTAAAGGCGAGATGCCCCCATCACAGGCTGGCCTTTTCCCTTTCTCTGGATCTGACTGTCTAAATGTGTCTCTGAAACCAGGGCTGGTATCTTCCTACAGACGACTGCCTCGGAGAAATTCAGATCTGACTTTGCTATTTGAATTATGCCAGGGCAACACCATGCCATGAAGCAGAAAACTCTAAATTGGATGTGGCACCCAGCCATGGCTCGAACTCTAAGGAGGCAGGTGCTGTGAAGTGACACAGCAGAAGAGAATAAAGAAGACTTTGCCGAGTGCGGCAGGATGCTTTTGCAGAGAGGGTCCCACTGTCCTGCCGGCCCTCAGGCAGGGAAAGCGGTAGGTCTGGTTAACAGCGCTCCAGCAGGTCTGAGGCATTTACGGAGAGAGGTTATTCACGTCTGAACAGTACTGTCTAACGTGGTGGTCACTAACCACAGATGGCCAATTAAATTTAAATTAATCACAATTAAATAAAACTACAATTTCAGTTCCTGAGCTGCACCAGTTCATTAGCGTTAAGTGGTCACTGGTTACACGTGGCTACGGGTTACTATATGGGAGCGCCCAGACAGGGCGCCCTTCCGTCCCCGCAGGGGGTGGCATCTGGAACACCACGTTCCACATGAAACTTGGCTCTGATGGGCTCGTAATCAATGGTCCAAAGAATGGAGATTGAGAATCCTTGGAAGAATCACTTCCCTTACGATTACAAGGGACTGAGTCTAGCTGCAGGAAAGAAGAGAAAAAAAGCAGGATTTAAAAATCACACAGGGCCAGGAGGGGGAGCTACGATCCTCTCGCATTAAGCTTGACTTTTCCCCTACTGGAAACTGAACCCCGCACAGCCGTGGCTGGATTAAGGCACCAAAAGAGAAATCTAGGTTTGCTGTAACTACGGGACACTCCGCCACTCAGGCTCTTTGCAATACTTTTGACCTTAGAACTTTGAGAAGGAAAAAAAAAATTACCACTGGAATATTTGTAGCAAAATAGATACGAAATGATAACCATATAATTTTCAAGGTTATGGACATATTTAAATGCATCTGTGGGGTCGTTTGGAAAGTCATAGGTTCAATACACAGAACTATTTCCAGTTTCATGTAAAATAAGTTTAGTAACTGGGAAATGGAGCCAGGAAACAGGATTTTGAAAGCCCCATTGTTCTCTAGGTCCAGCATAAAGATACTGTGTGGCCCTAAAGAATTCATTTCAGTCTTCTGAGTTTTAACAAGCACCAAGTATTTCAAAGAGGTACAGTGAAAGATATTTTTTATTATTGAGGCAAAATTTATATACAATGAAATGCACTGACATTAAGGGTACAATTTGATAAGTTTTGACAGATGTGAACATCCACACAACCCACACCCAACTCAAGATACGGAACATTTTCATCATTTCTCTCAAGTTCTCTCACGCTGTGGGAGAACTCAAAGCTCTTTTAAATCTTAAGTATTAAGTCACCTGTAAATCCAGACTTAATTATGAACAGGGCCATGAATATAGTCCCCTGCTGACCGTAATAGTCATGAAAGTTGACTGGGTGGAGGACATGGGTGGGAGGGCGTGGAGTGCGGAGGGAAGTGATCCATCCAACTGGCCAAGTGAAAGGGTCAAAGGCTTGGGAAACACGAGAGCGAAGTTAAACATTTTTTTTCTTTAGCTCAGGACCCTTCAGTACTGTGTTTTCTTTTTTTCTCTTCCTTCCTTCCTTTCTTCCTTCCTTCCTTTCTTTTCTTTCTTTCTTTCTTCCTTCCTTCCTTCCTTCTTTGCTTCCTTTCTTTCTTTCTAGATTTGGTGACTTACAACTCTATCCCATGGGAATAGAAAAGGCCCATTTCCCAAACTTGCCCACAGAGTCCTTTGGTCCAAAAGCATCTATTTACACCTCAAGGGAACTCAAGTTGCTGTGAAGATAGTTGGGGAAATGCCGACCTGGACCATGGCATGAAGGCTGGGGGCGCCACCGAGATGCAGTCACCGTCCAGCTTTGTCACACAGATGTCCCCTGAAGCATCTCTTCTCCCAAGCTTTCTGTCTACTGCAGTCTCCCTAACTGTGTAAGAAGGATAAAGTCAAGATGGAAAAGATACCCCTTCCCTTACAGATTTTGCAGAAAATGGGCTTTTTAATCATTCCTTTGGGTGAGTCTGCTTTTAATTACTGTAGTAATTTCCTTGGAAAATCAGAGAGTATGGACTCAGATCCAGGCTTTGCCACGTGTGAGCTCTGAACTTCAGGAAGGAAAGAGGGAGGAGCTCCCCAGCCAGCAGCGGGGCAGCCGCCACTATGCAGTTCATTAACCTTAAATTACAAACTCACACTGAGACCTCACTCTACAGACAGTGTCACACATAGAAAGGTGACCCTGTCACTTGCAGATGGATATTCAAAGATACAGAAGATCAGACATCTTTTTACTGATGGCCAGCCACGATCCCGGTTACCAACGCACAGAGATGATGAAGAAAGAAGAACGTTCGAGGGCTTCTCTTCACAGGGAATCTCAGCAGCGCTGAATGAGGGAGGAGCTGCGCCAGCAGGAGCTGAGCCCTGGTTACCTGGAATGTGACCCACGTGAGCAGGAGGGGGAAGGCGAGGAGTCCGTCAGCTTGGCTGCCATTCAGAACCGGTGCATAAGATTGTTTACTATGTCTGCAAGTCTGTGTCTGTTTTGTAATGAGTTCATAGTGTCCTTTTTTTTCTTTTCTTTTTTCTTTTTTTGTTTAGATTCCATGTATGAGTTAGTCACTATATATAAAAATAGATTTTTAAAAAGTTTCTTCTATATAGCACAGCGAACTATATTCAATATCTTTTAATAACCTTTAATGAAAAAGAATATGAAAATGAACATATGCCTGTGTATGCATGACTGGGACACTGTGCTGCACACCAGAAATTGACACATTGTAACTGACTGTACTTCAATAAAACTTTTAAAAATAAACAAATCAATCAATCCTAGAGATCTAAAGCACACTATGCTGAAAATAGACAACATTCTATTAAAAAAAAACTGATACAAAGGGGGCACTCAAGAGGAACAAGCCAGAATCCACCCGTCAGACAGTGATGAGGGATCAGAAGGAGCTAAGAGTCAAAGATTACCCAAAGAAAAAACTCCCCAGTGATGAGAAAGGTGAACCTTCTAGAAAGAGAAAATCAGAAGTTGATAAAGCAAATAAAAAGCATAAGAAATATGGGATCCGTGATGAAGAGGAAGATGGCGATGGAAGTGCAAAGTATGAAAACTTTATATATTTTATTGTACAGTTCGTTTTGTAAATATGATGTGCACATGAGTTATTTTCACTGAAATAAGCTCCTTTGCTCTTGCATAATTTTAATCATAATAAAAAATTTAAAAAGCAAAAAAAACCCCAAACAAACAAAAACAAAAAACGTTACAGCCTTTCTTGTATTCATAGGGAACCCAAGTCCCCTTGTAGGAAAGCCTTGAGACCAACGAGGCAGGACAGACCTAGTGACAGCAGATGGGAAAGAGGACCTCCGGGCACTCAGCCTGGCGAAGATGCCAGGCGTTACAGTCCTAAATTAGTGACCTTAAAAAGAGAGACTCGTGACACACCTTTGTAAGAACCTCAGTGTTCTCCCGGGAAGACTTTAAGGACAGTTTCCCCCCCGAGTCTGTCACTGTCTCTAGGCGCTGCCAGAGGAGCAGCTTCGCTCTCGGGACTTATGTGGTGACGCGAACCAGCCCCGATGTCTCTCCAACCCCTCAACTTCCCAGATGGAAAACGAATGAAATGCTTGTGTGTGGGTAGAAGGCCAAAAGGCAACGATCAAAAGTGAAGAGCTTGTTTTAATTAGTTGATTGGTTAGTTCTTTAAAAACCACCACCCATTCAGACTACAGACGCCAAAGTGAGGGAGAAAACAGGTCGTCTGTTACCCAGGCAAGCGGGATGGGGCAGTGATCTCACAGTGACAGTGATCCCACTGGGGCCCTCCCAGAGGACTTCAATTGTTTCATTTTGTTTTTAAATCGAAAACTATTTAACGGATTAATTTGGATCCAGGAGCTGGGGAAAGTAGCAGCAGCCAGGGTAAGAAAAGCAGTCAGCATCATCCACCATCAAAAATACTCCTCTGCTTCCCGAAAGACCCCGTATTTAACAAATTTAGTGTTTTCAAAACTATTGATACAGCCAAGTCTATCAATGTTAAATGCACACATACACACGAATCACTCGCCAGCCTACCCTCCCACGTGGAGTAAATTAGGAAGTAAGTGAATAAATGCTGTGCGATTTTTCTCTTTCAACATCAATTGTGGCTTACACTGTTTGAAGAGGCAAAATCAAATTTCCTGTTGATGCTGAAACAAGAGGGAAGTTTCAAAACAGCAGAATAATAGCAGAGATGTGCACCCCTGGGCGGAACAAAAACTCCCAATTCTAAGTAATTTTTAACTTAATATAATTTATATTATTTTACCAACCTTTTCTCTTTTCTTCCTTTGATTCTGAAATATAGGGCATTCAATTATGCACAAATTATTGAAAGTAATAAAGAGCAAGAACCAGATTTGCCAGCCAGGCTGGAATCCTCGACTGTTAAAAAAAGTGGGAAAGTCATTTTCGGTGAGTGATACCGGGAAGAAGATGAAAAGGTTCAGAGTTACAATTGCCTTCCACCAGATAAAAGCCTGCAGTTATTGCTGAGTTTTTTGTTGTTGTTTTTTTTTTTTTTTTTTGAAATGCACTGAGCTCCTTATAGATTGTTTTCTGTAAGCAAAAGGGGAAAGAAAAAAAAAACACTCCTTTATTCCTAGCCCAGCAGACTTTTCCAAGAGCCCAGCTGAACTAGAGACAAATTTACTAAATGGAATTCTATGGCATTTACTGTGCCTCAAGTACTACTGCAAGCAGCTTAGATTTACTAACTCACGCAGTCTTTACAAAAAGCACATGAAGGATGCTGGCGGGAATGGTGCGGTAAAAACCTCTGCCAAGCTACTCCTTCATAAAAGCAAAAGCAACACTGGAAAAGCGTGTCATCATGTTCAGAATTCTGGGAATTAGCCAAAGGCTTGCAACAATTCAGGGAGCATTTATTTAAGGAAAACAACTGAATCTGGGTAAGAATAGTGAGCTGTCTGTCATTTTAGCTTCTCCTATTTCCATCCCCGTCCCCCTAGCTGCGACAGTAGTCTTGCAGACCAGCGGCCTATGGTGATATGCCGTGTTCACAAAACGAAGGATGAAAAGCACATGACCGTCAGGATAGGAGCAACGACTCTAACACCCGCGCGCAGCAAAAGCGCTAAGCAAACCAGGGGCGAAGGCGCCCCCTCAGCCTGCTACAGGGTAACCGCAACGCCCTGCAGCCAGCACCATACTCGTTAGCGAAAGACTGGATGCTTTCCTGTGAAGGTCAAGAACAAAACGTGGATGTCTGGCCTCACCAGTGCTCCTCACTATTCAGTATTGTGCTGGGGTTCTGGCCAGGACAGCTAGGCAAGAAAAAGGGACAAGGGGCATTCAGATTGGAAAGGAAGACGTAACGCCATCTCTATTTGCAGATGGCGTGACCTTGTGTACAGACTATCCCAAGGCATCCACAATAATACAACTATTAGGACTAATAAACCAGTCCAGCAAGGTTGCCGGGTACGAGATCAACACACAGAATCAACTGGTCTTCAGCACCCTAGCAGTGAGCAACCCAGAAATAAGATGAAGGAAATAATTTCATTTACAATAGCATCAAAAATAATAAAATGCCTAGGAATAAATTTAACAAAAAAGCGCAAGACTTGTACACTGAAAACTATAAAATAGTGATGAAAGAAATGGAAGAATTCCTAAACA
Organism: Camelus ferus; assembly: GCF_009834535.1. NCBI lineage: Eukaryota > Metazoa > Chordata > Mammalia > Artiodactyla > Camelidae > Camelus > Camelus ferus. The sequence goes on along the minus strand of NC_045730.1, from coordinate 3,801,999 downwards.
AACGCAAAGACACCCTCTGTGCATGGATTGGAAGACTTAATACTATAAAAATAGCAGTACCTCCCAAACTGACCTACAGACTCAATGCAATCGCCTCAAATTCCCAGCTGCCATTTTTCTTTTTTGGAGGAGTTGACACGCTGATCCTAAAATTTAGATGGGTTGCAAGGGATACAGAATAGTCAAAACAATCTTGGAAAAGAATAACAATGTTGTAAGACTCTTACCTCCCTTTGTCAAAACTCACTATGTAGCTACAGTAATCATGACAGAATAGTATTGACATAAAGATAAGTCTATGGATCAAATGGAATAGAGTCAAGAGTCTAGAAATAAACCATTATGCAAATGGTCAGTTGAGTTTTGACAAGAGTCCCAAGATAATTCAATGGTGAGAGAACAGTCTTTTTAATAAATGGTGCTGGGACGACTGAATATCCACATGCAAAAGAATGAAGTTGGACACCTATGCACACCAGATACAGAATTAACTCAAAAATAAATCAAAGACCGGAACATATGAACTAAAAGTCTAAAACTTATCAATGAAAACATGGCAGGGGAATCATCATGACCTTGGGTTAGTTGATGGTTTCCTCAATATGACACCAAAAGCACAAACAACAATGGGAAAATACAAAAATTGGACTACATCAAAATTAAAACCCACTGTGCCTCAAAGGAAACTGTCAGCAAGTGTGAAGACAGCCCAGAGAATGCAAGTAGGTAGTTGCAAATCATAGATTGATAGCGGTCTGGGATCCAGAATATATAAAGAGCTTTTACATCTCAACAACAAAAAGACAAATAACCTATTTAAAAATGGGCTAAGGGTCTTAACATGCATTTCTCACAAGAAGATATACACACGTCCAATAAGCACATGAAAATGCACTGTCATATCTAGTCGTTAGGAAAATGCAAGTCAGAACCACATTGATCTGACACTCCACCCTCACTAGTGGAGCTGTGACCAAAAAGGCAGAAAATAACAAGTGTTGGCAAAGATGTGGAGAAATTGGAAGTCTTGTATATTTGTGTAGGAATACAAAACAGTACATCCGCTTTGGAAAACACTCTCGCAGTTTTTCAAAAGTTAAACATAGAATTGAATCTACTGTTTCACACCTGATTATATACCCAAGAGAACTAAAGGCATATGTTCACAAAAAACCTGCACACGATGTACAGAGTCAGTAATCACAGCCAAATGGCGGAAGCAACCCAAACGTCTCTCCGTTGATGAACGCATAAACAAGACGTTACATTCCACACGGTGGACTATGGTTCCATAAAAAATTGTAAATGAAGTACTGATGTATGCTACAACACGGATGAACCTTGAAAACATTATACTGAGTGAACAAAGCCAGACATGAAAGGTCACATATTGTATAATTCCAATTATATGGGATGCCCAGGCGAGGCAAATCCATAGAGACAGAAAGTATGCCGGTGGTTGCCAGGAGCTGGAGTGGAGGAAGGACTACGGAGTGACCGCTAATGGATATGGGGTTTCTTTGGGGGATGATAAGCCTGCTCTGGAATTACAGAATGTGATAGTCCACACACGTGTAAGTACACTAAAAAACCCACTGAATTATGCACCTTAATGGGTAAGAGAAATCTAGGAAGTAAGTCAGATTATCACCCTTATTTTACAGATGACAAAATTTGAGTCTTTAAAGAGTGAGCAGTTTACCCTAAGTCACACCATTAGTAGGCAGCAGAATCGAGATTTAGTTCTATATAGTCCAGCTCAAGTCCAAACTTTAACCCTTGTGTCACGTAGAACTCTCACAAAGTCCTCTTTTCTAGCAAAAGCTCAGCTAACAAGCCAGACAGATGACAAGTTTCCTTTTCATTTGGAGACAATGATACAAAATAGAGGCATCTGTGCCATTTTTGCAAATTAGGTGAGGTACCCAGAGGCTCTGTAGGATTCCAATGACATGTAATGAAGCCTGCAGGTACCTTTACAGAAATTGCCTCTCATTGGATCATTGGTAAACATGACCCATCTTTGCCACGTATAGAAGCTTCTCCTGTCATGGAGCAGAAACTGGGCTTTTACCTGCAGAATCATTACCAGTGCGGACCTGTCATTTCTGTTTCGTAATATGACTTAACATCTCAGTGTTTAGTTTTGTTGTTTATAATAGAGGGATAATAGCAGTACCCGCTTAGAAGATGAATATGACGATTAAGCGCTTAAATTAATAACTTAACATGCTCAGGGTGGTGCCACACACATGGTGATTATTCTTAAATGTTAGCTATTATAGTAATCGTATTATGCTCACACTGATGCTATGAACAAATTATCACTTTCCCCCATAATTCTTGTTAATATAGTCAGCAACAGAGAAGGATTCAGTTTTAACTTCAGCGAGAATGGGGTCAGCATTCACAGGGCACTACCCTGGATGCAGGTACAGGTCAGAGCTCATAGGCGCACGGGTGATGGACAGTAACTAACAAGCAGATGCAGGGAGACTTGAGGGGAAATGTATTCTGCTGAATTCGTGACGATTTCCTGGGGTAAAATCTTTGGAAATGGATGGAAACCACAGCCAGTTGAATCAACAGAGTAAGATTGCCGGGCTGAGTAGCGGGTCACTCTAGGATCCACAAAGGCACAAGCACACGAACCCGTTCAGCAATACTTGGTGGTCACCATTGGATATGGACTCACCCTTACTTCCCTCCTCTTCTCAGCCCACAATCCATTCAAAAGTCTTTGAGCAACTCTTCTCGGCTCCTTTTGGAAAGCTGACTGCCAGAGCCTCTGTGTCCGCACAGAAGGAACAAGAAGCCTGCCGCGCCCTGTGAGAGCCTGGAGGTCAGGGAGCTCAGCCCTGCTGGTCTCCACGTCTGCTGACATCGCCGGATGGGCTCGCAAGTCAGTTAAACAAACAACCTCCTCTCGTGTAGCTGCCAGGTGATTGGAGTTGTCCCTCCACCCCATTTTTCAGCAAATGTATAAAAAAGGTGGAAAGGAGTAGGTCTAAACCTAAGATCCAAACCTAATCCCTTTTAAAAACCTAGTCATTAGCTTAGAGAAAAGGTCTCATGCTTTATGGAGACACAGGGAACCATGAATCAATACTCAGTTACTCTGCATTTTCTTTGAACCGTATTTAACCACCGCAGGAATGCAGGCTACTTCTGCTTTAAAATATTTGAGAAAAACTAAAAAAAAAACCCTGACATCATAAGTTCAGTGTCACAATTCTTACAGCCTAAAAGTTATGGCTAATAGATAACCTAATTTCTCCTCCTGAAATCTGAATTTTTTTTAAAAAAATCATAAAGAAAGAGATTTTTTTAATTAATCCAAGTTCTAAATTTATTAGAAGTAAAAACCAAGGCACATAAAAAGTTATATATTATTTTTTAGAAAGTTATAAAGTTCGATGGCTTGTCCAAGGTGAGAGCTAGTCAACACATCTATTTCTGTCAGACCTTTGCGTAAAACACGCTACAAGACATGTATAGGGTAGTGCTTAAAACAGTATGTATGGAGGTATTTGTGTATGGATGGCTGGCTGGATGGATTTTGCTGGTGTTTATAAAAATAAGCAATGCTCATTAGGGAAAATATATAACTTCACTAAGAATAAAGTGCAAGAAATAGTATTCATAACCCAACAGCTTTCTCCAGCTGAATAAATGATCCTTGTTACTTAAAATATGGAATTATTTTAATTTTCCACTTGTTTACTGTTGTTTGCTGGAGATTCACTCAGCAGCTCTGTGCTGACACCTGGGTATCCATTGCCACGATTCGTTGCCAGGATGATTCAGAACAACTGCCCGTGTTTCTGAATCAGGTTCTCACAGCCTGCCAGGGAGTGTGGTAACCAGGGTTTGTGCATGATCCATAGATCTTTCAAGGTCTCTTTACTGACCCGTTCCTGGGAGGTAATTTCCCATGGGTCTCGCATGTTTCTGCCTTTTGGGAGCAAGGTCCTGACTGCCCTCTGCTGTAGGATATCTTTTCAAGTATCACACAGAATACAGCTTTGGAAGCAAGAGGTCACACCTCCTCCAAAATAGAGGGCAGGCATGCCTACTGCCTATTATAAAAGATGGGCTTCCCTCAACTCCAGGCTTCTCTCCTGCAATGCAACCCCCTTCATCTCCAAGTAACCGCCTGGCCCTCTGCCCATTAACCTGTTGTTGCAGAAAAATGTGTTACAGCTCAGTGTTACAGCTCAGTTGTGACAGCAACCTGGATCCTAACAAGAGACCAAACAGCACTGGGAGAGCTGGAGAACTCAGGTTTGTTACGCCAGCACGCCCAAAAAAGTTAACACTCCAAGCTCTGGACCCCGTCTGTAGGTTTACACAGGCTTTTATAGGCTGCCAGTTTACGCTTTGCAACATCACATGCAAACAAGGTATAAGAAAAGTTGACTAATTAGGAACAAGTTTGTAGAAATGGACCAATCAGGAGGGAGAGAAATAACCAATCAGGAGGGAGAGAAATAACCAATCAGGAGTGAGGAAAATAACCACTCAGGAGTGAGCTCAGGGAACCAATAGAATTTTAGGGGTAAATAAGCCGTTTCAGAGGCAAATAGTGAGATAGAGCCTCTGGGCCAGGGAACCGGATGGTGCCGGCAGGAGAGTGGTGGCCCTGCCTGGGGGTCCTGCCGGTCTTTTGTATGGGGCTTCCCTCCTCACTGTGGGAGTGGGACTTGGGGAACGAGCACATAAAACGCTCACACTTGGCTACACTAGTGCACAGTGAATGCTGACTTGGGGGGTCTCACGCCTTCTACCAGCACCCAGGACATTGTAGCAGCTCATTTGCTAGCACACACACACACGGTGAAATCTTTGACTCTTCATATTTGTTGACGCACATCCTGAATTCTTAGTTGGTCGTGGGTTAAGTGCTGGGGTTAGAAGATTAAAGTCCAAATTCTGTGTCATACAAATCCCGCCTAATCGCAGGCCTGCGTCACCTCTCACTGCTCCGTCATCCAGTTCCCCCCACCCCTGTGCTCCGTTCTCCCCTTCCTCAGACAGACCGCTCCCTGCACGTTCCATTCAGCAGCACTGAATCACCTTCACTTCTTTGAAGAGGACATGATACTGTATCACTCTGTGCTTTTGCTTTGGCTTAACATGTTTACCTCTGCGGGACTCAGGTTCTTCACTGTGATGTAAAGGACGTGGAAGGTGTCAGATCCTCTGACTCTGTCTGCTGTGGACGGAATGACAGTGTCCCTCCCCCAAAACTCATGTTGAAACCTAACCCCCAAGGTAATGTATTGAGAGGTGGCATTTGAGAGGTGGTGAGGGCATGAGGGTGGAGCCCTCTTGAATTGGATTAGCACCCTTACAAGGGCAGGGATGAGCAAGATTGCTTTTTCTCTCTCTGCAATCTGTCCCATGAGGACACAGTGAGAAGGTGGCCATCGACAAGCCAGGAGGGGAGACCTCACCAGACACTAGATTTGCCAGCACCTTGACCTTGGACCTCCAGCCTCCAGAACTATAAGGAATCAATGTTTATTATTTATGCCACCCAGTCTATGGCAGCTTTGACTTTAACATTTTGGGCGTTTTCTCTAGCAGGGCTTCTAAAACCACACTCTCCTTTATTCGCTTCCCCCACCTCCACCGACACACTGTCAGAGGAGATCGTCAGGACCTCTTTGATGCCACTCTGATTAGTGACACTATTTGAGATGTCTGTTTACATCCATTGTTGTTTAAGGTGAAGCTTACCCTGGTGTGCATTTTACCCTGTTATTATTAATGGTAATATTTTATTGTGATGTTTTAAGTTACTGTTAATTTCATTCTTATTTGTCTTTATTTCATTCTTCTTTAGTGTCTATTTTCATACGATCTTTACAACATATATGCTACATTAGCACAGTAATATATGCATAGAAGAGAGAGGTAACCAATAAAGAATGGACATGTACTGAGGGGTCGTGCCTCCTCTTCCCATTTGACAAGTAGAAGGGGAACGGTTAGAAACACCGGAGACCACTGGTCTAAGCCGATAGTTCCAAATTCGGGGCCACTGACACTTCTTGGTGCCTGGGAACTAATGGACATTGTTTCTTGCCCTCGCCTGTCAATAGTAAGACCTCTTCTCCAGTGAAGGCCTGTCAGAGTCCCCAGAAGTCGTCCTGTTTGTCCTCCAGCTAAAATGCAGCAGACACTTGCTCCTCCTTCTTCCCCAGCCTTGTCGCCCAGTCTGCGAGCGTCAGCCAGCCCTCTGCTCTTTCCCGGGGGCAGTGCGTCTCGGAGGGACAGCACGGCTGCTTTGTCCGAACCAGATTCCTACACGTGACCCCTGCTGCGCCTGGGAGCCCGGGAGGTGTCAAGGCCGGGTGGTGGTGCGCGGGTACAGGGCAGGAAATCTGTCTCCCTTTTCTGTTACATTCTCTTAGGAGGTACCAGAGACAGCTAGTCCTGCACTGCCTTGTGGAGTTTTATGTGAAGTGCTTTCCTTCTTCCTTTTTCTCTTTAAAAAAAAAAAAAAAAAACTTATAACAGCTCTGCTCTCTCTCTTGCCGTAAGCCTGGAAGGCAAAGCAGAGTGGCCAACACCATCCTGTGCTGAAAACTGCCTTTTCCTTCAGAAGCCCGAGGCTGGGCTGTCACTGGGTCAAGTTCATCGTGCCCCCTCCCCTTCTGAGGATTAATGCCTCCCAAAAGGCTTGACAGCACCTCCCCCCACCGCCCTGCCAAGCAAACGGATGTCTGGTTCAAAGCTCTACTCAAGGACATGATCAGAGGCATCCAAACACCACTGCTGGGTCCAGCACAGGTCCAAGCCAGAGCTTTCTGTCCACTGCCACCAATGACCCAGGCGTCACAGGCCACTTTGTAGGAGGTCGGAGAGACGAGAGACAGCTGGGGACATGGCTGCATCCCAGTGGCAACTTTCCCCAGCAGGGTAACCGGGCCCTTCGTTTTCATCCATAAAGTGAAGGCACTGAACGCGATGCCCGCCACGTGCCCTTTCCGCACTGAGGTTCCCTGACTCTGAAGAACCGCTCCGCAGACATCGACCTGGGAGGGAGCTCAGGATGCACGGTCCCACACCCGCAGGCAGCCTGCCCTGCTGCAGTGCGCGTCCCTGAGGCCGGCGATCGGGGCAGTGCCTGAGTGGTAGACAGGGCGTGTTGGTTCACATACACGGTTTCGCCAGCACATCGTCACCGGTGCCACCGCAAAGCCAAGTCTCCCAACCGCGCTGAACACAACCAGCCACGGAGGAAAAGGCATGACGCCGTGTGCTGACTCGGTGCGCTCCCCGGGCGGCAGGGCCTGCCCCGGGGGGCGCTCGGCAAAACACTGCTGAGGACCCTCCCGACGTCCCATTGTGAGGAGGTCTCTGCGCCCTGCTGGTGGGAGCACGGACCACCCCCACTTCCGTGTCTCCTCCCGGGACTGCGCCTCCTACTTCTTTCTGGTGGGTCTTTCCCTGGCCTCGTGCACAGGGGCAGCTTCGTGCTAAGTCATAGGCTGGGCGGCACTGCTCTGCGGGTCTGTAGAACTTTCTAGTGCGTCTTCCTGTTCTCCACCACTGCACCCTGCAAATTCCAGCAGCCTGGCTGCCCCCAAATTCTGACTTCTGATCCATAATTTGAGCAAGACCGCAGGCTCTCTTAGGGGTGCTCAGCCCTGCACCACCGCCTGGAAGCTCCTCGCAGGCAGTGAGCTCAGAGGCTCCCCGGGGATTGTCCTCTTCTTGGGGAATGACTTTCACGTGCTACCTAGTGACCAGCGTCTGAATGTGTTGTTCATATGTTTTGCTTAGGTAAGAGCATACATCAGCTCCCCATTACTCCTTCGTGGCCAGATGTGGACGTTTACAGGACATTTTTAGGTGTCCTGCTTGCCACTGGTTTTCTCTCTCTCTTATTAGTAGTGTGGCTGTTATTTCATTCCTGGCCCGGCCTCTGTCCATCCTCAGCTTGGAGTTAGGCTGGGGGATGGGCTACAATAAAAACCATCATTCTGAGTGTGGGGCACCTGAGCATCGCGCCAGTGTCTCCAGCACCACCGGGTCCCCGAGGTCTCCGTGTGGAGCAATGGGCACGAGCACCTGCAGCGTCCTCTGCACACACGGTGGCAAAGGCATCGTGGAAATAGCTGTTATCAGTCCTCACCCATCCGCTCTCTCACCTGCTCAGCAGACACTTACCAGGCACCTTGGGTGTACCAGGCGTGAGCTTAGGTTTGTACAAAGATAAAATGAAATCAAACCCAGTTCTCGACTTCAAGGGACTCACAGTTGAGAGGAAGGTTCCCACAGCCAGATGGAAAAAAAAAAGAGGAAAATGACAAATGTCATTTGGTAGCAAGAACCCTAGTTCACGGAGCCCATGTGGCATTCTTTCTGGAAGGGCTCAGGACAGTTTGGGAGGAATCTGGGCAGAAAAGCCTGAGACTCATACCTGGTGATATTGTCTGAAAAGGCGATATGATTACACATGTTTGGCTTCCTTTGCATTAACACACCCCCAACAAGAGGACCCTGCTTCTCACGCCTGCTTACGACCCGTGCTCATGGTCTAGGGTGCACGGTAACTCTTAGAACTCATGAGCCTAAGTTCATTCAGTCGTTTACCTTTTGTTTTTTTCAGCAAATATTTATCGAACACCTACTGCGTGCATTATTCTAAGCCCTAGAATATTCACCTGGAATTGTAAGTGAATAAGACACAAGGCTTGGGGGAAGGGTGTAGCTCAGTGGTAGAGCCCGTGCTTAGCAAGCATGAGGTCCTGGGTTCAATCCTCAGTGCTTCCACTAAAAAAAAAATTAAGAAATAAACCTAATAATTACCTGCCCCCACCAAAAAAAGCTTTTTAAAAAAAAGACACAAGACTTTTGCTTCTGTGGAGGGAAGATATTACCATGGAGGGAAGATACTGCTGGACTGTGACAAGCAAAAAAAAAAAAGAGAGAGAGTGAATAAATGATATGCAAAACAATTCCAGCTAATAATAAGTACTATGAAAGATAAAAGAGTAACAAAAGAGAGGGATCTGGGTGATCCAGACCTACCCTGAAGTGCCACGGAAGCCGAGATCTACAGGATAGTGTCTGTGTGATTTGCGGAAGGGATGTTCCAGGCAGAGAAGACAGCCAGTGCCAAGGCCCCGGGGAGGCCAGGGTGGCTGCACGGTAGGAGGTGAGGTCAGAGTTAAAGCCAGAGGCAGATTGCACAGAGCCCTTTGGGTCGTGAGAGAGGACAGGAGTGGGTTTCAGTGGGCCAGCAGCGCGATCAGACTCCTGTTTCTGCAGGCATTTCTGGCTACTGTGCAGAGGAGAGTCTGCTGAGACACAGGAGTGGGTGCAAAGAGAGCAGGTAAGCGACTATGTCCGCAGGCCACACATGCTAATGGCTTGGACTAAACTGGTACCAATGGGAGCCAAGACAGGTGAAGGATTAGGGATGTATTTTGGAGGTGGCATTGGCAGGACCAGCCGGTGGGCTTGCTGTGGAGAACAAAGCGAGGAGAGGACAAGTCAAACCCCCAAATCGCGGGGTCACCTTCTCTCGCCCCCTTTAGCCCCAAGGCAGCCACTGTCCAGAATGCTGCACATTTTGCTTAAATGTCTTTCTGTGTGGTTGTTCTGGTTGGTTTAACAACTGATTTTTTTTTGAAGCTAACACGAAACAAAATCAGGCAGATTCTAGAAATATTTTCCAAGCACCATTTTCCTTCTGAAAAAAAAAAATTAATGGGTAGGGGGGATGATATAAATCAACTGGAATTCCTCATGGCTACCTAATTTCAGTCTGGAACTGACCCCTAAAATATACAAGAATCATAGCAGTTTAGAAACAAAATTCTCACAAGAGCCCTGATACTAGATCTGGGAATACGAGCTTAGATCTTAATAGATCTGAGCCAAAGCTAATTTTCCTAGCCTAGTCTTAAAACATCGCTTCATTTCAGGAAGGGAGGGAGAGAGGAAAGGAAGGGGGGAAGGAGGGAGGGAAGGGAAAGAAGGAAAATGAAGGGGAAAAAAAATCTTAAAAGAAAACAAAAGCAGTAACACTAGGTGGCAGTGACATCGCGACTTAACAGGGTTTCAAACCGGACAGACTGACAGCCTCGTTGCTCAGGGAGATTAGAGATTGAAGTGAAAAACCTGTGAATCTCAGAGACATGTCCCCATTTCCATGTCCAGCATCTCTCTGCCTCCGAGTGCTGTGTTCATGCGCCTCTGACCCCAGGACAGAAAAATAGATCCCAGAGCTCCTCCATATACCACACCTTTAAGACCCGCCCTGTCCTTCCACGATTCTTAGGAAGGCTGCAAAATGAATTCACATGATTAGAAGCGTTTTTATTTTGATACTTTTATCAACGATTGAAGTTCCAGACCTCGGAAGACCCTACTAGCGCGCAGTTCTCCATCCTGGCTGGTTTTTGGAGTCACCTGAAGGGTTTGTAGGTCCTGATGCTTGAGTCCCATTGGAACCATTTAAGCCAGAATCCCGCTGTGTAGACGACACAATGGGAGTTTTATTTATTTTTTTTTTTGAAGTTTCCCAAGTGATTCTAATATCCAGCCGAACGTGAGACATGGAAGAGCCACAGATCAGCCACCCCATCTGGCCGTGGACTAGAGTTGTCCACGCCCTTTTTCAGTGGAACCTGCAGTAATCAGTTGACAGACCTGGTGCTCAGGTCGGCTCTCTGAAAAACAGGAGTCATGAGCAGGACCTCACGGGGCTGTTGGCGGCTTTGACCTCTCCTGTGTCGAGCACCACCAGCATCCTTGGCACAATGAATCGCAGCTGTTGGCAATCAGAGCTCCTGCCAAGAGCTCATCAGACGGGGAGCCAGAGGGGCTTCTGAGATTCCAGAGACGGGGCTGAACTGGAATATTGCTGCGAATGAAAAGGTAAAACTCAAGGCAGGAAGTACTGGTGCTGACTCTCTGCTGGGGCCGGCACAGCTGCTCGGACCGGTGACATCACACGGTCCTACCAGCCCCACAACTGTCATGTTTCAAGCCTGCTGAGAAGCCAGGTCCGGGGGACACTCCCCAGTCTGTGCTGACTGCAGTGTGATTCGTCATAACGATGCTTGAGAATAACACATATTCAACAAGCAAGGAGCTGAGCAAACACTGTCTTTGCCTTTCGGTGGACTAGCATACAATCGTTAAAAGGAGATGCTTTTGAAGAAACACTCACAGTATCATGTTAAGTGGCTGAAAGAAACGGATCAAACTGATTTCACAGGTCCGTCGTAACTGCACACCTGGGCGTGTGTCCTTGTGGGAAAATACTCCCCTCTGAGTAAAAGCCTGTCTTGGGCTCGACCCCCTGTGCTGGTCTGAGACCAGTCCTGGATCCCTGCAAGTCACTGTCTTTTAAAGAAACAGCTAACCTGCTGGCATGTCTCATAGGCTGTACCGTCTACTCAGTGACCTTGAGTTTTTTAGGAATTAGGCAGAGTAAATTAATAGACATAGATTACATAGATAAAGAGATGGGGTTTTTTCCTACAATATTTATATTCAGTTCTTTCCCCAGCTCCTCCTAAGATGCCTCAGAGGCTGAATTTCCTCCATACACTTTCCATGTCCTGGGTTAGGGCTGCCACCGTTCCTCCTGGTGAGCACCTGCAGCAGATGGTGGCCACAGACTGGGTGGCCTCAGTGATTACATCTCTGGTTGTGCATGATTCTCAGAGTGATATTTACCACATCACCCTATTACCCCTCTCAGGAGAACAGACCATAACGCCAGGAGAGTGACGCTGTTCTAAGAAAAACCACAAATTCACTTTAATCTTTTAAACAGAAATGGTAATAAACCAAGCTCAAATACGAAGAATCCGATTAGCAGTTACAAATGCCTTGCAACACACTACACACAGGAGACCCTGAAACACCAGGGAGAGTGGAGACGGCGCCTCACACATCCCAGCAGGAATGCGGGGAGGCGTTCAGGGAGGTCCCCGCGCTGAGCAGCAGGAGGAGCCTGCAAAGGTGGGTCACTGGGAGAACCGGCTTCTAAGGGCAGAGCATCTGCATCAAAAGCAAAGCCAGGTCCAGGGAGCACGAAGGAGACCGAGACGCCAAGAGGCACACAACACTGGACTTGTCCACAAACAGGTGGGGCTGACTTCTAAAACCGGAGAATCGGATAAACCAGCTCTGCATTGCAGCTGACTCTCTGACTAGGAGTTCATCAATTCCATCCGGCTTCAGCCACGCCAGCCCCCAAACCCGGGGCGAAGATGATCCAACGGGTGACGATTACATTGCCCTTGGCTGGGAGAGGGTCGGGGAAGAGGCTGCTCACACAGGACAACACAGCGACCTGAGGCAGGACGTTTACCGCAGCCTCTGCCTCTTTCAAATGGTCAGGTCCATGCACATAGGTCAAATGGATTTAAGATACTTCGTCCTCTCAGAAAACAGAGTACAATAGGAAAGAGATAATAAATGCTTGCAAGCTTTGATCTAGTCTGCAAAAAAATAAAGTGTTATTATTATTCAGGATACAAACATAAAGATACGGGTCTGAGCGTGCCTTGTCTGAAAGGATTAATATGAGAAATAAATCCAGGAGCTATAAACTAGTCTTAAGTATACGCATGTGTTTCAGCATTACTAGTTAAATGTCATGGAAGTCGCGTTGTAAATCAGTTATTTCATTAACATCTCAGAAACTCGCATGATGTATCCCTACCCCACTGCAATCTGTCACTCACGCGCTCACTAACATCCAGCATTCACTCTCTCTCTCCCTCTCTCCCTCTCTCCCCCTCTCCCCCTCTCTCCCTCCCTCTCTCTCTCCCCTCTCTCTCCCTCCCTCCCCTCTCTCTCTCTCTCTCTCTCTCTCTCTCTCCCTCTCTCTCTCTCTCTCTCTCTCTCTCTCTCTCTCTCTCTCTCTCTCTCTCTCTCTCTCTCTCTCTCTCTCTCTCTCTCTCTCTCTCTCTCTCTCTCTCTCTCTCTCTCTCTCTCTCTCTCTCTCTCTCTCTGAAGCTGTGGAAGGACCCTCTCCGTTGGGCTCCTTGGCGAGGAGAAGGATGCTTTTTCATCCCGCGGGAGAGCAGCCAGCGCAGCTCGGATGCACCTGGGAAGCAGACACCAGCTGCGCGGGCTCGGCCCTTACAGCCGTGGGATGCCTGCTTCTCTGCTGCCCAGGAGCCCGTGAAAACTGCTCCTCTCCCCGCACTTCCCTCCCCCAATCGTCCCCCCGAAAGTTCAGGGCAGCATTTTCTCCGGTCCCCGCGGCTAACACAAAGCGCGGGGCGGTTTGTTCCAAAGACCCGTAAGCAAGCAAAGAAAAGGTCCTAAGGCCTCAACCAAGCAGAATCTGGAGGTTGATTGCCTGTCGATTGAGGAGAGCTAAGGAAAACGGGGAGTCTTTTAAAGGCAAAGAAGGCCGTGTGAGAAGACGCCAGTCTCGGCACATCCTGAGTTTCGTGGAGAACACGTTTCCAAGCAGCCTTCCTTCACAGCCACCTCCTCACGGTTTGTGTTTCTCATGAGCTCTAGAAGGAGACCTCTCCAGGGGCAGTTTCAGGAGGCCTTGTTAAGCTTAACTACCAGTCCTCTCTGTTTCATGCCATCAGCATCTCAGGTTGCCCTCTTGACTAGAGGTGGCTGCTGGGAACTGAATTTTATCCCCCCACAAAATTCCCGTGTCGAAGCCCCTGACCACCGATGAGTCTGCGCTTGGAGGAACGATGTAATTAAGGTCAAACGAGGTCCTAAGAGTGGGGAACTGATCCAATGGCATTAATGTCCTTACTGGAAGAGACACCAGAGCACTCACTCGCTCTCTCCACCATGTGAGGACACAGGGAGAAGGTGACATCTGAGTCAGGGAGAGGGTCCTCCCCAAAATCAGCCCCCGCAGGAACCCAGCCTCCAGAACGGGGAGAAAGTACACTTCTGTTGTTTCAGATCCCAGGTGCTTCAGATGCACCTAAAGGCCTGAGAAGCCGTATCCTGAATGACTGATGGCATCATATTAAGATGAAAAGAAGACAGCGTTAGGAGACAGTACGGCCTCGAGAGGATGTGAGACGGGGCGAGTCACAGCTCTGAGCCTTGATTTTTCTACGTTTGCAGATTGGGAGATTGGACTAGAAGAGCTGTTGTGTGCTGCTCAGCTCAACCTTTCCATGTTCTCTCCTGAAAGTAAGATCCACAAACACACAGTCCTCCCCTCTTTTATGTCTGTCTGTCACTCAGTCTGGCAGAAATCCCACTGCGATAGTTGCCTAGTGATGGACTTGGAATAATCTTGAACTGTGTTCACTCATGGACCGGACAGCTCACCTTGTCTGAGCGGAACACGGGCATCGATGTGTCCAGTCGTGCCAGTGATGTGAACCGTGACCCAGAAAGAGCCGATGTGTGTATGAGAGAAGTCCCTGTGCGTGTTGGGGGTAGCAGACTCTGGACGCTTCGGCCCCTTTGAAAACTGCTTTCACAGGAACATATAGGCCCCATCAATATCCAGCGCCAGTCAGGCTCCCCCCGAGGCCCCGGCGGCCTCCGTAAGCCAGAAGCGGCTGGAGCAGAGGGTCAGCGGTGACTAAGGCAACACGTCCACACCTGAGCGCACGGCTGTGGGGTGTGCAACAGTGACCTGGAAACACTGGCCCGTGTAGGACAGACGTTTCTTTCTCTTTCCTTAGAATTCCTAGCTGATGCCATGGGCTGCTCTGGGGAGGCCCCCAGGCCCCTGGCCTCTCCTCTCCAATGGCTCATTCATTCATCCGGGTCCCCGGCAAGCCCATCCTTGCTGCCACATCTGCATCCCAGCCCCTAGGGGGGAGGAAAGCAGAAAGTGGGTGGAAAGAATGGACCTTTCCCTCAAGAACCAGATGTTCTATACATCACTTCCACACTTTGCCCCCCGGCCAGGGCTCAGTCTCTGGGCCAGGCCCAGCTCAAGGAAAGGCTGCGAAATGTCTGCCTGGCAGCCTTGTGCCCACCACCAAGTCCTGATACCACAGCAGACGGGGAGAATGCCCCCCCACCCCGATCGGCCGCCAGTGACCTCCCCGCAGTGAGCACACGTGAAAAGCCCCAAGGACCCCCAGGAAGGGCTTACACGGACTTTGGAAACGGATTCATATTCAGAAAACACTGCTTTGCGACCCTGTTTCTCACCCAGACTAAATCTGACTTGCAGGGAGTTCAAAACGAGTACAGAGAGGACTAGCTGTGTCTCTGGGTTGACTTACTTTCTGGAAATGTACCATCTTTGCAGAACTTCTTTATTAATTGATATGAGTAAACGTTTCCCCCTTTTCTATCCATCAGACAGACGGTCACACCTCAGGAAGACTAAGTGTTTCTGCAGTCAACCTCAGAGGTTAATGGCTTCAAGGAAAGCCCTGTGGCCCCTCTCTGTGCACCATGAATGTCTGAAGTGGATTTGGATTCTTTCAGTACCAGGTCCAAGGTTTCTTTCCAGTTCCTGCAAGCTTCTCAGAGGTGAAAGTCAATAATCCAACAGTCGATCAGTGCAAGCTTCGGCAAATGGTATTTGTGTTCAAACTTCTTGTCATTCTGTCTTCTGAAACACCCGTGATGAAAATGAGAACTTAGCTGACAAAGAGCTGCTTTGGAAGGTTGTTCAAAGCAGAGATTTCCGGCCTCCTGTCTCCAGTGAGTCACCAGTAAGTCTGGATTAACTTCCAGGAACCTCTATTTTTCAAAAACTTTAACATTGTTTAATTTAATTTTTTTTAATTTAAAATGTAATACGTGGTCAGATTTGAAGTTCACAAGCTCATCAGGGAGGTATCATCCCACGGTGTAAATAATTGTATTGATAAATCATACGTAGGCAAATCACTATAAATTAATATCTACAATATTTAGGAATTTTTTTCACCAATGCTATTAAAAGCATTTTGCTATATGTAGTTTAAATGTTCATAATCTTTAATAATCCACTTAGTAGGTGACTAGCCAGTGGCCCTTCATATACATGAAAACGATTCTGCGTTTCACTTTCTCTAAGTGAGAGAAGACTCTGAGTTTTTGCTTCGGCCACTGGGCCACCCTGAGGACCATGACTGGGACAACACATGCTGTTACAGAAACTGGAGAAGAAGGCACTTTCTAAGTGACTGTATTCATTAGTGTTTAACCAAGAAAAAAAAAAAAGCTCCTCAAATATTTACAATAAGGGAATTTACTGCACAGAAGAGGTTACATGGCTGGTGAAAGGAACTGAGAAGCCAAACCCAGGCATCAGATAACCCAGATAGTAGCAACAGCGGGCAGCCAGGACTGCCCTGAGGCTGGGGACAAAGTAAGAAAAGCAGTGTCCCCTGAGACCCCAGCTCAGCACCCCCCCCAATGGAAGCTGGGACCACCCCCCAACATGTGTCTGGTGGGCGTTGGGGTCTCAAGGAGGTGCAGCTCCTACAAGACACACCACCCGAGACTGTAGGGTAAAAAAGTGATGCCCTGTCTTCTCCAGCCCCTCTAACCCCTCCCTAGTCAGCTGCTCCCGAAGGAAAGCCAGGTGACGTGGGAGCCTGAGACACACAGCCTGCAGAGGTCAGGTACGGAGCAGAGCATGGACGGGGGGAGGAACGACAGACGGGGGACCAGCACAGACTTAGAGATGCTGTGAGGGCAAGGACACTGGGGACGAGGAGTGTGAAGGAAGAGGAAAGGTGGCCCCAAACAAAGAAGGTCGTGGAATATTAATTACACAAGAGAGAACACTTGATGGTGAAGTCCACGGTGGAACTACGGACAGAGATCAGGCTTCCTGCTCCTGCTGTAAACTAGACTCCTGAGCCTTGAAAAGAACTGGGGAAATGCAGCACATGACACAAGGGTAAGCGTCCTTTCCAAAGTCACACTCATGTCATTTTTATCAAAACCCGTTCTTTATCCATTTCAAACATCTCATGGATGCATGAATCCTATGTTTTAAACAAATGTTTATAATTACAGAATTCCAAAGATGGTCCAATGTTAGGACCAGTACAATAACTCATTCATTAAAAATTAATGAGTGCCAAAAAAAAATCTCATGACTATCAGGTTTCAGAAATAAGGGTTAACCTGAGGTAAATTACACAAAGTAGAGAAAAGAACGATAAAAAAGCCATCTGACTCTCTTAGAATCACCTATTAAAAAAAGAATTCAGTTTGAGTAATTTTTTATATGTAATAAACTTTTCTCTTTTTAATATTAATATTGTTCTCTCTTCTCCTGTCTGTGACCTTAAATTTGAATGGATAATACCTATGATTTATAGTAAATTTTATTTCCTTATTCTTTGAGTTTTTTTAATACACAAAAGACTATTTCAATAAATTCTACATTTTATGAAACTCAGTTTTGGAGATAAGATATAACATATTAGCTTTAATTCCCAAGCTTCACTTAAATGTTTAGTATTAGAACTTGCATTTTTATTCTAGTTTCAAAAGTCATGCCATAAGACATATTAGAAATGCCAGGTTCTGGGTAGACTATAGATAAATAAAAAAGAGAAAAGAGAAGAAAAAAGTTGTCAGAATAAGAATCTGAATCATCTCCTTCTCTACTGAAGGAAATACACGTAAATGGTAGCTACCCTAAGAAAGAAACTATAATTAGTTCAAAAAATGCTTTTACTTTAAAAATTCATTTGGCTTACCATTTTTGTCCATGTATTTTTTGCTTTATAAATTATACTTTGCGTCAGATAGATTTTATTGTTTTTCCTAATCTCCTTGTTGCAATCGTACCTTAGTACTGTATCATTCTATACACAGATTTACTTCTAAAATTTTCTCCCTATGAACATCTTAAAATATTTTTTAAAAAACGTTTAAACATTAGTTTCTTTCATACTGTATGAAACATACAGTGTGTACGGAAAAGTTATATGTATGAAAACGTAATTTTACAGATCCAGTAAATTCAGTGTCCCTAGCAGGATAAAAATAAACTGAAACAAACTTGGCTCTAAACGTATTATATGCTAGTGAAAACCAAAGGTAAAGAGGAAATCTTGAAAGCAGAGGGAAATGACATACTTCACATGGAGGACAATAATTATGAGTAACTTTGTTGATGTTTATATTTTTAAAGACTTTTTTAAAAGAAATTTTAGGTTTACAGCAAAATTGAGAAGGTTCAGGAATTTCCCCAATCCCCCCACACGTGCATAGCTTCCCCATTATGATGCCCCACCAGAGTGAGACATTTGTTACAACTGATGAACCTACACTGACACATCACTATCACCCCAAATCCATCGGTTACATTAGCATACACTTTTGGTGTCGTGCATTCTACAAGTTTGGGCAAATCTATAATGACATATACCCACTATTACAGCATCATGCAAAGTATTCTCATGGCCCTAAAAGTCCTCCTTGCTCCAGCTAGTCATTCTCCCACTATGACTAACTTTTCAGAGGGTGCAATGGAAGCCAAAAGACAATGGAATGTCATACTTAAACTTACACACTATTCTACATCAATGGTATCTCAATAAATCTGGGGGAAAGGAAGATATTAGATGGAAAATAAGCATATGAGAAGATGCTCCACATCACATGCCATCAGGCAAGTGCACATTAAAAGAGCAACGAGCTACCTTGATATACCTGTTAGAATGGCCAAAATCCAGAACACTGGTAACACCAAATGCTGACAGGAACGTAGAACAACAGAAGTTTCCATTCACTGCTTATGTGAATGCAAAATGATACAACGATTTCGGAAGACAGTTTGGTGGTTTCTTATAAAACTAAACATACCCTTACCATTTGAGCCAGCGATCACATTCCTTGATACTTCCTCAAAATTGTTGAAAACCTGTCCAGTCCAGACAGACAGAATGTGCAACATAAGGGTGAAAATCGACAGTGAACTCTGAGCAATAACGGCGTACCTGGGTAGGGTCCTCAGTTGTGACAAATGTACTGCTTTGGTGGAGGATGCTAGTAACAGGGGATGATACTCATGTGCTGGGGCAGAGGGCATATGGGGAAAATCTGTTCCTTCTGTTCAGTTTTGCTACAAAACTAAAACTCTAAAATTAAAGTCCATTCTTTAAACAAAATCTTGAGGAATCATCAATGGAATTACTAGAACTAATAAGTGAGTTTATCAAGGTTATAAAACACATGGTTAATGAACAAAAATGAGTTATTTCTTTATATCACCAGAAATAAAATTAAAACAAAAAAAATTCTGTTTACATTAGTGTCAAAAATGTAAAATACTTAGGAATAAACTTAACAAAAGATACGTAGCAACTATGTGCTGAAACTACAAAGCACTGCTAAGAAAAATTAAAGAAAGCTTCAATAAAGGAAAAGATAGACTATTTTCATGGATCAGAAGATGTAATATTGTTAAGATGTTAATTTACCCCAAATTTATTTCTAGATTCCATGAATCCTTTTCAAAATTGACAAAAAAATTCTAAGATGTATATGGAAACTTGAAGCACCTACAACAGTCAAAACAATCTTGAAAAAGAATAATGGAGTTGGATAATCTACCTTTCTTACTTTAAATCTTAACAGCCAAGAGAGTGTGGTACTGGCAATAGAACAGAAAAGAGTCCAGAATTAGACCCAACTTTATATGGTGGAACGATTTTCAACTGAGACACAAAAGTAATTTTATGGGAAAATATAGGTGTCGTGTAAGGGCCTGACATTAAGCTTTTGATTGCCAAGGCACCCATTTCGAAAGACATCCTTCATGAATAAACATATTGCCAGCTGCACGACAACCAGATAAGGAGCCAGACTGCACCGCCTCCCTGTAAGAAGCTCCTTCCTCCAGGAAGTCCTGGGTAACCCAGTAACTGCCCAGCTGGGTGACACAGCTTCTCCCTTCTTGTGCCCTAATTCCCATTCTTATGCTTTAAATTAGCCAATAGAGAATGAACCCTCAAGCCCTAGACACCCCACTTTTTGACCCTAATAAAGGCAGAGCCCCATGTCTGCACTGTCTCTACCCATGACCTGTGCGGTGTCTCCAGCATGCCCTAGAGTAAATCTTGTTGCTCAAAGCCCCCTTATGGTTTCTTGCTGATAATGAAAGCCCCAAGAGCCCACTCAGTCATAAATAGTGTCCCCAGTGGGATAAATGTCTGTGGCGCTCCCTATGAGCGATGTGTACGGCGTGAGCACCACGCCTTCCTCACCAAGGGCACTGCCGTCAGTAGGCTCGGGGCAGATGGAAGAGAAAGTCTTTTAACAAATGGTGATGCGACAATTGGATGTCCATATGGAGTAAAACAAATCTTGCTGCATACCTCACACTGCGTGCAAAACTTAACCCAAGGTGGATTAGAGAACTACCTGTAAAAGTTAAAACTATAAAACTTCTAGAAGAGTCATAGGAGACTATCTCATGACCTGAGGGTAGACAAATACGTATCAGACAGGAACCAGGCATTATGAAGTACCAAAGAAAAATGGATCCATTCTATTTCATCAAAATTTAAAGTTTCTCATTAAAAACATGGTTAAGAATATAAAGGGGCAAGCCACAGGCCAGGAGAAACTGTTTGTAACACTCATAGCTGAAAAAAGAGCCAGTATCCAGAATATGTAAAGAAACCCTCCAATTCAATAATTAAAAGACAGTGTAATTAAGTCATGAGCAGAGCAACGTGAAGAGACACTTCACAAAGGCATCTGTGTGAACAGCCAGCAAGCATATGAAGAATGCCCACTATGTTGTCATTGGGAAGATGCAAATTAATGTCACAAAGAGCTATTTCTATACACCCACTAAAATGGCTAAAACTGAAAATACTGGGCAATTAGAATTTGCATGTATTGTTGGCAGGTGTGTAAGATGGTACAAACGCTTTGGAAAAAAAGGTTAAGCAGTTTCTTGTAATGTTTTTACCCTGTTACCCAACAATTCTGCCCCTAAGTATTTACTCGAGAGAAATGAAAACATACGCCCACACAAAGACCTGTAAACAAGAGTTTATAGAAGCTTTAGTCTTAACAGCCCCAAACTGGAAACAACCCAAATGGCCGTCAGCTGATGAGAGAATAAACCTCAGAAAGATTAAAAGGTTAACGTGTTCAGTTAAACAAAGGACCCTTTCAAGAGACAAGGTGTGCTTCAATCAAAACAGAGGGCCTCTGGGAAGCTTGAGGGCGACGTCCTTCAGTGCTCTCACAGCTGCCTGAGACAGCGAAACGATGATCCTGAAAACATGGCTTTTACTAAATGGAATGAAATCCAGTAAAATTTACTGAAGGTCCACAGATTTCTTAAGAAAATTGTTTCAGTCAAGACTTTGCCATCATGGGCTAAGAGGGACAATGAGATGAGACTGTTGGACTCCCCAGATTCCCGGGCAGGAAGCAGGCTAATAAAGCTACTCAACTGCAGGCAGGAGCCGCCTTTCGTGAAAAAGGAAGGATGGTTCAGAAAGTGGAACCAAGAGCCCAGAAGGTGGATCCGTGAGCCGGGGAGAATTATTCCCAGGCCTGGAAATCCAATCAAGAAATTTCCGTTGGCTCAGCTGGATTTTGGAACTGCCTTGAAAGGATGGGTGGGTTTCTTTTTTTTACCTTCCATTTCCCCATTTTTTGAACCATAATATCTGCGTCTGTTATCCTAGGCCTGTCCCATCATCGCATGTTGGGAGCAAATGATTTGTGTCATTAATTTCACATAACCACAGATGACAAGAAACTGTGCCCTGGCAGCTACGCTCGGTGACTACGTCTGCTAGCTTCATTCCCACCCGGCTCTGATTTAGATTTGGGATTTGAGCTGGTGAAATTTAGATGAGGTTTTGGGCTCTGAATTGGTGTCGTAGTGGGATGAGACTCTTGGGAACTTTGTAGGGTGTGGATATATTTTGCATTTGGGAGGGCCATGAGTGATGGAGAACCGGAGGGTGGACCGTGGCTGGCAGAATTCTGACATGGTCCTCAAGATTCCCATCCTGTGTTGTACGCACCTTGTGTAACTGCCTCTCCCGGATTGTGGGCTTGCACTCTGAGTATGTGCAGACATACTCCAATGACTGGGTTGCAGATCAGTTCACTCTGAGTTCAGCAAAAGGGAGATAGCTTAGGCAAGTCTCATCTAATCAGGGAGAGGCCCTTACAGAGGAGCTGTGCGCCTGCAGCCTGGGAGGGGGAAAAGACAAAACAAAACTAATGGCCATGCTGTGAGCTCCCTAGGGAGGCCGCATGACAAGGAACTGTGGCGGCCTCCTCCGGGAGCTAAGAGCGGCCCCTGGTAACAGCTTGCGGGAAAACAGGACCCCAGTCATACTACGACGAGGAAAGGGGTTTTCCCAACAACCAGTGAGCTGAGTGGAGCACTCTGAAGCCCGGATGAGAGCAGCAGCCCAGGCCGACCCCTTCATTTCACCTGGTGGGATGCCCAGCAAAGAGCCCAGTTAAGTCCTACCCCAACTGCTGACCCAGGGACACCGTGTGACAATGCATTTGTGTTGTTCTAAGCTATTAAGTTTTATGGCAATTTGTTATACAGCATAGAAAACTATTGTATTTTTCCTAAAGAGATAGTTTTAAAAAATAAATACGGAAACATTTCCTTCTTCTTCTCTGAAATCACACAAAATATGCAACTGCGACTCAGACTGAGACAGAGATGGATGAGCGATTCCCCAGTGTCAGCTGCCACTGAGAACGCTGACCATGCAAAGGAGATACGCATAGAAGCCTTTTACCAAATTTTGAAATTCTAACATTTTAAGATAAACAGATGGATGAATGAACAGACCAGGGAGGCGCAAAGGTCTGCCAACAGCTCTGCCCCGGATTGCACGGAAGTGCGGCCACCTGCAGCGTGTGTGCAGTTGTTCTGCGCTCCAGGCTTCCCGGATTCTCTGCCTCATTCTTTTCAGATGTTCCCTCTGAAGTGATGCATTCTTTGACAACACTCAGAGAATGGAAAAGGTGAAGTAATAATATTTAAAAAGTGTCACCCTTGTGGCAATCCCATTTTCTATGATATGTCTGTATTCTGAATATCCTTTGGACCAAAACATCATCATTCTAATGCCTGGCTTCACCCACAGGGGCTTATAACGGCTTTATGATGCTTTGACTAAGAGATGACTTGAGACACCATTTGATTTTAATTGATCATTTGATTGAAGGCATAGAAGTTTGGGGGCCCCAAGGGAACTCATCATATTAAGATCCCAGATAGATGAGTGGTCTGTCTTTCTCTGATAACATAAGAGAAGGGGAGAAGGCCAAGAAGAGCTTGAGAAGTTGCCCCAAGTGCCTTGTCATACAGATCATTTTTAGGAGATTGGATACATGGAAGTCAGGCATCTGGAAATTGCACGTTCAAATAGTCCCAAATAAAAAATCTAGTGTAACTTCTTAAAGTATGGGCCAGGGCAGAGCAGGTCTTCTCTAGTTCTCTTGACAGAGACATTTTAAAAAACAATGACTGGAAATTACTATGAGAAAACTTGATTCAAAACAACCAAGGTCTTTTAGTTTCATTTTAGCTACACATCAGAAAGCCACGTGGGGCGTGTGTGTGTGTGTGTGTGTGTGTGTATTTCCTTTAGTGTGTCTCTGTAGCAAGTATTCTGAAAAATTCTCAACTTAAACTGAACAGATAACACAACTTTGAATATTTTTGTGTTAGTCAAGTCTTCTATGGTGGCTCCACTGATAACAACCAAGGAACAAAGATCAAACTCAGGGATGGTGCTCAGTCAAAAATATCCTATTGCCCCATAGTAAAAATCTGAGCTTTATGACTCAAAATAGCACCATCCAAAAAAAGACAAATGATTCCAAGGTGATGACCTCTGTTGTGTAAGGTCTTTAAAAGTAACAATTAACACGCACATCCACATCATTTTGTTCTTTGACTTACAGTGTGATTAAAGTCAAGTTTTGGTGAATGTCAGCAGGAAGACGATATATTTTCAGGACCCAAAGTGAAGTTACACATCTACTCTTTGTGGTTGGTGCTATGGATGGAAAGAAGGGTTTGCAGAGTTTCACCGCACCAAAGGCTGTGTGCAATTCATTAACCTTCGGGAAACTGCCATTTATTACATTCAAAGACAGAGAAAATCAAAACTTTATCCATCTTTGGGGCATCCAAAGGAATGAAGACAGGTCAACGATATTTGCTTGATTCTGGCATAACATTTCGGCTCTTTGATAGAAGTAGCGTCGCTGACGGGGAAATGCAGGGCAGAATACCCTCTATGCATCATTGTAACTCTCCCCCCAGCTTTGCTTGCACGAAATGACCCACTTTCCAGTGAGCAACTGGCAAGTCTGTTTAGTTTAGAGTCATGACCAGAAACTATTAGAGCAGATTTCAAAAGTCAAGTTGGGGAATGGAAACTAGCCCTAAATTTGGAAGATGTTTATCAGCCATGGTTTTATTGAATTCCATTCAAATCTGTAAATAGCTGTTACACACCAGTATATACTTAGCACCAGCAATAACAAATTATAGTGATAATAGTATCTGCCATTTTTGACTGTTCTGCACCAAAGACTGTTAACAACATGATTTTGTGCAATACTTACAGTAATCCTATGAGACCATTTTTTTGTATCCTCATTTTTCATACAGAAAAAATAGTAGGAGAATTAGGTTATTACAAGGCATCAAGGTGTATATACTTGCTGAAATAAAAAGAATTTGCATCATAGCAGTATCATCTTCACATCAAAAACAATTTGGTTTCAATAAAAGACAAGTTTAATCTGTCATTTATATTAATGTTGCTATTTTTATCAGTTTTACCTTTTGCTTATTTTTAAGTTCTAAGTTGCGTGTTTAAGAATCATTAACAGCAGGGTTTTATACCCCACTTATATTTACATAGGTTTAAAAAAAACCTAAAGTCAACAATATATAATGTATCACGTTAACTTTTAAGGCATCTTCATTTTTTCGAGTTTGTGAAACACTGGAGTACATTTGATAGACGTAAGAAGATTTAAAAAAAAAAAAAAAAAAAAGCAAGACTGATAATGTCCATCCTGGAGGGAAGAAAACTGAAGGTAAAGAATTAAACACATCAAAAAATAATCTTAAATTATTTCAAAGATTCTTTCCCAAAAGAGCCAATGTAGTTTTCTTCATAGTCCTAAGTGCTAGGGCTGTAATTAATGGGTGGAAACTACACAAACAAAAAATCAAAGTTGTGGCAAGAAGGAATGCACTACCTTGTGTGGAAATTAATTTCCTTTCATCGGGGACATTTCAACAAAGAATTCTATGATGAGCTTGGGTCTTGAGTGTGGATGGGATGGGTAGACCAGAAGATTTTTAATGTCCCTTCCTGTTTTGAGATTCTTTGACTCTTAAGGAAAGAGCACTGAAACTAGGAAGACAGAAGATAGACTTCCCCCAGTCACCGTTTCACCAGGACTAGATCTGTCTGTGATGACATCTAAAAAAATAAGCAACATCTCAAAGACGCTGAGGCACCAACCAGGAGGGGAAAAAAAGCAAGTAGTTGTTATCCCCAAGAAAGCTTTTAAAACTGAAATGGAGGAAAGGAAGAGATGGTTCAAGTCGACAATATGCCAGTCGATGACCAGGTAGCACACGCCTCTTCTTGGTGGTGTGAGGTGATCTCTCCACTTACGTCCTCCATACGTCTCCACCTTTTGATTGAGGACCTAGCTCCCCAGACTTCCCTTCCAGGCCCCACTCCTAAGAAAAGGATAACATTGGCTCATTCCTCACTGCAGAGAAGTCCTGACAGGAGAAAAAAAGTCTTTATTGACAGGCAGATCGTAGATGAAGGGACAGGAAACACAACACTGCTATTTTAAGACAACTGGCAGAAATGAGAATCTCAGAGAAGTGAGTGGGCCACAAGGCACTACGGCTGACGGAGAACTGGATGAGTCTGGTGATGGCAGAAGTGTTTACATCCATTTCAGAGTCCAACACCCAAGGCTTGAAGAAAGGTCAACAGGAGTTACAGTAGATAAACAGAGACCCGTGGAGTCTCTTCCTCCTCCTCTGTGGTACAAAATTTTGTTTGCAGTTTAGATTTTTTGTAAAATGTAGATAAATGAGAAAACATGCTCAAAATTATTTTCCATTTCCATACCAAATACAGGTAACATT
Organism: Camelus ferus; assembly: GCF_009834535.1. Taxonomy (NCBI): domain Eukaryota; kingdom Metazoa; phylum Chordata; class Mammalia; order Artiodactyla; family Camelidae; genus Camelus; species Camelus ferus. The sequence goes on along the minus strand of NC_045730.1, from coordinate 3,775,910 downwards.
TCTATAAAGCTGTAGTGACTCAACATACCCACTGGACCTCTAGTATAAAATAAATAAAATAGCCCACATCTTATTTTTCTCTGGTTCGTAGATTGTCAAACAAAAATGAATCAAATATCCCCAAGGTGTGCCTGGGTGATCATGGAGCCCCTCACCTAATGGTTCCACGTTCTTCTGACCCGGCGTGTCCTCTGTCTCACCCAGCTTAGTACTGCGGTCCACCTCGCCCTCTCACGGTCTCAACCCTCCAACTCTGCCTACTTTCTCTTTTCCTACAATTACCATTGGAAAACGTCACTAGTACACTGCTTTGTTTTACTATTTATTGTGTCTTTTCCTGTTAGAATGAGGACTCCCTGAGGGCAGGGATCTCTTCCATTTTTTACTAATATATCCCACATCCCAAACAGGGCCTGCAATCCGTCTTTGTTAACTAAATAAATGCCAATTTCCTATTTCTTACCTGTTTTGTTTTTCCACTACGTTGTAAATTCCCTGAAGACAGGACTCATCTCTAATTTGCAGTGACACCCCAGCACACGAGTGCTTAGCGCTGCTGAGTGAGCTGAGAAAGCAGGAGAGAGCAGCCCCTGACATCAGAAGCTGGCCTGGCACTTCTGAGCACCTAGGCCGTGTTGTTGTCCTACCAAACATACGCCATCTCACAGCCTCAGATGAACCTCAAACAAGGCTGCGCTGAGACTGTGATAAAATTAGATGAAGCAACCCTGAATTTTGCCTAAGCACAGACAGAAACCAGCTCACGTATGCCTCTTAGAGGTACCACACAGCACCCCCCCCATCTCTTGGCCAAAATGACTGACTACGACTTCTTTACGAGTTATGGCTTTACGCTCATTTTCCTCTCTCTTCCCTGTCCTCACGGATTTACTGAGATGATCATAGACATTATTCAATCTAGAGAAAACCTGTGCTTCCTTAGACCCTCCCCCAACTCATCCTAATCTTATAATTTGCTCTTTGTTAATAGCCTTCTTACTGGAACACCCCATTTTCCCACATGATGGGCGCCCTCACTTGAGGCAGTAATTAGAAAGTCCAGCTTGGGTAACTACCGGGGTGTTTTTGGCAGCCTCAAGTTAAAGAGCATTGACGGAATAAATGAATTACTTAGTTGATGCAAACATTTCAAGAACTACCTGCCTAGGGTTTCCTTAATATCTTGAACTTTGCAACTTCCCAGGTCCATTAGAAGGAAAAGAGTTTCGCCTCCCTGCTTCTCCAGCAAAAAAAAGGCATTCTCCCATCTCCGGGAAAGCCTCGGGGGACTTATTTCAATGGGATTTACTCATCTAAAAGTAAACCCATAAATCAAGGATGAGGAATATGAAAGCCCTGATGGATCACTTTTAAATCATCATTTTAAATTATAAAATCAAGCATAGCGTACATATGTTGTGCATTTCTTCACAGCCACAATGTCATCACTCATAAAATCAACAAAGTCAAATTATATCTCTTGATCTGTAGCCAGCTAGTTTTTCAAGGTGTCAGGAGGCTTCAGCAGTTCTTCAAAGCCCCGAGGAGTAAGCACTGCTATAAAATCTGCATATAAACCCAGAGAAATTACAGTGAAGGGAGGAAGGGAAGGAGCAGGGATTTGGAATTCATTCTTGACGAACAGGGCATCCAAGTTGACGGCCTGGACAGTAGTTAAGGGTGATGAAAACGGGTTCAGTTCAGTCTGTTGCAGTAAGGAAGCGAGTCCAGCATAAACCGATGTCATCCTCCACGTGAGCAGAGGTGACTGGGCACTTGAAAGGAGAACATGGGAGTAGGGCAGGGGATCTTGGGGGCTGGAGCAGCATCCGGGAAGTGGAAGTTTACAAAAAGAGGGAAGGCAGCTGGTTGATGTGATTAGGCCATCTGGGTTTGTTATCCAAGTGAGGCTCCTGTCCTCCCACGGAGACTAGGAGACCAGGGGCCCACCTTTCAGATGCTAATTAGAGCAAATGGTAAATTATTTTGGCAGCTTTGCGCTTTCCCAAATAGGAACTTAAGAACGGTTAGAGTTGTCTTAGGGACCTTGAGCTGTTGGAAAGTATGTTGGTATTTGTTCAAGTCTCTGAGTGCAGGGGTTTGGACGAAATCCTTTGTGCTGAGGGTCTGCAGTCCTTCCTGGCCATTAGTTGAGAAGAGAGCTCAGAGGAGCCTGAGTTTGGTCAAGAAGAGGGCCTTTGTCAAGGGTAAGTTTGATGGAGCCAGTGTTCGTCATTGTCCTCACACCACTTATATATATGGCTTCTGCTGACACGGTGGCTAGGTTTCCGGTGCAGTAGACTTTGTAACTGTCTCCACAACTTCCACACGACCCTGCTATGTGTGTAGCACATGCACAATGTGAGTGTGTCTGACTCCATTCTCAGCTTACGGGGGCAGTGGTGATGGGGCAGTTGATGGGCCTGAGCCAGTCGGGATAGTCCCTTCTCTCTTGGTTCGAACACCCCAAGTCTTAGCCGGTGGGCGCATGAGGATCCACAAGTGTGGACCAATTGGTGAGATGCTGGGCAGCGGTGAGAGGCCACCACTCTGTTTAGAAGCCATGGGGCTCAGCTATCATTCTGACCGTCTCTCTCCAGTGAGAGAAACCAGGCTGAGGACGAACTGATCTACGGAAGAGAACAAAGTGCAGAGAAGTCTCTGGGACTAGGACCAGACCTCTGATCGTACCGCGAGGCCTGCTCTGCCTCCAGCCAGTGAATCTCCCTGTTTGTTTAAGATACTCGGGGCTTTTGCTTTTTCTATTACTTTCAACTAAAACACCCAAACTGAAATGTACATTTGAATATGACCTTTGGGGTGGGGGGAAATGTGGTACAAACGCAGTCAGAGGACAGGCTGTTCATTTGTTTTCAAAGGAGCTTCAGCTAGAAATAATACAGAACTGTTTTTGCAGGTTAATGGTTCGGTGTTTCATACATAAGAAAAAGGACATTTCCAAGCCTATGAGTCCGTGGGGAGAGACGGTGGGTAAGTGGAGGCATAGGTGTGGTAACAGACCTCATCCTTTGTACTCAGAGCACTGCTCGCCAGGCACCTTTTGTTGTGCCCTGGCACCAATCATTGGTTGCTCCTAAGTATGTGTTAAAATACAGTTAGTTAGTGAATGATGACCCCTTTTAAATTCATACACCATAATGATGTCAATTTATTTGAATAGTTGACTTAAAAAGCCGTCGTATTGAACCAGGCATAAGCGCATTAACACCCAAGTGCCTTTTATACCCCTGCGTTCTCCATGCCGTCATCCATTATCTCCTCATTCAACAGCAAAGGTCCCCCGGAAACGCCCCGGTTAGACATCGTTACTAAGCATTTTGCCGTCACTTGCTTGATGAAGGTGACTAATTCTACATCCTGCAGCTATGAGTCAAGGTCTTGGTGAAACACGTGAAATGAGGTGTACGGATCCCTCTGCGCATTGCTCTAAGTGAAAGCAAGCTCGTGGCTGCTGGCAGACCGGGGGGCGGTCGGCGCCAGCCTCCCCCTTTCCCTCCTGGCCCCGCGCGCCCTGGAGGAGGACCGACGACGCGCGCATTGCCCCTGGGGACGCACTCCCTGCCACGGCGGTGGGCCCGCTTCCAGCCTTAGAGCAGGGAGCGCTCGGGCAGGGCTCCCCCCCGCCCCGGTGTAGACCAGAAGACGCATAAGAAGAAAATGCCAGCAGGCGTACTTCCCCACGGTCGATAACGGTCCGTGTCCACCAGGATTAGAAAGGAGCCTCAGTGGTTTAAAAGGTGGGCTCTGAGGATGTCACGAGGGTTCGGATCCTGGCCCTGCTCCTTCTTAGTCATATAACCTTAGGGAAATTGAGAGATTCTTTTTAAAAAATACTTTTTTAAATGATTGCGGTATAGCTGCTTTACAACATCATATTAGTTTTGGGTGTACATCATAGTGATTCAATATTTTTATAGATTATACTCCATTTAAAGTTATTATAAAATAATGGCCACGTTTCCCCATGCTGCACAATATACCCTTGTTGCTTGTCTGTTTTATACGTAGTAGTTTTTGTCTTTTAATCCCCTCCCTTTGTCTCGCCCCTTCCCCCTTCCTTCTGCTCACTGATAATTTGTTCTCTATGCCTGTGAGTCTGTTTCTGTTTCGTAAAATACATTCATTTGTTTTATTCTTTCAATTTCACGTATAAGTGATAACATCGAGTGTTTGTCTTTCTCTGTTTGACTTTTTCCACTAAGCATAGCACTCTCGAGGTCCATCCACATTGTTCCGAGTGGCAGAATTTCATTCTTTATAATGGCTGCGAAATATGACATTGTATCACTGCTTCTTTATCCATTTATCTGCAGCAAAGGAAACTATTGACAAAATGCAAAGGCAGCCAACTGAATGGGAGAAAATATTTACAAATGATATGACTGATCAGGGGTTAATATCCAGAATTTATAAATAGCTCATACAATGCAATATCAAAAAAAAAAAAAAAAGCAAAGAACCCAAGTAAAAAATGGACAGAAGACCTGAAAAGACAATTTTTTCCAAAGAAGATGTGCAGGTGGCCAACATGGAAAAATGCTCAACAGCCCTAATCATCGAGAAATGCAAATCAAAATCGCCATGAGATATCACCTCACACCTGCCAGACTGGCTATTATCAAAAAAGGACCACATATAACAAACGTGCGTCAGCGAGGATGTGGAGAAAAGGGAACCCTGGTGCGCCGCTGGTGGGATTGCAAAGCGGTGCAGCCACTGCAGAAAACAGAGCAGAGGTTCCTCAAAAAACTAAAGCTAGAACGACCGTATGATCCAGCAATTCCACTGCTGGGAATGTATCTGAAGAAAACAAAAACACTTATTCAGAAAGATACTTGCACCCCAGTGTTCATGGCATGAACTTCTAAGACAACAACAGACTGCCCCACACAGCAGGCTTTCTCGATCATTTTGAGGGGGGGGGGGGACCCTTTAAATAATTTCCAGGGTATCAGATGTCAAAAAAGCATGACCTACATGGTGTGTAGTATATGCACATGGAGATTTGTTTCCCTTGTTTAAAACTAAAAATGACTTTTTAACTTATCTTTGCTGGAAAAAGGAAAAACAGTTATGCTTAGTTTTTGACCTTCCTCAAAATTAAGCTCTTCCTTTCTTTTTCAAAACACTTGTAACACAAATCTAATGAACTTCTGTTAAATAACTGACTAAAGCCAGAATAGAATTTAATTTTTCTAAATTTGTTCAATAGATTTTATTCAAAGATTATATAAATTTTCTTTAATGAATATTATCTACAGCATGAAAACTTATTGAAAAACAGTAAATAGCAAAGCTCAAACCATAAGCCAAAGCAATATGAATAAAAACACAGCTTAAGAAATCATTTTTTTTGCTTAAGAAATGATTTTATGCAACACTTTGAAAAAAAGAATTTCTTACAGAGTAATATAATCAGGCTCAAAAATAGGCAATTACAAAATTATGTGTTGATCTCTTCATCTTTTTTGATAGACATATATATATATATGCATTTTAAAAACATTATTATTGAAACTGAAAATAAAGGATGAAATTTACTTCTTTAATGTGAAAACTCTGCGTGCTTGGTGCCGCATGAGAATTCAATTCTGAGTCGAGCCAGATTTCATTTTCAACTGAAATGCAGTGATTTTCGCCCTCGCTTTTGGTGCTTGTGATACAAAACAAAGCCTGCTCTTCTGTGTGAGGAACTAAAAACTGCGGCGAAATGGCCATTGCCTCCTTGTGACGTGCTTCTGACACAGAAGCCCAGGACTAGTCTCCGGGGACAGAAGACCTCACCTAGAATGTACAATCGGGCTGCAGCTCACAGAATTCATCTTTCTTCCCTCGGGACTGTGTTCTTACCCCAGCAAGACTCAGCGAAAACCTCCCTTGCCTGGCTGCGTGCTTTGTGTTCACCGAGAGGGGAAGTATGGTTCAGTTTTGTTCTGCATTCTTACAGGTTCTTTTCAGTAAAGTTGACATTTGTCGATTGGGTTAGGCCCAAGGAGCACAGAGAAACATCTTGAGATTTTCTTTTGCAACACTTTTTTTCCCCAAAATTCAGCTTCCTTCTAAATCCAAAAATCTTGACATTTGGAGGGGAAACAGCATCGCCAGGGTTTTTCAAGGACTTGTTCAACCGATTCCCTTGTTGAAAACCGTCTGCCCGTTTGGCTGGTGTCAGGGCAGCCATTCTGCATCTTCAAAGCGTTCTACAAGATCTGGTCTTCTGTGTCCTTAAGAGGACCCCCCCAAACACACTAGTGAAATTTCTGTTTGTAGATGATTATGTCTCTTTATTGGAGTTTTCACGTATTAAAAAAAAAATCTGTGTTGAATTTGTCTTTGCTTAATAAAATAATGATATTTGTAGCATCATCCAAAACTTTTTCCATTTCCTCCCCAGGAAATCTCGACCCAAGCACCTGTTGATTAACAAATCAGTTTGTTGTCACAAGGTCAGAATTTTCTTGTTTTACTGAAAAGGAAAGCTGCTCATAGAGCGGACCACAGAGATTATCAGAACAGGTTCCAACACGGTTCCTCCAAAGGCGGTGTTTTACTTCAAGCTAAGAAGGCAAAACAGAAACTATATCTTGGCCTTGGTTTGTTTCGAGCAGCTTTTTGTAGCTGACAAGACTTCTTGAATTTCATCATTATTTACACGCCGTACAGATGACTCGGTGTCAAGCTAGACGAAGATGCTGTTTTTATCAGTTTATCGTACGAAACCTCGTCAGTGCCCAGTGGCTTGTCACCAGTATGTCAGCTTCTCATACTGTGTGAGATTGGAACTGTTTCCATTTCTTACACTGTAAATTATCCTTGCATTTAACTCAGTATAGTTTTATGTGCTGGCTCTCACCAAGGGCATCATTTATCCTTTGGGGGGCAGTAAGTTCTGCTACTAAAAAAAAAATTTTTTTTTGCTTCCTGAGCCATCTTTTTTTTATTTTTATTTTTTTATCCTTTTTTTTCTGAGCCATCTTTCTGAAAGAGACCCTGCTCCATGACTGTTTTATACTGCCTGTTTTGAGATTCCAAAGGCTATTTAAATAGTAAGTACCTTTACTTGTCAGATTTCACATAAAAGTATTTTTCAGTTTTGCTGGAGTCATTGCCGCCTTTGTAAGTGGTTTGCCACAGAGAATGCAAAATGGGGCAGGACGCCTTGGCTGACCCACAAAATCCATTGATAAGCATTTTCATTGTACAAACAGATTTCCTGCATGACCTTTGATGCAATGAAATGACTCAGAAGATTGCAATTCTTTGTCACTTCGTCTCTTTATCAGAATTGTCTGTAGACCTAGATCTGGAAATCTTCTCTTCTGTCTCACATCCCATTTTCAAAAATCACCAGATGGTACCTCAGACATCTTTGAAAACATAAATGCAATAAATTATAACACAGGGCGTATAACAACTGAAATGAAATTGCAAAAAAAAAAAGGAAGATGTCACAATGAAATGATCTCTAACCTGCATAATCCACAGCTCGCAGTGTTTACGACAGCAGGATGGCGGGAGGGAAACTTCAGTGGCAGCACATAAAAATCCCTTCTTTACGCTGAAAGTTCCCTGCACTGTCCTGTTGCTGCACCGGCTACAACTTGTTTGCTCCAGTCGGCGTGTCAGTCGGGAATGTGGGAGGGTTGCAAGGGAGGTGATTCCTGAGAAAGAGGCTCGTATCTCCAGCGTAAGTTCCTCCACCACACGCAGTGTGGTGCTCACCAATTAGCAACAGCCTCCCGAATTTGCACAGAAAATAGAATGGACGCAAATGAACGAACACGATCCCAGTGTTGCTGCCAAGCGACACGGCTGGAGGAAACGCTTCCAGCTGGGTCCCTGGGACACTAGCTTTGTGTGTCAAGTTCAAAAACTGGTGACTACCTCACTCACCATCTTCTGCAGAATCACTAGCGACATCCCACAGGCTCCCATTTGAGAAGCTCGGTGCTAGAAGGGAGCTTCAGTGAACACGCATGTATCTTACTGCCTGTGCTGAAGCGCTTTTAAAGGGAAACAGCAGAGAGCATCCCATGGATCGTCCGCTTCCCCACTGTCGCCCGCAGGCACCTAAGTGTTTCTGAAGGAACTCCCACGGCCGGGCTGCAGGGGGTACAGGCGATGCCATGAAAGCAGACGCAAAGGTAAGGCGAGAAGTAAAACACGGGCGAACTTGGCTGTGTACCGGGGGCCCAGCAACTGTGAGCTCAGAACCCAGAAGCTGGGCCCCAGCGACGTGGGCTGGCCTCTCCATCACCCCTCGTCCCCCTCCTCGAGTCCAAAGAAGGGAGGAAGGCCTCCACCTGGAGGCTCTTGATTCCTGGGTGCTTGAGTTCGTCTCTGGGAAGAACAAGTGAAGCCCCAGGAAGCTGTGATCGCCTTCCTCGGTACAAAATGTTTATCTTCTTAAAATCTCTTTTGCTTCTCCTTTTTGGTGACAAAATAGTGAAACAAAGTGAAAGTGACCTTAGGCAGGTCCAAATCATCATTTTTGCCAGCTTCTCAACCCAGGCCAACCTTTGGGGTCTGGCCGAGTTCACGGAGAAGTCTCATTTTGAACCGACGAGCGTAATCTCAAGTAAACACTCATCACGGCATGCGGGCTCTAAGAGGCCCCCCTGGGAAGCCTGCTGTGCCAGCCTCCCCCAGGAACAGGGTCATACTTCTTTCCCTCTCCTCCCTGTTTGCCTCCTCCCTAACGCGCGCACTTTTGGATAACTCCCCTCGTCTGTAACTCACTCACATCCTCATCTCCAAATCTATAAACCTATTTGCAGCTGAGTTCCACCTTCCTCTCTTGCCTTCTGTTATCGTGAAAGGAGTGCCCTTTCTTCTATCAAAGGCAGCCTCCTTGCGTGTGGTCTGGCTCCCTCTGGTCTTGCCCCTCACAGACTTCCGTCTTTGTGCCATCCCTTTTCCCTTGCATCAGCCAGTCTCTCTCTCATCAACATGAAAACATGCTCTAGCATCTCTCATCTCAAAAGCAAAATGAGAAATAAATTCTTGACCTTATCGCTCCCTCCAGATGTTAAGCATCTCTTTGGCCCCTTTCACAGAATAACCACCTGAAATAGTCCCTCTCCACAAACTGTTTCCACTTCCTCACTCTTCAGTTTACCCCAAACTGACTCCCATGCCTGTCACTTCACTGAGCCTGCGCTTGTCCACGTGACCACTGTCTACCAGGGGACCAAAAATTTGACTATTTTCTATCCTCTGAGCAGCATTTTCTGCAATTCACCATCCAGTTTTTTAGTTGTTTTTTTTTTTTTTTTGCTACAAGAATAGTGATTTCTGTAACAGCATTATTGAGATGCTATTTATATACCACACAAATAGTTCATTTAAAACATGGAATTCAATTTTTTTTTAGAATATTCACAGAGCTGTGCAACCATCACCACAATAACTGTTAGAACATTTTCATTACCCTCAAAGGAAACCCTGCACTCTAGCCATCACTCCCTGATCTCCCCAGTCCCTCTCCCAGCCTGAGGCAGACAATAATCTATTTTCTGCCTCTACAGATTTATCTATTCTAAATACATCATTTAAATAAAATTATACAACATTTGATCTTTTGTGCTAGCTTCTTTTGCACAGCACATTTTTAGAGTTTACCCATGTTGTAGCTTGTATCAGTACCTCATTCCTTTTTAATTGCCAAATAATGTCCCATTGAGTGGATATACCACATTTTATTTATTTTTCATTTCTCTTGGTTATATATCTAAAAGTGGAATTACTGGATCAAATGCCAACTCTATGTTTCACCTTTTGGAGAACTTCCAGAATGTTTTCCAAAGTGCCTGCACCATTTTACAATCCCCTCAGCAATGAACAAAGGTCCCAGTTTCTCCACATCCTCAACAACACTTGTTGTCCATCTTTTCGATTACAGCCATCCTAGTGGGTATGACGCTGTATGTCATCCTGGGTTTGATGGCATTTCCCTGATGACTAACAAGCATTTTTCATGCATTTATCAGTCATGTTTATGTCTACTTTAGAGAAATGTCTATTGAAATCCTTGGTCCACTTTGTAAGTGAGTTACTTGTCATTTATTTTTGAATTGTAAGTGTCATTTATATACTCGAGATACAAGTCCTTACTAGATACATGACTTGCAAATACTTTCTCCCATTATGTGGTTTGTATTCTCACTCTCTTTGTGGTGTCCTTTGAAACACAAAAGGTTTTAATTTTGATGAAGTTCAATTTATTTGTTTTCTTTTGTTGCCTATGCTTTTGGTGTCATATTTAAGAAACCATTGCCTAATTCGAAGTCACAAAGATTTGCTCCTGTGTTTTCTTCTAAGAGTTTTATAGTCTTAACTCTTGCATTTAGGTCCATTTTGAATTAAACATTATATATGGTGTGAGGTAGGGGTCCACTTCCTTTTTTTTTTTTTTTTTTTTTTTTTTTTTTGCATATAGATATCCAGTAGTTCCACCACTGTTTATTGAAAAGCTTATTATTTCCCCACTGAATTAATAGTTTTGGCAACCTTGTTAAAAATCAGTTGACCATAAATGTGAGGGTTGATTTTTGGGTTCCCAGTTCTTTTCTTTTAATCTATAGGGTTTTTCTTTTGCCAGTACCACACATCTTCTTATAACACCTTGTTCTCTTGGCTTTCAGACCATAAAAATTTCCTGATTTTTTTCCAAACTTCCTGTCTTCCATGTAGGTCCATCTGTTTCTACCAGCCATGGATCTGGGATGTAAATTTGTCTCTCCATCTGCTTCTGTGGCATCTTCACTTAGTTGTCTCATAGGCATTTCACACTTTACATGTTCAAAACTGAACCTTTGCTTCTCCCACAAAGCTTTCTCATGCAAGTCTTCCCATCACAATCAGTAGTATGTTCATTCACCCAACTTAAGCTAGAAAGATGGAAATTATTCTTGTCTCCTTTTCTTAACTTTATCTATGTCAGTTAGGATCTAGTCAAAAGACAGAAGCCACACTAGTCACTTTAACAGAAAGAATTTAATATAAGAATTTTAACCAGGTGTTGGAGAATGTGAAAAGGAAAAACTGAGATATCACAAAAGTTGTACATGCAGGAAACAGCGACTGCTCTAGGGCTAAGCAGACAGATATGGTTGGAATTATTAAAAGCTTGGGATTATGAGAAGTGTGGAAGGGACATTCTATGGGGCAGAAATCTAAGGAGGGGTCACCAGCTAGCTGTTGCCAGTATTTCAGGGTCAGGATGCAGTGGAAATGAAACTGAATAGGAGATCATTAGGAAAAATGTGAATTGAAATTCACTGTCACAACCAAGGTGCAGAATCTTTGCTAGAGCAATGCTGGAACAGGAAGGAACAGGTCCCTTCTTATCCCTCCAGCTTTCCAGTTTCCCCTTTAGTGTCTCCTTTCAGCAGAGCTTAACAGGTTGGGAGCTGACAAAGCAGAAGTATGGTTTTGAAAATTCTCCATCTTAGCATCAAAAAAAAATGAGTGTGAAAGGGTGGCTTTCAAGCTAAGAAATAACCACATAATAACCAGAATAGTCCTCTCCTTTGGTGGCTCAACATCCATAAATACTGTTGTTTCCACCCGTGTCCTCTGGATCCCGCCTGCCTCTCTAACCTCAATCCTGATTCTCGATGCTTCGGTCATTCTAACTTTCAGATCCTCAGATTCACAAAACAAATTCTTGCCTTGAGATCATCACACGTTGCCTGGAAGTGTGTTCCCTATTCCCATGCCAGACCTATGCCTGGCTAGTTCCTTCTCATTTCTAAGTCTTGGTTAAATTATTTCCTACATGTAAGCACAGTGTGAATTATCAGTGCATTATTACCAATTCTAGTTTTCTTCTTAAAAGTTTGTGTAGCTCTATTTCTCCAGGTGTTTTCACCCACTGTATCATTTGATCATCACGATATCTGTGCGGTAGGCAACGTGAATCTTATATTCCCATGTAGCAACAATGGAAAGAGAGCAATAGAAGGCTGGCAAATCAGGGTTAAATCTTGTCCAAACCACTTCCTTGTCTATAAAATGGAGTTTTGTAGAAATTAAATGTGAATACGTGTAAACTGCAAGCACAATGCCCAGCATATGACAGACACTTCATGTACAGCGGCTTTCATCATGTGCTTGATTTCCGGGGGAATTGAGCATCTGCATGGTCCCAATTAGGACCCATCTCACATCATCACTGTTGAGACCTGGCTCCGGCAGTTCCCAGAATGCTTCGTGCTTTCTCACGGCCCTTTGGCTTTTTATCTGCTGTTCTGTCCAAAATTGCTGCTGCCCATTTTCCATCTGGCTAACTCCCACTCATCCTTTCAGACTTATCTCATGGGACCCTTTTTCTGAAGCTGTCCCGGAACAAGCCTCCTCCATTTTGTGTTAGGTGATCCTTCTTGGGCTCCCATCTTCCTGCCTTCTTATCTCCATGGTGTCACGGCTTTGTGTGATATCTGTCTGTTCCCCACTTTGTCTCCTCTGTTGTTTATAGTGACCTGGAGGGCAGGAGCTGCGTCTTTAACCTCTGTCTCTGCAGTCTTTTGGTAGACTCTCAATGAATATTTGCTCCTTAAATGAACAAATGCATAAATGAATCTAAAAAAAGGTAGGGAGGAATTAATTAATTTGCTTTTTGTGTGGGTGTGCCCCCTAGTAACAGCCTTTCTAATATCCTGGAGATAAGCCAGCACTCCCTTTTGAAGCTAAAAGCTGCAGGACACGATTTCTCTAAATAAAAAGGTTTCTTGAGTTTCCAGGGATCTGGCCTGTGGCCACAGGAATAGAAATGGTAGAGAGCTGAGGCTGGGCTGGGGGAAGGAGCATCACTTGATTGCAAAGATCATTTTTCTTGGCACCAGTCACAGAAGAGGTCAGAGACATCTGCGTGTCCCGATGACATCGCTTGGCCCTGCCTTGCACAATAGAGGAAAAACTGTCAGGGCAAATTTCCAGTTTATCTAGACACAGCTGGGCCGCCTCCAAGATTTTCCACCCCTTTCCCCACCCCTACTGGTCCCAACACCAAAAATGGCTCTTGGAGCCCTGGATAAAACTGTCCGGAAAAAGCCAAACTCTTCATCGGATTTGCAGCTATGAATTCAGGGCAGTGTTATCATCGCTTTCTCGTCCCTTTATGCTTCCGTCCCCTCAGCCAGCTTCAACCCAAGAGAGCCACCCTCTTCAACAGGAGGGGTATCACCTCCAGGCATTTCTTTATACTTGAACTATGTGTGCAGGGACTCTTAAAGCCACATAGCATTGCTTGACATTTTTTTCAACTTTATATGTTATATCATGTGTGGATTTATCTTTAACTCACTTGTGTCTTCTCAATGTGACACTGTCATTATCCACATGGATATTTGCAGCTCTGAGTGAGCATCTGATCCCTCGGGTGAGTAGTACGTGGGGCAGCCGCTGGTTCACGACGTGGTCCGTGTCACGTGAGCCTGGCGGGTGGGGAAGCGGAGGACCCACCGCACACACAGGTCTTTGTTCCTTCTCGCCTCGGGGTGAATGTTCATCCGGATGCCACCGGGCTGGGGTATCTGTGGTCCATTTTATCACTTGTAGACAAGGCTGACCTCATTTTCTAAGCTTCGTTCACACGTCAGTTTACAGTCACACAGTGTACTGTGCTGAAACCGTGGGCTGGGAGTCAGAAACCTTGATTCTCGCCCCAGGTCTGTCATAAGAGCCCACGGGACCTCTGGCAAGTTATCTCACCTTCCCAAGCCTCCGTTCCCACGTAGAGTGTAACCTGATGTCCATGGGCTGTGCAGGTCTGAGGGAAACGGCCGTCAGGGGAAGTGGAATGACGTGGTTGGACTTCGCACAGAAGGACCCAGTGATGGTCACTCCCCAGTTGGGGATTATCAACAAAAGCACTTAACTTCTCTAAGCCTCGCTTACCTGCTCCCCGCAATTGAGAAAATCATGATTCAACTGTGTCATTTATGTAAAGTGCTTAGTCCAGGCTGGCACGTGAGAAGTGATCAGTGTCACGTCGTGGTAGTAATATTTCTCCGGGGACAATCTTTTCTCATTCTTTGCCACAATCTCAGTCCTCCTGGAAGTCTGCCCTCTTATCTATTTCTATGAGTTTTCTCCCATCTCCTGCTACGGAATAAGCCCCTAAATCCATCAACACAACTGCGATGGCTCTGAGACCTCCACCCACCACAGCTGGGGCTCTGCTGGGTCCAGCATCGAGGACAGGCATCCCTGAGAGCCCCGCCGGCCAGCGGTGCGTGCCCTGCCCTTCCCGACACATTTCCCTGAATTTAAAGGAAAAAAAAAAAAGAAATGCCTCTCCCAGTCATTATTGTTTCCTTTTGGTTTTTCAATTGATTTGTTGATGTTTATTTTCAACCCCTTTTCTTCTGAGCACTCGTGGAAGTTGGGCTGGGAAACGGGTCGGAGTGACAGAGCTCTGCTCCACCTCCCAGCAAAGGTTAGTTTCGTTTCTAGATCATATGTACGTCCCTTACTGTCACCTCTTAAGATGAGCTCTTTCCTAGGTTCCTTTAAAACCTCCTGGTCACTGCGCCCGCCTTGTCGTTAGGCGCCACCTCTGTCAGCCGCTCCAGATTCCTGGGGCCCTTTTCCCAGGGGCCTGCCCCTCTCCGTGGCTTTTAAAGCCCCTTCCCCTTCCCTCATTTACACACTTCTCAATGCCTTGGGGAAGGACAAACCCTCTGGCCCCTCTCAGGGGACGTCGTTAGTGGGTATGGTAGACAGTAACTGTCACCAAAGATGTCCACACCCTAATCCCCAGGACTCGTGCCTGTGTCAGCCTCGCCAGGCAGAAGGGACTCCGCAGGTGTGATTAAGGATTCTGAGATGCGGACAGTGTCCTGGATTGCCAGGTGGGCCCCTGCAATCACAAGCGTCCTTACAAGAGGCAAACAAAAGGCTCAGAGCTGGGGAAGGAGCTGTGTCGAGGAGAGCAGAGATGTGCATTGCGTGAGACAGACTGGCAGACGCAACACTCCCGGCTTTCACAGTGGAGGAAGGAGGCGCGAATCAAGGAATGCGGTGGCTTCTAGAAGGTGGAAAAGGTTAAGTTTTCCCCCAGACCCTTCAGAGGGAACATGAGCCTGCCGACACCTTGATTTCAGGACTTCGGACTTCCAGAACCGCGACGCGAGGTGCTCGTGCTGGTTTTAACCACTAAGCTTATGCAGATTTTGTTACGGTAGCAGCAGGTAAGTGATACGGGGGTGAGTGGGAAAGTTGGACACGGTGAACCCGCCGCAGCTTTTCTGCCTCCTTCAGGCCTTTGCTTCCTTCCTCTGCCTTAAGCCACGGCACTCTGGCATCTCAGAGCACTTTAGTCCGAGTCCACGTTTGGGTCAACCCTCCAAGCAAATATCGAGAACTATTTTCAGCTATTCAAGCTGACACACAGAATCCAGAATCTCTAGGAAGCGCCCCTACTTGCTAAATTCAGCCTCGTCTAACAGTGTGTTCCTTCCTTCCTGGTTATGCCCTTTAGCACCCACTCCCACCCGCTCTTCCCTGCTTTCCGCTGGTATTAATTAGCAAACTTTGCAACTCAGTAAGTGTCTGAGGCTTCGCCTCCCAGGCCAGGCTTTAAACTTGCTCCCTGAGTCTGGCTGGGAGCCTGACTCCAGCATTGTCCGAATAGAGAAATCAGGAGTCTGGAGGCAGTGAGAGAACGGCCATCCCCTGGTTAGGTCGTCACCCCGGGCGAGGGCTTCATATTAAGCCACAGGGGAGGAGGGTCTGCTTCTGCAGGTGAGGGAGCTTCATTAAGGTTGGAATCTGCTCAGACATGCTCCTTCCAATCCCCTCTCCCCAGAGTTGTCCTATTTACACGCACACACGCACACGCACACGCACACGCACACAGCAGTGTGAGGCTGGAAGTGGACAATCTTTGATGTGATTCAGCAACCCAGGAAGGCAGAACACATCGGATTTCTAGTTGCATCAGCCTGTGGCTATAAGACATAAGAAATGTTCTTAGAACATCCATAGACATTCCTTGGTCCTCTGTGTCTTTAAAAAAAAAAAAAAGGTATTAATCGCTGAACTCATCTTATACTATTTTCATTAAGCTTTCTGGCAGAGTGAAAAACAGCTCCTATTCTGTAGTAGGGTATCCTTATTTTCAAATACAACCGGATAAGATTACCATCCCCAAATGCCCCCGTTTTCTTGGGAATTCTGAAACTATTATTAGGGTAAAAGTGCAGTTGCAGAGAACAGACCACACAGTAGCTGATTTAAGAAAGAAAAGACCCTTATCACGGGCTATTAAACACGTCCCAGAATCATTAGGAAAACTGCAGAAACAAACCCTGGGCTCTACGTCTAGGAACAACTTTAAATTACGCTGCTGTCTCTGGCAGCCACGAGAGCTGTTGCTTCTGCCACAGCCCGATTCCAGGGGGCGTCCGACCCAGGGATGAGAGCGGCCTGCACACGCTCTGGTCCCAGAACCGCACTAGCGCAGCTAGGACCCAAACAGAGAGGATACTCATTGCCCTTCTCGCATCCAAGCCCCAAGCAAATGTTTCTGCTCACCAGACCTCAATCACACCCGGAAAACCTAACTGCATGGGAGCTCTAGGAGATGAAACCTTTAGCATTGCAGCCTCCGCTCTAGACAGGCAGGCGAAGACACCGATCCAGAGTGTTGGCTCAAGTCCCTCGAGGATTTCTAGATGAAGTACCACCAAGAACCGTTAAGGGAAATGATGCAGTGCCAGTGGCTGCACGGGTGTTTGGGACTTGCCAGGAATCTCTTCTTGGCAAACAAACTGGGAGTCAGAGCAAGCCGAGAGGACGGAGGACCAGCTGTCTCACAAGCGCGGAAGGCAGTTCAGCCTCCGTGCCCATGTGACCTGGGTCAGAAATGTGAACTCTGAACTGCGTTCCATTGTTCCCTTCTTGTGCTGTGGAGTTTTCGAGTTCTCATCGGAGCTACTTCCATCATATTTTTTAAAGTTCTCCAATTTTATTTCAGAAAGAAAGAGAAAAAAGATTACTATATTCAAGATAGCCAGAAAAATAGCAAGAGAGAAATGGGTCCTACCAGTGGGTGATTCCCTCTGACAAGCTTCTCGCTTTAAGAATTCTCAGTTTATGTTGAATTTGGCAAATGAGAGGGAAATATGAATTTGTTTTTATTTTGAAAGGTGGATCTATACAGTTAACTGAGAGCTAGCATGCTGTATGAATGCTGATTAATTACCCCTCTTATAAATAACAACAATTAAGACACTGTTGGAGCTGTGCTGGTTTGCATATGCAAATTCTGTTTTTCTCCACTACTAGAAACCCACTGATCACAGCTGCATGAAAAATGTCCGCTTTATGAAGTTTCCATCCGTCTTCACATGATGATGCTTCGTTACGCAGAATTAAACAGCGTTTGCAGATGAAGAGATCTGACTTTCAATTATGACTGCCTTTAACTCCTAGAATTGCACAATTAATCCCTAAGAGGACTTACAAAGAATAACCATTTAACATGGAATCGAATAATAATACATTTAAACTGGGGTGCACTTGTGTGGGTGAGCCTGAGAATGTGTGTGCTGCTGGCAAACTGAACACCTGGGGCCTTTTGATTTCCAGAAGAGAAACAGTCCCTCAGGACCCGGAGCAGCTCCTGTTGGCAAGTTTGTTTTCTCTGCATCTTTTCCCACTTTTTCCCATGAGCGTTTTTAAACTGTAACTGTTTTTCTACGCTGAAATCACCTAATTACCTCGGAAGTTTACTAACAAAGCCAGAGAAAGGCCAATATTCCATCAGAGCCGAAACGGATTGTGTGAGCTGTTTTAACATTCCCCCCCCCCCCCCCCCGGCCACCAGAAACCAACCAGCTCGCTCTGTCCACTCACAGGCTCTTCTCAGCTCACACCAAGGCTGGTTTGCTATCATTTACTTGAATGTGTATTGGAGGTTTGCCAGCTTAAAAGAGAAGCTGGCTCTGAGCCTCCAAACCCAAACCGTGGTAAGAAACCATCTCACTTTTTTCCCCCAGTTACTCAGTCTAGAAGCCAAATATGCTGTAAAAGTAAAGTGGGGCATTTGTAGAAATCCAATATGTGTAATCTCAGAATATATATAAACACATATATATGTGTGTGTGTGTGTATACATATACATATACACACACACACCCGCACCCAACTTTTCTCTCAATTATGTGGGTCCAGCCTGAAACCCGCGTGGTTCCCCGGGCCTTGAACATCAGGTGGTAGACACGAGACTTTCCAAGAGTTGCACAACTAGTGCGTGTGGCTGAGCACGTGACTCCGCCTCCCGTTTAAAGGCTTCCTTCTCCAGGAAGATGCTGTTGATTAACCTGTAATCTGTCAGCACGTTATCTTGTGTTTATTGCCTAAGGCACAGCTCCAGAGAGGAATTCTTCACGGAGCACCTTGTCGGTGGCCATTTAAAGTACAATTGTGCATCTTAACTTCTTTTTTGGAGAACGGATGTTATTCTGAATAACCGATTCTATTGTTCTTCTGCTTCTCGCTTCACTTCTGTCTTTTGCAGACAGTATTTATCGAATGGATTTCTCCTGTGTAAGCAGGAAATGAGCCGCATCTGCTTGTGGTGTGCCACTGGGGGAAAAGAAACTTTCCTGAGACGAAGGGGAGTTGATACACATTGTAACCGACTCAATAAACTAATTCAAATATTGAAATATTGATTCTCATAAACTACCCAAGCACATTCAGCTGTTCCATGTTCTCAGGTGGTCACCTTTGGTGCCTCCCTGGAGAAGCTCCGGGGGGCCTCCCGGGGCACCAGCAGCTTCCGTTGCAAACAGCATCCATGTCCAGGGCAAGAACCCCTTCCCTGGTCTGGCTTCCTTACCTGGGCTTGCGAGGAGCGCCGTGTTTCTCCATCCTCCCAGAGTAAGAACTGACTCCAGTGAAAACCCACCTAGGAAGTCCACATCTTTTGTAAGTACCAGATGAGCCAGCCACGTTTGGTGCTTTTCATACAGGCACAAGCAAAAACTCGCTCCCACACTGTTTTTGATCATCTATTCAGGGGAGGGGCACAGTGATTTAGTTCACACGCCATCTCCAGTGAATGAACAACAGACCCCTGGGACACTGCCTGGAGCGGGTTGTGAGGTCCTATGTGAGCTTAACCGGGAAAGAACGTGTGTCAGGCACCGTTTTGCCTCGTCTCACATCCTTTGCTCTGGCCAATGCCGCAGCAACCACCTGCGCGCAGGTGAGGGCTGACAGCACCTCACTTCAGCTGCCCTGAGCATCTTTTGCCTTTTGTCCGGGCACGCTTTTGCCTCTTCCGTGAGGGATGTCTGCAGGGACCGCGCCAGTGGGCAGATTGCTGGAACAACCCCTGACTGTGGGGTGGGAGCCAGTGGCTTAGCGCTTCATTTCTGTCTTGGACAGGCAACTCTGAGGAACACTGTACACCATTCCTCAAGTGGTCCCTGGGGTTGAGCCCCAGTTGCCCACAGCAGTAACCACCTCTGTGATGCATCCATGGGCTGGCTTTCCCACCTTCCCTCTCACACTCTCTTCACCTCCCCATTCCTATCCTCTGAAACCCCTTCTCGAAGTAAGTTATTCCCATAAGAATTCTTATTCCTAGTTCTGCCTTGGTGGGGGGTGGAATCCAAGGTGAGAAAAAAACACCATGCTATATTATTGGGGTTATCCGGGAGTGAAGGGTTCATGGGGAGTTAAGCTCTAAGCCACATGGTTGCCACACCTTGTCTCTTCCATCCTTTGTAGTGATTTAAACACTGATCAGTAACACAGCAACGCCATGATGATTGTTCAGCTGAAAGCTGTTGTCATCATGTAAGGTTTGGAAGCAGCCATGTGTTTTACCCTCAAGTTCGAGCTTTGGTTCATTATCTTTAAAAGTCAAGACAAATTGCTCATCCTCATCTTCATCAATAATAACCTTGTCTGGCTGTGTCTTCTAGGTGTGCACATTTTCAAAATGTGATCTAAGTCTTGGGGAGGATCAAGTAGGGGCGAAAAAAAAAACCCCTGCTTGCAGGACTAAAATGTAAATGATAAAAGATAAGGGCAAACGTTAAAATAATAATACGTAATAGTATCTTCTAAGAACTAAATAAATGGCACAAAGGACAGATCAATAGCTTTAGAGTGACTCCTCAGGGGAGCAGGGGAGCGTGAGTTGGATGCAGCAAGGTCTGAACAGGCAGAGTTGCAGGCAGGGAATTCCAGGCTGAGGACTGGTCTGAGCCTAAGTCAGGGCTCAGCTTGCAGCATGGGGTTGTGCGTGGCGTGGTCAGGAAATGACAGATCAGCTGGTTTAGGGGAGAGGACATTTATGGAAACAGAGGGAGAAATTCGAGGGACTAGAGGTTCAGAATAAGAAACCTGGATGTTTATTCCACCAGCAGTAGGGTCTTCTTGACCGTTGATTCAAGCTGCTACCAGTCACACTTGACGCCTTCAGACCAGGAGCACTAAGAAAGGTCACACAGTGGAACACAAGCAAGGAAACCTCAGTCTGCCCTTGAACCACACGACTGCTCCCCCAGATCTTGGGAAGAGTAAGAAGTCAATGCAGGAATTTTGAATAATGCTTGAATACCCCTGTATTCAAGGCAAGGGGCAAGGCCCTCCTTATGATCTAAGCCTGAACCTTCCAGCCTCCAAACCTGGGGGTTTTTGGAACAAAGTCATTGATTTTTACAGAAATCATTGCCTCTAGGTTCTAAGACTTAGAAGATGCTTCTAAGATGTTCACAAAGCATTAGAAGCTTAACCCCCTAATACAGCCAAAGCCTTTCAATGATAAAATGATTAGGCAGTCAGGGTGGGGCAGGAGAAAATCTTCAGAATCTGCAGTGGGAAGATGGACTCAGCTGCCTCTTTTAAAGTTTAATTTATTTCACTTTTTTTTAATCTTATATTTTTCATTCTCCTGAAAAAGTTCATTCACTCAACAAATATTCTTTGAATGCTTAACCTGGAAGGCTATCAGAACACAGGCTTGGTGTCAGAGGTGCATCCAATTTCATCTTCTGACCATAGGATTGGTGCAGATTACATCTACTTTCTGGCCCTCAATTTCTCTCTATGTACAATGGGAGAAATGACATCCACCTCATAGTCTATTATAATAACTATGTCTATAAAATACCTATAGTAAGTGACCGATTAAAGGAAGCTTAAATTTTTTAAAGTTTCATTTTCCATATAATCCTAAAAATACTGGAGGATGAGTGTTGGGTGATGGGGTGTCAGCGAATCTCCTGGCTATAATTTCAGCAGTTGTGACAGACTCTTGTCTAAAGGAGGGACGTTGGTTAGAATTTAAATGTCTCCATTAAATCTCTAGATTTCTGCAGGGACCATAAATTCTAACTCACTTTTCATCTAGGGGTGGCCACGTCAGGCTCCATGGACTGAGCTTTGCTGTTTCCCCTCTGACTCGAGAAGAAAGTAAACTGAAAGTTGTTTCATGTGATCCATGCAAATCGCTTGGGACACCTGCTCTCTATTTTCTCATTTAAAAAGTCTTTCAGGCAATCTTGAAAGATGCCATAGCTTTTATCTTGTTCTTTCCATTCTTCAAGATTCAGTTATTTAAACTTTTAGTAAACGAGCATTATAATTCTGTTACATTAGCAACTCAGCCTAAAATTTTCTACAACTGATCATTGGCAAAAAGCATTTTAATACCTAATTCAATTTCCTTCGGCTGAGACAACAAAATGGATAAAAAATTCCAGAAATTTGCAAAGTCCCCGACACTCGTTAATAAGTCTGTTATCTCTGGTGGTACTGTGGTGATGTTTCTATTGACTGAAAAGCTTCGCGCGTGTTGGGAAAATACCTGAGTGACATTAGCAGGTGTATTTCTTTTTCTTTTTCTTTTTTTTTTTTATTGAGTTATAGTCAGTTTACAATATGTCAATTTCTGTACCAGGTGTATTTTTTTACTTATAGAAAAATAACAACAAAAAAAGCACACCAGAAAGATGATAGCCTTAGTTTCAAGAGCTATTTTTGTCTGAAAATGGAAGAAAATCTACCACATTTACCCACAGTTGACAAGTCCCCATCAGCTAGAAAGCAGGGCAAAGGAACATGCAAAATGTGGTTTCTGTCAGCAGTTTGAGGCATCCAACAACAAGATTTGGACCTCATAGTGTCTCCTTCCAAGGATGCTGCGCAAGCAGGTCTTTTCGTCACAAAAGGCAAAAGCAGTCACTGTTCAAACCAACTTGCTGCAAATACCAGCAACACTGTGAATTTCTCCGCAAGCCCATCCGCTGGGGTGGGCGGGGATTTAACAACCAGAGTAGCACAGCAGGCGACTCTGCCGAGAGCTCCTTTCTGCAGGATGGGCTCTGAATGCGGATGCAATCAGACCACGTGGGCTGCCCCGCTGAGTGTGAGGCTCCTTCCCCACGTGCAATGCCCCCTGGGCCTGAGCGTCCCCCGCGCCCCACCTCCCATCTGCTAGTCATTTCGGAGAGGATGTCTCCACGGTTCCCAGGCGCATTGCCAACTTGCCCAGCCTCCTGTCTTTCTCAGGCTGTGACCTCCTCCTGGAATGACTTGTGTTTATTTCTCCCCTTGGAGGAAGCAGACGCATTCTTCCTGATCTCTCTTACATTATCTCCCCTCCGAAGGCTTTCGAGACACCTTGCCTCCCAGAGGCACGTTCCAGAGCAGTCGTTTACCTTGTGTTATAGGCTTGGGTCCCCTCCCCCCTCCATGATTCATGTGTTGAAGTCCTAACACCCCAGTGTCTCAGAATGTGATTGTATTTGGAGACAGGGTCTTTAAAGAGGTAACTAAGGTTCAGTAGGTCGCTCGGGTGGGCTCAAGTCTCATGAGACTGCTGTGCTTATAAGCGGAAGAGATTAGGATACCAGACGTGCACAGATGGACAGCCATGTGAAGACACGGGGAGGAAGTGGCCATGTACGAGCCAGGGAGAGAAGCCAGTCCCGCCGACACCATGATCTTGGACTTCCAGCCTCCAGAACTGTGACAAGTAGATTTCTGTTGTTGAAGCCGCCTCATGTGTGGTACTTTGTTATGACAGCTCTAGCAGAACGAATACACCTTTCTAGCGCCTCCCACCAAAATGTAAGTCCCCCAAATCACAGGCTGAGCCTCATTTCCACAATATATACTCAGTAAGTGCTTACTGAATGAACAAAGCTGGAGATGAGGAAAGGACTAGGCAATGGATTTAGTGAAGTAGTGAAGAGTTAAAAGTGATGACAGAAATGTTGCCCCACCCTCTTCTAATCAAAATGTTTAGAAATAGTCTCACTGTTTGCTAATTGCAAAGCTGATTTTTTTAAAGGCAAACATTTCAAGACAAATAAAGAAGTGTCTGCTCCACGTGGTGGCTCTTCCTCTGCTACCTGGCATTCCCCAGAGCAGACACCAAACAGAGACCGCCAGCACCCAAACAGCAGACGTCAGCAAGCAGTCCTGTCAGTCTGAAAGGTGAGCTGAAGTTAGCTTCACTTGCCTTGATAGGTATGTCCATCTCACACTCTGGAAATACCAGCCCTCTCGTTGGATTAGGGAACCCAGAAACAAGTGCCTAAAATCCTCTTTATTCTCTGAAGGGCTTCTTCTGACTTCCATTCAGTAAAGAATTTGCTCTTTCTTTTTATTTGTAAGCATATTAAATACTTCTTACGACATGAAAGAACTAATTGAATCCAGTTTTTCAAGAGCTGGTGTATAGCAACATAACTATAGTTAACAATATGGTATCGTATACACAGACCAAACCATCATATTGCACACCTTCAGCACACACAATTTTCAATTGTCAACTACACCTCAATAAATTGGGGGGGAAAATAAAGACATAAATTAAAAAGCATTTGCTCTTTGTTTTTATTTGTACAAGGATTCACTACTTCTTTCTTTAAAGTATAGTTAGTTACAATATGCCACTTCCTGCTATATAGCATAATGTCCCAGACATAAATATATATATATACACACACACATATATTCATTTTCATGTTATTTTTCATTAAAGGATATTACAAGATATTGAATATAGTTCCCTGTGCTATACAGAAGTTTGTTGTTTAATCAATTTTTATATATAGTGATTAATATTTCTAAGTCTCTAACTCTCAAATTTCCCACCCGCTTTCCCCTGGTAACCATAAGATTGCTTACTATGTCTGCAACTCTGTTTCTGTTTTGTAGATGAGTTCATTAGTGTCTTCTTTTTCCTTTTTTTAGATTCTACATATGAGTAATATCATAAGGTATTTTTCTTTCTCTTTCTGGCTTACTTCACTTAGAATGACAATATCCAGGTCCATCCATGTGGCTGCAAATGACATTATTTTAGTCTTTTTTATGGCTGAGTAGTATTCCATTGTGTACATATACCACAACTTCTTTATCCAGTCATCTGTCGGTGGACATTTAGGTTGCTTCCATGTCTTGGCTCTTGTAAATAGTGCTGCTATGAACATTGGGGTGCATGTATCTTTTTTAATTAGTTTTCATCTTTTCCAGATATATGCCCAGGAGTGGGATTGCTGGATCACGTGGTAGGTCCATTTTTAGTTTTCTCAGGAAACTCCATACTGTTTTCCATAATGGCTGCATCAGATTCACTACGTCTTGTGATAAGTAAGGGTTTACTAAATCTACGTCCATTCACTTCTTTACCATAAATGTATGAGTGAATGTGTTTCATACACGTGTAAGTGTATTGTGATTAGCTACCTTTAATTAATTCATCTGTGTAGCAAATACCGTTTCAGTGACTTCTGTGTGCCAGGTTGTTGGGGAAATGATAGGAAACAAAACAGAAAAAAAAGTCCCTGCTGGCAAGGAGCTCATGCTCCAGAGAGATAAAATTAACTGGGAGGGGGACTAGGGACATAGAGGGAACACTGGTATGGATGGATGGGTGTGGGGGCTTTTAGGGGCTGCAATTTTTAAGTAGCGTGATCAGGGAAATACTCACTGAGAAACTGATGCTGGAGCCAAGACCCAGAGGAGGTCTTGTGCAAATGTCCTGGCTGAGGCTTGTCTGACATGCCAGGGAGCATGACAAGGCCGGTGTGGCTGGCGCTGAGTGAGGAAGATGACTCACAGAGGTGCCCCGGGAGTGGGGCCGGGGCGGATGTCAGAGAAGGGAGCCCCTGGGGGGCGGGGGCAGAGGAGTGCTGCATGGGATGTGGGTGTTAACGGGGTCCTTCTGGTCGCCGTGCAGAGGACAGGCTGCAGGGGAGGGTCTCCCCAAGGCTGTCCTGCAATGACGCGGGTGTAGGTTTCACCATACGCACCTGTGCCTGTGGATAAACGCACACACGCCGATAACATCTCCCCCTGCGGCAGATAAGCGCCTGCAGGCGCAGAGCCGCTCACTGCCTCTCCTTCTACATGTGCTGCTGTTCCCTCCCAGACTGAACCCACATGTGACAAGCACTTGTGTCAGTTCCTCTTGACACAAGAAAGAGCTTTACTTACCATGTTCTTACTCGATCGTGGTCGGTGGGCAGCAGAGGGAAAAAATTAGCCTACTGTGTGCTTTTCCCTCCTCGTATGCACCTCCCTCTGGCAGTCTCAGCAGATGGCTTCTCCAACCCATGCTTGAGATTTAGTCAAGAGTGGTTTTCCCTTCACTGCTAGTAACTCAACCATCTGAAAGGAGGATTTCCAAGGTCAAAAATGACAGTGTCTTAGGAAAATAGAATTTACATAAAACTTACTTGCATCTCTAATAGTGTTTGATGGGTACGTTTCAGGAAATTCAAAAACCGGTTTTGTTTTTTGTTTTTTGTTTTTTTGGTTTGTTGTTTGCATTCCCTTCTGATTCGCTGTGAAATTCAGACACAGGCTCACATCCTAAGCTTAGTTGGTGTTCTTTTACACATATTCCCGAAGGATTCATTAATTTCAGACATAGAGTAAACTCAACTGATCGCAGTGGAAGACAGAACCCGCATTGAAAATAACCTTGAAGATGAAATGCTAGAGGAAGAGCTGCATTGAGCAGCCAGCTCACTTCAAGGTGGGCTCTGATAAGGGGCACTTAGAGCCCTTGAGAAATGGGAAGGGTTACCTGGAAAGATATTTCCCCCAAGTTTCCCAGAATTTGAATTAAAAGAGAAGAGAGGCTGCTTGAACACATATTGGAGGACTGAAAATGTTTGAGACACTGTCACCACCGCAGTTGTGTGTCTGCAACTCTGTTCTGGTCGTGACAACAGGTGCAGTCAGGCTCTATTTTCCAACAGCTTTTGAATCTTGCAACAATTAACAGTGTTCATCTCTATTCAATATCTTGTAATAACCTTTAATGAAAAAGAATATGAAAATGAGTATATGTGTATGTCTATGCATGACTGGGACACTGCTGCGCACCAGAAATCAACACATTGTAACTGACCGTACTTCAATTAAAAAAAATAACAATAGTGTTCTTCTCAAGAAAAAGAAAAAAAAAACCTCTTTTTTTTTCACATTTAAAAGCGTTCCTCACAAACCCTCTTTCTGAGCTACACTTTTTCTATTTTCTAGTGGAAATCATAACCACAGGTTACCATGTTTTCTTTCCTGTGTTTGAAAACCACTTGTGTTTTAGTGAAAGCATGAAGGAGAACAACGAAACAGAAGACTTTAAAACACTGCGTCCCTGTCGCTGGAAATGAAAATGTCTCATTACTGACAGCTTCCTCTGCTGCAAGAAATTCTGGTAAGCTGACAATGGAACTTTTGCGTCCATCAGTCTCAGCTGAATACAAACCACATTTAATTATCCAGAGTAAACCGCACCCCCCCCCCAAAAAAAAACAGCTACTTGTCAGAGTTCGGTTATTTTGTACCTTATGGACTTCTAAAATTGAAAGGAATGGTCACTTACTCATCACTCCATGTTACTGCTGGGGAAACTGCGGTCCAGAGAGATGAAGAGACTCGCCCTTATCCACCAGCTTGTCAACGCTGAAGGCTGAGCATAGCCCTGGAGCTGCATTTCTCTGAAGCCCGTACGCTCTGCACACACCACCCTGCCTCTCGGCACAGCAGATACTGGAAAGGCGTGGGGATATATGTTGAAGGCTTACTTGGCAACTTCCATATACTTTATTTAAACTAACTCTTCCCTATGAGGTAGGTGACTGGAGGCAGAGAAGTGTTGTAAAATGCACTGAGTACCTACTATGTGAGCAGGAAGTTTGTGTCATCAGAAGACTTTGATAATCAGCATTTAGCTGCTACTGAAGAGAAAGAAAAAGGTGATGGTGCTTCTCGAAGGCTGAGAGTTGGAAACCAAATATGTTAGCATTTACGCTTTACTAAAAGCATGGCTTGCAAATTCCCCCTGTTGCCCTGGCTTCCTTGGCAACACCAGAGATGCCCCCAGGACCCTGCTGACCCACTGTCACAGGACACATCCTAACACTCGCAGGTTTGCACGAGGGCTGCAGGCAGAGGGTGGGCTGACAAGCCAGGAGCCTGCAGTCCATCTGAACCTGGACCACATGGACCTTCCTTCCGTCCAGCGCACTCTCTCTTGCTACACCTCTCTCTGCTCTCAGCCCAGCACCTGGTGCCTTGGCGTGGCTGCTCCTTGAAAGATTCCGTTCCAGCACCTGATCCTGGACTCGGCAGGTGTAGAAACTCAGTTTTGCCTGGGTCATCCATCTCTGATGCAAAAACACGCACCACCATCACGGAGGGTCCACCGCATGAGATAACTAGTATCCGATCAATCAGGAGATGAAACCACAGATCGAATGGGTTCTTCATGAGCAAAGAAATATTTGAAAACACTATGATAGAGGAAGGCGGGTGTTGTCAAAAGGATGTTTCATCAAGTTAATCAAGCCTTATCCTTCTGCAGTTTAGGAACACATCTTTTGAAATGAACATTTTCAGCTCCTGAAGTTAAAAAGTACAATTAAGTACACTTGAATGATTCAGCAGACAAGCAGACAAAATTTAACCATCCTTTTTAATATTCTTTATCATCTCTCAAGCTCTCTATCACTGTAAACCTTATCTTTAATTATCTCAAGTAAAAATGTACCTGGTGGTTCTTGATTGCTTTTATATTTTATGCCAGTTATTTCATGATGTTTAAATCTGAGACATGCTACCTCCTCCCATCTGTACTTTACATTCTTCTGGTTTTTGTTTTTTTTTTGTACTTACATTCTTGATTAGACTGCATTTGGAAATTGTCACGAACTGCCTTTCACCCAAGTTGGGAAATACTCTATTTTTAAAAATTTTGAGGCACTTACCCACTGACTGTAATGTGGACTTCAAAGATTCTTTTTACTGAAATTTTGCCTTTCTAGAACAAATATTTTATATTATCTACACTGAACAGGGTGCAGCAGTAGGGAACTAGGGGAGGGACAGAGACAAAGACACAAGCGCAGATCTGAGGCTGAGAGGCTGTCAGTGGGCAGGTGCGTGGTAGGATTTCAGAGAGAGGCTGCTGGGAAAATCAAAGGGCAGGGGAGCCTCCCAGAGGAAGAGGAGCCTAGAGTTGGAGCGGTGAGCAGCCAAAAGGACTGGAAGCACCTTATGTCTCACTCCTTCAGGCATCAAACAAGAAAAAAGGACCCAGAAAGTATTCGTGACTTGTCTGAGGTCACACTGGCATTAAGCTTACCTTGTTGCCATGTTGAATAGCACAAAGAGAGGGAGAGAGATAAGGAGGGAGACAGAGGGACAGAGACAGAGAAACAGAAAGAGAGAGACAAAGAAAAACAGAGGCAGACAGGGACGGCGGGACAGAGGGAAGAGAGAATTAACCCCTCCGCCACACGGTCTGCACTCACTGGGCTAATGAGCCGTCCGTCACCTGGGCCACCGACCCTGTTTCTGGCTACAGAGAAAGGACTTTATGAATATGATACTGCATTTCATTTTCAAATAACTTTTCAATATTCAATTTACTTAAGCTGATAAACATACCGTTCGCCCATTTCTACCTCTGCCCCCCTCCCCAGGTCATCAACCTGTTCTCTGTGTCTATGGACTTAGTGCTTTTTGGTTTTAGGTTCTACGTACAAGAGGGATCATACAGTATTTGTCTTTCTCTTTCTGACTTACTTCATTCAGCATAATGCCTTCGAGGTCTGTCCATGTTGTCACAAACGGCGAGGTTTCAATCTTTTTTTTTTTTTTTTTTTTTTTTTGCTGAATATTTTTCCGTATTCCACACTATTATTTCTTTATCCAATGATCCATCAATGGGCACTTAGCTGGCTTCCCTGTCTTGGCTATCGTGAATGATGCAGCAGTGAACACAGGAGTGCAGGTATCTCTTTGAGATAATGATTTCATTTCCCATGGATATGTGCCCAGAAGGGGGATGGCTGGATCACATAGTAGCTCTGTTTTTAGTTTTTTCAGGCGCCTCCATACTGTTTTCCATAGTGGCTGCACCAATTTACATTCCCCCTAAAAGTGCACAGCTGTCCCCTTTTCTCCAGTCCTCACCAACACTTATTTCTAGTCTCTTCCAAATAATTTTTTTTTAATTGGGGTTGACATGTGGGGAAAAGTACACAAGCCACGTACGTGCAGTGAGATGAACTTCTGCAAAGTGGGCATGTCCGTGTAACCCCCTCCTGCGTCAAGCGATGAAATGTTACCAACGCAGCCTAAGCCACGCTGATGCCCACTTCCAGACGCTGTACCATCCACCTCCCACAACGTAACAACCGCTCTCCTGACTTTTCACGGCAGGAATTCATTTTACTCACTCTTGAGCTTTGTGGAAATGAAATCACACAGCATGTCTTCTTTTGGACCTGGCCTCTTTCACGCAACATTACGATTATGAGATTTGTTCAGACCACAGCAGTTTGTTAAAATTCATTGCTGCATCGTGTCCACTGACTGAGGTACCACAATTTAATTATTCATTCTACATTTGGTGGACACTTGGGCTGTTGCCAGCGTGGAGTGATTATGAACAGTGCTGCAATAAATACGTGGTACCCATCTTTCAGTGCACGTCCATATACATATCTGTGGGTTATGTCCTCATGAAACGCCTGGGTCCGCGTCTGCACATGCTCAGCTTTAGTAGCTACTACAAGTTTCCCAAAGTTGGACTAATTTGCACGAGAACTCCCCTTTCTCCGCCTCCTCCCCATAATGTACATAACGGAGTCACTATGTCCAGGGAGTTACAAAGTAGATTATGGAATCTGGGAGATTTTCTTTTTTAGCTAAGGGGGAAAAAAGGGGGGCAGAATTTAAGTTTAGAACCAGGGAAGAAGTCTCCATTCTATCCAAAGGAAATCACGAGGGAAAGAAAGAGAGTCTGCAAAACGGAAGTAAATAGAGATTTAGGAAAACAAATGCATGTACAGTAGCTTCTTAGAAAAGACACTTTTCAGTGCCTCGACACTCTACGGAGCACGCAAAAGGCCGTAATAATCTCAAACATCCATGTTTTAAGACTTTCCATTGATTCATTGTTCGGATTCGTTGGCTCTGGTCCTCACTCCCTGCCCAGGAACAGTGGGAACTCGGTAATCACCTTGCAGCAGCTAAAATGTGCGGCATCTCAGCTGCTTCACTCAGAAGCTTTTTTAAGTTCTTAAGTCTTTTTAAGTTCTCCTGGCAGGTCAGGTCACATGATATGCAGCTTCTCAATCAATGGCTTCCTTGTTTTTTTGCTGGGGGAGAAACTTTCTTAGTGTGATTACAATGTAGCCTGCATTTCTGCAGCCCTGCTGAATTGATGTAACACCCAAACTTATTTACTTAATCTGGCAACTTAGTACAAATCGCTTTAGCCTGACCAAAAGCTTTTTCTTCTGGTTTAAAAGTGCGTGACCCAATAGGTAAACAGGGAGTTGGTTTTCTTTCACTGCGCAGTGGAAACTGCTTAAAACAAGTTACATTTGAAGAAAAAAAAATTTTTTTAAGCCATTCTGTGGAGTTACGGGGCAAATTTAAGCAGCATCATTATTCATCCTTTAAGGCATTTGTGTGTGGAGGAGTAATTTTTGTCATTTAGTAAAAAGCAAAGCAGCTGGTCTTTTTAGAGCAACCAGAACATTCTAATCATCTCCCTAAGAGTCATATTTGCATCTCCTCAACAAATAAAAGTCAACAAATCAAATAAAAATCAAACAATTTTTAAACAGATATTGCAGACTGCAAACTATAAATTGTGGGCTGCTGATGGTTTCAGCTTCAGTCTCAAGATACGTGCTCTCAGCCAAGACTAGAACAAGAGACCAAAGTATTAACAGTGATCTTTATATTTTGAGATTACTAGGGTTTGTAAATTTGTTTTATATACATTTAAATATTTTTCAAATTTTCTATACTTAGTATTCATCAGTTTACAATGAGGCAACATATAATAGTTATTCTAAAAATAAAATAATTCCAAAAATTATAGATAAAATCATGTTAAGGAAATATACCAAAATGTTTATTGTCTTTGGATTGTGAAGTTATGGGTAATCTGTTTTGTCTTTTTTCTTTTCTCTAATTTCTAGATGTGTGTGCGTACATATAAATGCATAACTTCTACCATATGAAAAATTATAAACATTATTTTTTTCAAACTCTGCATGCAGAATATGACCTCTGTGTTTAGCCTCTTTCGTTAGTGGCCAGAATTCTCTGGACACAGTTCAGCATTGGTCCAAGTGAGCCCCACCTGGGTTCTGATTCTGCCCCCACCGCTCACTTGCTGTGTGATTAAGCTACTAACCCACTGGAGCCTCAATGTTAACATCTGTAAAGTGGAAGTAACACCAGCCCTGGTACAGGACTGCTATGAGGCTAACCAAGATGACACATGTAAATGGTACAGACATTCTACAAAGGGCAATTGACCTTTCAAAGTACAACATTCTCCTCTTAAGGTTTATAGGGATCGAAGTAGTTCAGAGGTTTACCTACTCAATCTGCCTTATGAAACTGGCCAGATGTAATAGGAAAGCCTCCCTTTTCATGAATTTTAAAACAATACAATGTATATCTGATTTTTGAGCATATCTCCATCAAGTTCAAATATGAGATATAAAAGAATTAATTTATTTTTCTTTATTTTTTTGTGTTGTGTAAATGTACAAATATAAGCTACTGATATGGTTAAATATTACAGATTTTTCTTTAATCATCAGAGTTATTTTATTCAAGTACTGGGCAATTCAGGTGTATGGGTGTGTGTGTGTGTGATGTATAAAATGGAGATGGAACATCTGCTCTCTGAATGCTGTGCTGAATCCCAAATGTAAGACTTTAGTCTTTTGTTTGCTGACTGCCTAGTGACCAGCAGGAAAAGAAAAGACAAGAAAAGTGAAAAGGAAAGGAAAGGAAAAAAGAAAAAAGTCAGCTGGGATCTACTCACAACATACGAGCCAATATAAGTTTAAAGAAATAACCAAACTCGAGGGTAAACATTTGTTGCTGAAAAACCATTTCAAGGGTGATATGCTTGCACCACAGGATAAAACGGGACCATGGGACAGAGCACATCTAACCTACTCATAGAAGAGCCAAATATGGCCAATTTAGCCTCCTTGGGCCAGTGTTCTCACCACTAAGGAAAAAAGAAATTACTTATATTTTCGTTTCACAAAATATTTACTTTCAAGTGAATGGCTGAAACTATGGCGTAGTCAGGAAAGCTGCACACGGAGAAGAGAGTCATGACTGTCAAGGTCTTCCTGTGCCCTCAGTATACGACTTCCTTGAGAGTATTTGAATTTTTATACCAGTGACTATATTAATTTAGCAATGAGTAGGAGGTGCAAATTTTATTACATTTCCCATCACTAACAATTAGGACTTTCTTTTCATTGCCATGACTCATCTCAAGGGATTTGTTGTAAAAATCAAATGAAATAATTGAAACAAAGTGTTTGTCACCATGCCCAGACACAAGCCATGAACGCACAGTGAGTTTTAGCCAGTATGAGGTTCACTCATAATCTCTTTCTTAAATGAAGACGTAACACCGGCCTCCCCTACCTTGTCTAAGATTTTAAAATTAGCTCAACATTACTAAGCTTATAATGACAACAGAACTTCCAAAAATATCACATTATGAACATTATTCCTTTCAGACATCAGGGTAAAATCTGCATTCACCTTTCACCACCGCACTCATGGTCTGGAAGAGTTGATAACAATCTCCCTAAGGCAACTGTATTTCAATATTAAACACAAACAAACAAACAAACAGAAAACCTTACTATCAACAGTAGTCAAGTTTTACTTACTCTCCAAAAGGAGAACCAATTTCTGCTTCAGGGTTTTAGGGCTCTCATTTGGCAATAAAATATTCTAACTTATAATTATCCTTTTGTTCCCCACCTGGATGTCTAAAGATGGATTGAAAAGAAGAAAAACTCTCCTTCCTGTGTCCAGATTGTGAATTTAAAAGACCTGTTTTTTAGCAGCAGTGGTGTTTTTATTGAGGTACAGTTGACTTACAGTATTATATTATTTTCAGGTGTACAACACAGCGATTCAAAAACTGTGCAGATGATACTCCATTTATAGTTACTATGTAATAATGTACAATAAAATACCTGGGGTTTTTTTGTTTGTTTGTTTGTCTCTGCCTCTTTTGTCCAGAGATCCTACAATAATTTTGACATTTTTCTGAATAAATTTACACTAGACTCAGCATGCTTCTCAAATCTTTGGTTAGGGTGGGTCGTGGTCTTCCAATTCCAAGCCAATTCATCTGGGGATTCAGGTGGACCGCTTTATAAACACTCTGCCAGGCCTGTGGAAAAGCAGCCAGCTGGACAGTCCAACGTCTCATGAAACTGTCCGAGCTGGTTTCCCCCAAGTGGTGACTTTCTGCAGAGATGGAAGGGTCCATGTGAAACGATCCTTTGTTCCCGTAGTATGGTCATACCCTGCTTCTCCCCTAACACCATTTCTCTCCAAATTGAGGCTCATAATAAGAACACTTTCTTTTTCATTCCAATCCCATGTCCTTTGTGGAAGGTCAGCCTCACAGAAGGGTAGCCAGAGCTGGTCTTTTGGGGAGGTAGCGAATCATCGCCGAGTAGGGCCAAATTAAAGCCAAAGAGACATCTCAGGCTTCCTTCAGCAAACCCCAAGTTGAGGCAAGATGGACTGCGATGTTTCCAGAGCCGAGATCCCAGGGAGTCATTCGCCCCCCAGCCCTGGACGGAGAGCAGGCAGCGCGTCTTTCCCAGCTCAAGTGAACCGAAGCGGCTCCCCCCAGTCTGTCCTCAGCGCGATTCCAGGAAACTTCAGGGCAGAAGCTGAAAGTGTGGAGGGGGGAGAAGTACAGAACTGAAAGTATGGGTGTGTTTAAAAGAATGAGTGGAACCTCACCACCCACATAAGCCCCTTCAGGAAATGCAATTTCCTCTTCCAGGAAATAAAGGTGTGGAGAACTTCTGAGCAGCAGCCATGTTTATAAAACAATGAGACCATGTCTGATGCGAAGCAGAAATGCCGGGTAGCGGGGGGCAGGGAAGGCCGGCTGCACTGGACGCTGGGGTCGGAAAGGTCAGGTTTCCCTAACACCCAGCAGGAACAAGAACAAATTGGGATTTTTTTTCCCCCTTTTAGATGCAATTCAAGACAAAAACAAAAACTCTTTCCTGACATATGATGGATTTGTTTTACAAGATCCAGTCTTCAGATTAATGGGTTTCCAATTGTAGGACCACATGGTTACAGAGAAACATGGGTCTCCAGAGACCAGTTGTCCCAAAGAGAGAGAGGCAGAGAGTGGAGGGTCTGGTTATAGGACGCAGGCAGTATTCAACAGTGCCCGAGGGCTCTGCTTCAGGCGGGCCTCAGTTTAAGTCCTGGTTGTGGTACTTTATCAAATGCGGGATCTCGGGCAAGCTGTCTAATCCTTCTAGACTGCACTGTTCTCATCTCTAAAACAGAGGTGATGGTGAGGATATAATATCTACCTCTTAAGAGTGTTATGGCGGTTCAATGAATAGTATATCGGAAGCTCTCATCGCAGTGACCAGTGGACAGGAACTCCGAATATGATGACGACCATCACCATTGGAAATGTTTTAAAAGCCACTGACTTTTTTTTTTAATTGAAGTACAGTCAGTTACAATGTGTCCATCTCTGGTGTGCAGCACAGTGTCCCAGTCATGCATAGACATCTGTTCATTTTCATATTTTTTCCATTAAAGGTTATTACAAGATATTGAACATAGTTCCCTGTGCTCCACAAAAGAAACTTTTTAAAAATCTGTTTTTATATACAGTGGCTAACATGTGTAAATCTCAAACTCCCAAATTTATCCCTTCCCACCCCTCTTCCCTGGTAACCGTAAGATTCTTTACTAAGTCTGCAAATCTGTTTCTGTTTTTCAGATGAGTTCAGTGTCCTTTTTTTTAGATTCCACATATGAGTGATATCATAAAAGCCACTGATTATTGAGTAAATTAAAAGGACATAAGACTTTTCCCTTGAGCTCCTACATGTACTTAACCTTCTCAAATAATCCATGAAAACCCCAGCAGTGAGGAATGACTGGGTTTGCTGTCTCCTTGGCACTGGGGCAATCACAGTCTGCCGTCTCTCTTCCGTGTGATGGGCTCTGTTTAAGGACGGCAGGAGGAAAAGGAGGAAGGCACCTGGAAGCAGGAGGCTTCTCTTCCGCAGTCTGCCGAGAGGAGCGGGGCCTTCTCAGCAGGGGTCCTCCTTCCAGCTCTGCCACCTTGTTCTCAGCCACAGACATATCTTCCCACCAAATCACAATGGCAAATATACAGTGAGTGCCTACTGCGAGCCAGCACGTGGAGGTCGGTCCACGCTCAGACCTCCTGGCTATGATCTTCCAAGAGGTGGCAGCCTCTCTGCTGGATGACCCTGGCCTGAGGGTCCATTCAGTGCTGTTAGTTATTGATAAATGCAGAGGGAGGTGGGGGTATAACTTTCAGAGAACATATTTTTATCTTTAAAAGGCGAGTGTGTTTGCTTTGCTGAATTCATACAGATTAGGGGAAAGAGTTACCATCTCTGGTTTCCCAGCACAGGCCTGCCACAAGGCAGCAGTGTGAATTAAGTCATCAAACCCTCCTGGGGCTCGGTTTTTCATCTTTAAAAGTTTGGAGCTAGGTGTAGTCTGAGGTCCTTTTCAGCTGACGGTCTATATTTCCATAATCAGAAGCCTGCTAATCCAAGGTTTGGCTCTTTCGTACCTTTTTAATTGAAAGAAAGAAAAGAAAGAAGAAAGGGAGGGGAGGGAGGGAGGGAAAAAAAAGAAGAGAGGGAGGAAAGAAGGAAGAGAATAAAGAAAAGAAAAAGGACTATTTATTTTCCAGACTAATCCGGGCTTAGTACGTCACAGCAGCAAACGCCTTGACCAAGTGCATTTTAACCACTGGGCCACAGCTGAGAGGGAGCAGCAGCACTGGTAACCAGTGTGCAGGTTTTCTAACCTGAATACACAATTAACCGTATAGAGTACAGGGAAAAGCACCCCAATTATCCTCACCACGAGCACCATTAGTACCACCAACCAGGCGTGAAAGTCTTCAAATGACAAGTGCATGGGTGGGACATCTCAGTGCAGCCGCAAGGGTTGCCAAGTTTAAAGCAGTGCGACTTTGGAAATGATGTAGAACAGGACAGTGTGCAGAAACAAACCATTGAAGTCAGAGACAGAACTTAGGAAGGCTTCTCCAGCGGACAGAAGGGCACTCAATCCTCCTCAGCTGGGCCATTTTAAAAGAGCTCCGTTCACAAATCCTTTGTGGTGTAAAAGCCGGCAAAACAGACGGAGCCCTTTTTGCCTAATGATCTCGCTCCTTCCCGTGGGAAGGCTCGTTTTCGCTTTTCGGTTTGGTCAGATGGAGAGTCATGTGGTCTCAGGGCCCCTCTCCCCCGCGCGCGCGCGGCGCGCGCCGCAGCCTCCCCGGCGCGGGGACGGGGCCTGGCCTCGGACCCGCGGCGCCGCGGGCGGGAGCGCGGGGCGGCGCGCGGGGCGGGACCTGGAGGCGCGCGGCGCGCGGCGGGCGGTGCGCGGGCCGCGGCTCCGGGGAGGGCGTCCGGGGAGCCGGCTCGGCGGCGGGGCCGCGGGGTGACGAGCGCCCCCTGGCCGGCGCCGCCCTCGGGCGCACGCACCCCGCCGGCCGCCCGCTCCCGCGCCACCGCCGCCACCGCCGCCACCGCCGCCCCGCCGCGCGCTCGGCCCCCGCGGCTGCTGGCAGGTAAGTCCCCGCGCCGGTCCGCCGGCTGGAGAGGGCCGGCGCCGGGGGGCCTGGGGCGGAGATCGGGGTGGAGGGGAAGCCGGTCCAGGAAGGGGCGAGCAGGATGACCACGGAGTCGGAAAGAGCGACAAGAGCCGCAAACTTTGGGTCTAGTTTCCGTGGTCCCTCGCGCGTGGGGTGCCTGGGGTGCCCGGGATGCGCGCGGACCTTGGCCCGGAGGGGGCCGGCCGGGGCTGGGGCCGGGGCGCCTCCTCTCCCTTCTCGGGTTTTCTCTCACCTGAACTAACGCGGAGGGAGGGAGGGAGGAAGGGAGGAAGGGAAGAGGGCGGCGGTGAGTTTTAAGTTCTCGGCACACATTTGGAAGGAGAGTTGTTTGGTGCAGCGGCAACCTGTCCACAGTGAAATAAGTTTTCTTGGCGTTTGCTAGAGAAGCGGACGGGGTTGCCAGCATGAACGCTTCCGAACAAACCAAGTTTCTTTTCAGGGGGCTGGGGGCAAGGCGAGGCGGGTTTTGATGGATAACGAAAAAAGTCTGGTGCTCAGTCCTGTGACCTTGGGTGAGAGTGTTTGTTTTTGAGCTTTGAGGGCCACAGGTTAAGAAAGTAGAGTTAATGCCTTTTTTATTGGATGTTTACTGGGGCTCAGATTATCAGTGTGAAATGGATGCTAACGGCTCGGCACTCACCACGGGGATGCACGAGGGGAGACCCGAGGCAGGCGCGCTTGGAGATGCTGGGATTTCTGCCGGGAGAGCGCTAGTGTGTTGCTCTGTCTTTGGGATTGTCCTGCTCAAACTGGTGCTAATAAAAGATGATGGAGTGATGGCCCAAGCTGACAGGGAGGGGGGTGATGACAAGGGGAGAAGACTGAAAACGCATTGCTTTGTCCCTGTCCGTGGAGAGAATGACCCATCCCTAAGGAGTGTGTGGGTCCTTCAGGTGCAGTGCCCTTTCTGGACACACGTCTGGTGGTTTTGTTGTTCCCATTGCATTGTCCCATCACTGGCTTTTCCTGGTGGTGGTGGAGAGGGGGATATTTAATAGACAAGCCCTATTCGTAAGTTCCGCGTTGCCCCACCCCCACCCCAACCTTGTGAATCTCCGTCTTCGTTTTTTTCCCCTAACCGATCTTTGTTAAGTCCTGTAAAATGGCAGTCTTACCGCGGATGCTTCATCTCTTTTAAAAAATGCTGTGTCTGGTGGGAGGGAGGGTGACATTTACTAATCTGGTTGCAAATTACTTTTGAAGTTCATGCACAGCTGTTTAACATCCCTCGGAGATCAGTCCATTGTTTGAAGCAGGTGTCTGCCGCAGACGCAGACGTATCTTGTGAGTCTTTCTTCTGCTGATTGAACGCACATATATTTAAAGACACAGCATAGGAGGAGCTTCTAAAAGCTTCAAAGCCCCAGCTGTGGAACTCCTCCAAGTGAGCAATTAAGTCTAAATTAAGTTGTTTTGTTTTGGGTTTTTTTTTTCCCTGCCTCATAAACTTTTATCTCTGATTTCAAGAGTCGCCTGTTCGGCGTCACCAGCCTTTGTTCCAGCCTCTTGTGATTTTTCTTGTAAACTTTTAAAACGTAAACTTCCAGGGAGGACTCTTGCCTCTACCCTCTGCCTTGTCATGTTCACTTCCGCCAGCGTCTTGTGCGGCAGGTAGTGGCTCGCGGACGGCAAGAAGCTCTTGCACCAACTTCTTTGTCGTTCCTCCGCCGGTGCCCACCTCCCTCCAACAGAGGCTTCGTTACTGAGTCTGCTTGGAAGGCACCTGGATCAGCAGCTGAACTTCCTTTTGTTGGTAGGTCACTTGTCTTTCAGGTGTGCAGGGATGTTATTCAGCTAGCCACACCTCGGTCCTTCTCAGAGTCTCAAAGACCCCTTTCAACACAGATGTGAGCTTTCCCTGTTATGGCAGGTCCTGGAGACCCCCTTGAATAGCCTGTTTGCCTTTGGCTGTTTCTCTAAAAGTCCCTCATTCTGCGGCAATATATTCTCGAAATTCGTCTGTGTAATGAATTTGATGTTTTATCTAAAATTCCGTGTGGACTAGCTCTAGGATTTTCTTCTGAGCATGTGGGCTTATGTACAAATCTGTAACTGGCATTCAGGAATTAATCTCCACAAATCTTCTTACAGTGCAGAATTTGATGATAGGACATTTGTCTTCTTTCAAAATACGAGTAGGAATCAGTACTTCCTGCCCTTAACGCATTTCATGGTCTAGGGTTACTGATGACCTTGTTTGCCCCTGGAAGTATTGCTAATGTAGTACTGTAATGAGACTGTGTGTTAATAAGGGTATTTTTGACTTCAGGGGGCTTCCTTTTCATAGGGTTCAATCTTTTATCTATTTTTTTCCAAGTAGTTTTCACAAATCATTTAATAAATAAAAAAATTGTTGTATGGTCAAAAATCCCAGAGAACATAGATGTATCATTTGATTTTATATAATTTTATGTCATTTTATTGCCCCAAATCAAATTGTAATTGAAAGTAAGGGAACTAGTCTTGTGGTGACATACGTAGCCTTTAACTCTCTGTTTCTGTCTATTGTTTTAAAACTTTGAGCGTCTTGTTTTCAGGCAGGAATGCACCCAGCTTTGATTTTTAATACCTGTTCTAGCTGTTAAGGCAGGAATCAGGAGAATCTTATAGAAAAACATGATGTTGAAGCGGAAAGATGAAAAAGCTGTTTCCTCGCAGTAATGGAAACATCTTTCATTGTTTTAACCTGTCGAGCATTTATACACAAATTCACATTGCTCTGTCATCTAAAAATATCCTTGGGATGGAACGGGAACCAGGGATTTTGGAAACTAGGACTGGCTCACCTCAAGCCTGGAATCATAGATTTCTGCTCTGGGATGAGATTGGCAGATATTTAAAGGCACACACTGGCCACACGTACTTCTATAGATTGGTGTTAACTTTTGAATTAAGCTAATAATATTGATGGTAGTAACGGAACTAACAAAAGCAGTAAGGCATGGTTTTATCCATGCATTTTTATTTATAATTTATGTACCAGATACTATGCTCAATTTTGTTTGTATTTGACAAACATTACCGTCCCATTTAATCTTTGCAAAGCTTTTATAAATTAATAGCATCATCATTATCCCCATTGTCCAGATGGGGAAACAGAGGCTCAGAGAGGTTAAGTCGCTTGCCCTGATGTTACAGCTGGTAAGTGGTGAAGTCAGGTTTGTATGACCACCAAGCAGTGACCATAAACCACAGAGGTGGATCACCTACTAATCACATTTTTGAAATTGTGGTACAGTACACATAGCATACAATTTGCCACCCTAATCCTTTTTAAGTGTACAGCTCAGTAGCATTAAGCTCGTTCACATTGTTATGCAACCATCACCACCATCCATCCACAGAACCCTTTTCATCTTGCAAAACTGAAACTGTGCACCTATTAAATAATAACTCCCCATTCACCCCTTCCTCCAGCCCCTGGAAACTTCCATTCTGCTTTCTGTCTCTGAAGCTGCCTGCTCTAGGTACCTCGTATAAATGGAATCATATGGTATTTGTCTTTTTGTGAATTGCGCGTCTCGCTCAGCTTCATGCCCCCCAGCTTCATCCATGTTGTGGCCTGTGTCAGAATTTCCTGCCTTTTTAAAAAGGGTCAGTAATAGTTCACTGTAGGTATATGTCCTATTTTGTTTATCCATTCGTCTGTTCATGGACACTTGCTTCCACATTTGGGCTTAACGACTAATGCTGCTTTGAATATGGCTGTAAAAAAATCTCTCTCTTCAAATCTCCACTTTAAATTCTTTTGGCTCCGTATGCAGAAATGAAATTGCTGGTTTAAATGGTAATTCTGTGTTTCTTTCTTTCTTTTTTCTTTTTTTTTTTTTTTTTGATGACCTACCGTACTGTTTCCATGTCGGCTCCCCCCGTCCCGTTCCCTCCAACAGAGCACAGGGTTTCAGTGTCTCCCCATCCTCATCAGCACTTGTTGTCTGCTGTCTTTTGGATTGTGGCCATCCTAACAGGTGTGGCATGATAACCGGTTAACTTTTTACCGAACCATTTGATGCCTGACATCGGAGGTCTATGGACTGATTCTGCTCCTGAATTCGTTTTTTTTTTTTTTCCCCATCTCATCCTGTGCTTATGTCCCGCATTCTAGTGCAGAGTAATTGGAGGAGTTACTACTCCAGCATCCCTGAAGGACTAGGGAAGCCACGGGCAGGAGGCCTCCTAACAGATAACTATAGGTCTCTGCAGGGAGGGCTGCCCCTTCCTACAGGAAGGCCCCCGGGATTTACAAATGAATAGTTGTCGAGAATCACATAGGCATGGCCTTAGTATTACAAACTTTAAATGTGCACCCCAGACCCTTCGCAGATGAGTTAAAGTTTGCGTTATCTCCTGCGTGTGATCAAAACAAGACAGACTCCCAGGACAACAGAACCAAAGAGTGCACGGCTGTGCTTTCATTCATCAAGCGTTTGTTGTGAGCCTCGGCGCCACACACTCTGGTGTGTAACCCGTGGGGGAGAAGCTGCCAGGGGAAGAGGAAGTTACAGCAAAGCATGGTGACTCCAGCATGTATGTGTATTGTGATGTGTCGGTTGGTAATATTACGGTGCACAACTGTGTTATATGTTGGCTTGTTTGCTTTGTCTGTGTCCACCTTGAGAATCGAAGCTCACGAGGGCTGGCATTTGTCCGGAGCTGTGTTCCCAGCTACTACGGCGGGGCTGACACACAGAGACCCCTCAGTAAATCAGTGCAGGATGAATGTGTAAGTACGGGGAACGTACGTGGTGCCAAGGGACCAGTGGCTCCGGGGTGTCTGAGAAGATGTCCTAGAGGAAGTGTGAGAGAGTGTGGCAGTGAGGATGCTCTGGAAGAGAGGAACCACATTTTAGGATGGCCTGAGGACGCGAGAATACGTCCTAGTGAGAGAAAGGAACACAGCCTGGCTTGAGCGTAGCAAGCGCGTGAAGGGAGCGGGGTGAGCCCGGAGGCTCCCGCTCGGAGGCGTGGTTGGCAGGACTACGGGTCTTCAGCTGGAAGCACAAAGAGCAGGCTCTTCATTGCCCTCGGCCATCTTATCCTCTTTCCCATCTCTGTGGGTCCCGTCTGTGGGTCGTTCACCCTGAGTAGATGCTAAAATAAGCATCTAGGAAGTAGGGTGTTGCCAAGATAAGGGTGAGTTTCCAAAGCAAACTGAGCGCTGTGAGTCCATGGTCAGTGCAGACGGCTCTTCACATCCCAGGGGAGCAAGAAGCCAAGTCGCTCGCGAAAGGCAGCGGGCACGCCTTTCTCGCAGTTTGGGGAGGAGTTCGTGTCAGCTGTGTGTTGAGGGCGGTAGTCAGCAGTTTCCACTCTGCGGTCCGTTCATGTATTGTTCTCCGTGATTCAAAAACAGGCCTCACCCAGTGTTTTCCAAACCGCAAGACACAATCCGTTATTGGATTCTGAAATGAACTCGTTGAGTTGTAACAAGCGTATCTGTACACGTGAAAGAGAACGGAATGGAAAATACTAGAACGCATTTCATGGGGCAAGAGTAATTCATGAAATTTTGGGTCATGGAGTTCGGGACATGTGTCTTACCTGAAAGTTTGAAAACTGTACACCTGTGACACTTAGTTTTCCACAGTGTTCCTTTAAGTCACACAAGCTCAGGTCTGGAGGGAGGCGGGAGACTTGGAGAGGAAAGGCGTGTTAGCTGGCTGGCATCGTGCCAGGGGCCTGGCTACATGGGGTCATGTCCTCCCGAAGTCCTGCTCATTGGGTGGATGGGTCGCAGTTTGCAGAGGAGACACTGAGGCTTGCAGACGTCAAGAGAAGGGTCACACGACACAAATTACTGGCCAGGAACCCTGATCTCTTGGCTCCCAATATAATCTTTCAATGCCTCCATGGGTTGTATTCCCAAAATTTGTTCGTCAGTTGACTGGGGAAGACGTTTTCTCAGGGAGAGTGTTGTGACCAGGGTCCACGTTTGTTAAGAAGAATATGAATCTTGGGATCTACCCTATCAGCTTCCTAAGGAACTGAATCGCTTAGGAAGGAAAATAGTATTGATTTTTTGAACTGAAGTTGACATAGATGACAGTGGCCACCGCCCCTTCCTCCCCCTGGAGTGTCCTCCTTGCCACGGGGAGGAGACCGCATCTTCGGTGCCATGTGAGGTGATGTGCTTTTATCTGAAGCTGGAGTGCGTGGGGCGGGAGCAGAGTCCACCTCTCCACTTCTCCCAGGGTGTGCCCCCGGGCTGATGAGTTCCGCTCGACAGAATTAGGCAGCTATGCAAATTCACGATGCTGTGATTCCGTGATTTCAGCCTCGGCCAGGCTCTCCGACTTCGCCTGTTCCACCCCCGTTTGCTTTCTGCAGCAGCTGTTTCCAGCCGCCACCTGTCACCACCATCCCCTCATCCTGCTCTGCTGGGAAAATGGAAGTCTTCCCGATGAAGGCCACCTCACCCTGCGGTCACAGAGCTGCAGATCCAGCTCCCCCTGGACCCACCCTCCCA
Source organism: Camelus ferus (assembly GCF_009834535.1). Classification (NCBI taxonomy): domain Eukaryota; kingdom Metazoa; phylum Chordata; class Mammalia; order Artiodactyla; family Camelidae; genus Camelus; species Camelus ferus. The sequence goes on along the minus strand of NC_045730.1, from coordinate 3,732,204 downwards.
CCTTTCCTGTCTGTTACAGCGAAAAAATATTTCCTCACCTTCCATCTTGATTATCTCCTCTCGGGCCCTATTTTCCTCCCTTCCCTCCTTGCTGGCCCCATTCTCACTGCACAGACATGCTGAAACCCCTCCCAGCTTTAAAGAGAAAGGCCGTCCTTCCACGCCCTCCTCCAGCCACTTTCTTCTCTTTCCTCCCCTTCACAGCTGGACTCCTTAAATTGTCCTCTCCACCGCTGCCCTGTGTCCTCTCTCCACGTCTTGGCCGCAGACAGCTGGCTCTGCCTCCGGGCGTCTGTCACATTCACGCTCGCTCTTTCCAGTTCTTGCTAAATTCCGCTCTTCTCTCCCTTGTCTTCTCTGCGGCAGACTGAGTCCGCGCATCTCCGCACCCTTGGGGCAACGTTTCCCTCGCATGCCTCCCCCACTTCCCGTTCTCCTTCCTTCGTCTCTCCTCCTTTGTGAGCTCCTCCTCTCCTTTCTGTCCCCTGGAAGGTTGGCGTTCCTCAGTGTTCTCACCCCGCGGGTACCTCATCCCTCTCTGACCTTGACAGCCCTCTCCTCGCTGACCACTGCCCAATCGAAACCTTTCCAAAGTCCTCTTCTGCGGCGGGTTGATGGGCGCAGCCAACACCACGTGCCCCGAGCTGCATGCCTCGACTTCCCCTTTCTCTTTCCACAGATACCTGCCTCCCGTCCTTTTCTGAATCTGGCACTGGCATCACCTGTCCTTGCACAAGCAGAAACCTGGGTGTCTTCATGACTCCTCGCCTCCGCCGCTCACCCCGAACCAGGGTCTGTTAGTTCCACCCGCTGCGTGTCTCTTGATTCCCGCCGCCTTACCCCTCCCTACTCTGTCTGCAGGCCGCCGCCATCTCTCTTCTGGATTGCTGCTGTAGCCTCCGGGCTGGTCGCTGTCACTGAGGGTCGTTCTCCACACTGCAGGGGGCAGGATCCTTCTAGAACCCAGAGCTGAGCCTCCTTGCTTTAAATGCTCCGGTGCTACCCAGTGCACTTGGAGGGAAACCCAGACTCCTCAGCATGAGTTAGAAGGTTCCAGTTGGTCTGCACGCCCCTGGCCTCTCCAGCCTCTCTCTCCAGCACCGCTCACATCGCGTCCCTCCACATCCAAGCCTCTTTAGGCTTCTTAGTGCCCTGTGTGTCCCGTTGCCCCCTGGAACTTTCTGCCCAGCCTCTCGCCCTCTCCCTCCTCTGGCTGTTCCCTGCATTTTCAGGGCCTAGCTTAGACATCGCTTCCTCTGGAAGACTCTCCCTGCCCTCCAAATTAGGATTTTGTACCCTCCCCCACGTGTTCTTAAAGCACATACGAGGTCCTCTATATACAGCGCAGCACCACGTGTGGCAGTGAATCAGTGCGTGCTCCCTGGCAGGGCGCTTACAATGTCCTGCCGTTGTCTGTCTGCCTTTTGACAGTCCCAACAGATTGTAAACCCTACGGGGGCAGAAGGCACATCCTCTTTTATTCTTGGTCAAATCCCTAGTATCTAGTGCCATATCCAATGTCTAGTAGGAACTCAGCTATTAGGGGAATAGATAAACGAGCCGTGTGTTTTAGCAGCTGTCACGTCGAAGGGACTGTGTGCTGAGTAATGAGAGAAAAGGCTCCAGCCCAGGAGTGTAAACGTCCGCACGAGCAGAGCCGTTGCCGCCCTCAGAACTGTCTAGACATGTTCTGCTGGAAAGGCAGAGTTGAAGGTGGTGGGAAACATTTAAAAATGCTAAGCGGCAACTCACTCCAAGGGAGAGGTTCCATCTCCGCGTCTCTGGTTTTTCTGTCTCTGTTACCCTTACGGTTTCTCACTCTGCTGACCTTTATAATGCCAACCGTGAAAGAAAAAAAAAAAGAATGATCAGGAAATAAAAAGTAATATTGAAATATTCTGAACCATCATACAAGCAAATGGATGAGGCAGTAGGTACATTGCTCAGTACAGGTGTGCAGAGAGTGCAAAAGTTATTTTAATAAAAAGAAGATACTAAAGGATAAAAGGTTAACAAAAAATTTAATGAAACGATGAAGGATTTTAAGGATTCTTCAGAACAAAATCATAATGATCTCAAAATTCATTAAGCAACATAAAAAGTAAGACTAAATTTGAGAGTTAAGATGATAAAAAAGTACCAAAGATTAAATAATTGAGAGCATTCAAAGAAAAATGTCTTGAAAGTAAAGAGTAATAAATCATTTAACAGACTCAAAGGTAGAATAACCAAAAATATGAAACCAAAGGGGAGAAAAACATAATCTTTTAAAGAAGATTAAAAATAAACCCCAGCAGTAATGAATTGGAATGGGCACTGGCAGGGGTTCCCAACGGCAGTTAAGCCACAGCTTAAAACAATGTTAAAACCGGAGCTTAGATTTTGGGCTTACACCTCAAAAGCCCGCGCGACCTCAGTGGGTTTGTGGAGAAGGGTTTCACGGCACACTTGCTGCGTGAATGGCATGAGGTTTCAAGGGAAAAGCACTGAGTCCCACTGTGACATTTCCATAAGGGCAGCCAAAGAGTGACGCTCACCTGTGTCTGCAAAGTAAGAGAGATGCTTCTGCCTGTAGGAGACTCAACCCCCCCTGCCTTCCTAAAGCCTGATGGTTCTCACCCACGTGTCCCGCTTTCCTTTTGGAGATAAAATCAGGCGGCCCCTGTCCACACCCCTTCTCAGCCAGAGTCCCTTTGGCAGTTACCCACACAAGTGTCCCTTCCTGGTACACCTTTCCCAGGTAGCTTGTGACGTGTCTGCCTTCCCTCTTGTGCTTTCCTGTGTCTCTGGGACTTAGAGTTTCTAGGTCAGAACCAGAGCTCAGTGATCATATTTTAATTCAATTATGATCTCCTAAGGATGCCCACCTCAGGGCATACACTAGGTCCCCGATTGCCTAGTCTCTACTTTCTGTTCTATTTCTATTCTCTTTTCTCTCTTAAACTCTAGGCGCAGAGCTCAGACTGCACCTTGAGGAAGTTCACAGAAACCTCTCAGAGTCAGGGAATGTATTTAATTTTTGTTTCTAATTGCCAGCATGAAGGGTTCTGATTATGACTGCTATGTATTTCAGGCCGTAAGAGCCCTGATCTCTGCAATGTCTGCCCATGTTCCTAAGGTGCGTTTTAGGGGTCTGACTGAGAAGAGGTTCGCAGGGCTGCGCACATCCTTGCCCGTGGAGGCGCTGACTTCTGTGTAGCTTCTGGGTTGGCTTCTAAACTTTTTCATCTGCCTCCCTCCCCTTCCCTCCCCGGTGCCCGGGTGCCAGCCTCCCCGCCTTGCTCTCCAGTCTCCCTGCAGTGAGTGAGGATACATGGAAGTTGGCACACAGAGGGGTTAAGGATCCAGATAGTTTGCCCTTTTCGGTAGAACAGACTGGAGCGAGAGTGGCTCTCGGCTCTGGTGGCATCGTTGCCCCTGCCTTGGTCCACCTTGTTGGTGACCACGCCAGCCTTTCAGAGCCGCCCAGCCGAGAAGGCAGAGAGAAGGGCCACAGAAGTGGGGGCTAGGAGACCAAGGTCTCATTCCTGTTTTGCCAAACTGACTGTAAGCTGAGCGAGTTGGACGGCGGCTGGTCTAGGGTGCCTCCTGACCCTAACATTTTGTAGCTGTTTGAGGGGGAGCTCCTTTGGTAGCCACACGTGCCAGTCAGACCAGGGTTTCACCTGGGCCCGGGGGTGGTACAGTACTGGATACATGTCATGGATCCCAGGCTGCAGCCAGCGCATTCAGAAATGTGGGTGAAGACGAGAGAATATCACCAGGAGTGGGATGTGTAACCCTTCCCCGGTAAACGGGTGTGCAGTCGCCCAAACACTGAAAGCATTCAACGATATACAGTTTAGATTTTGCAAATTAAAATTTCATAGGATGACATCAACAGCACATTTTTTCTTCTTCTACTGTGTTAAGGATGATGGTAGCACAAGAAAGGTAATGACCAGGCTTTCTAAAAAACGCTGGTTCTCCAAAGTGAACAACTTGACCTCCCCAGTGGGCTTCGTGTCTGGAAGGGAAGATGGTGAGGAATAGCAGCCAGACAGTCTTCTCCCCTCTAGGAATGGGGGCTCTTTTAATTCTTCTGCATCAGTCATTTGAAAAGAAAAATCAATTAGCATGTACTTTAGGACATATTTAGGCTGTACAGATGGGTTGGTATTAACAGTGGCCATAAATAAACTCTTTCATAAGAGGAACTGGAATTTACTCTGCCTCTTTCGTGCAACCAAGCCAATCCTGGAGGGTTTTATAAAAATCCTTTTAATGCTGAAATAATTCAGTGAGAAATAACTTGCATAATGCCAGGTTCTGAAGCAGAGGCAGCTTAAATTTTGCCAAAGGTGCAGCACAAGGTACTTTAACCTTCCTTCCTCCGTCTCAGCAAAAAGAAGGATTTCTACCACTCGGGTTCTTTTCATTGAGATTTGTTAATATTTCTAGTACCCTTTGGTCTGTGACTTAAAGTGCTTTAGGAGATAAAGCCATCTGAGCTGTAGGAAAGACTTTGTGTTACTTATTAAGATAAAATAGATGCAAGTTTACTTGACCCCAAAATTGCCAATATTGCTAAACATAAATTAGCACATAATCTTAGGAATTAATGAAGACAAACCTACCCGTTAACCGTTTCCCATTGGTGGAGCCAGTAGAGACCTGTCAACACGTAACATTGGGTTTGAATTTTATGATTTCAGTAGAAATGAAAGGAAGAAGGGCGAGCGCTCCTCTTCCAAGAACAGATTAGAGGTTTTCAAAACAGAGAGAACATATCGTCATTTAAATATATGAAATCAGTTTTCTCCTGGGCAAATATTGTAAATATTTTCTTGTGGAAAAACAGTCTAGGCCTCCGGGTCTAAATCTCTAGACCCAGAGAGAGGACACCGTTTATTCAAGTCCTGGTCTCTCTCAAGATGCGTAGCAATACAGCTAAGAAGACAAATTATAAAGAGTCATCAAACGTTCTGCGGGTCCAAGAAGTGGGACACATATTTACTTGGATGTTTGTCTAAAAAAAAAAACTGCCAATAGGAATGTTCAGACTGAATTCCCGGGAATTTTAATCCACGCATGGTGTTTTCTTGGCTCTTTGCGAGGTGGAATCAGAGGATTACCTTTTCTAAGAATCGCTTTTTAAGGAGCCTGAGCACTAATCAGTTAGGTGTGACACAGGCTTGAAGTAAGATTTGGGGATAAGTGATTCAGGGAAGTACCGCTTATCCCGTGCTGGCCGTGGGCCAGTGCTCTTGTCCTGAAACAGCCAGGGCTGTAGGTACCATGCACTCCACCTGCAGTATTGCTTTGGCTGTTCATCGCTGTGTAACAAACTTTCCCCAAAACTAAGTGGCTTGAAACAACACCATTTTATTTGCTCATGATTCTGCGGATGGGGGATTTGGGCCGGCCCTGCTCCTCAGGGCTTCACCTGGGGCCTCTCACGAGGCCATGGACAGACCTGAGATGGGACCGCTCAGATTTGTGGTTGGTGGCGACGGCCAGAAGACTGAGCCCCGCCCGTGCCTTCTCTTTCTCTCTGTGCGGCTGCCTCGGGTTTCCTCTCCTGGTGATCAGATGCTAAGAGGGAGTGCTCCCAGCACACACTGGCCAAAGCTCAGACACCTGAAGGGCCAAACCAAGAATTCACAGAGCATCACTTCTGTCGGGTTCTACTGGTCAAAGCAAGTTCCAGGCTAGCCAGGGTCACAGGGCGGGGCTGCCGACTGCCCCCTGCAGAAGAGCTTTGGAACAGGAGATGCTCGTGCAGCCGTCTTTGGAAAACAGTTGTGCACAAACATGTAGGCTGTTATGTGATGACATTTCATAAAGGCGACCCCACATTTATTTTCTGACATGGAACCTCTAGTCTCACTCTTCACTCTGCTACGAGAAGGATCTGTTGGAAACAAAAATCTGATCACCATTCTCCGCCTTGCTCTGCATCACCCACAAAATAAAATCAGGACCCTTCACATGGCCTGCCAGGTCCTTCCTGGTCTGTCCCCTGCCTGCCCCTCCAGCCTCCCGTCTCACAAGGACCTGAACACCGCATCGTCCTTCAGCTGCCTCTTGGTTAGCACGGCTCCACGTGGGCCTGTCGCATCCTCGCTTGGCTGACCCCTCAGACATCACCTCCCCTGTGAAGGCTTCTGCACCCCTCGCTGTATTAACACATCCTTCCCCCAGTGCCCTGGCTTCAAGCACAGGAAGCTACCTCAGCAGTGGTGATACACCCCCTCTCTCCCCATCACACTTGAGGGCAGGGATCGAGTCTCCTTCTCTGCAGTCGAGCCTTGAGTTCGCCCCCCACACAGCAAGCGCTCAGCAACTGTGCTGAGAGTGTAGTCTGCGTGCACGGGCGCCTGGAGGGAAGACCAGAAAACCCCAAACAGGAAGAAGGTGGGTGCGATGAGGAGGAGGGTCAGAGCTGTGAAGAGAGAGCCGTGGGACAGAACCCAAAGTGATGGGCGCAGGTCTGCAGAAGCGCAGAGAGAGAGAACACACTAGGTACACACAGGACAGGAGCCCAGCCCAGCAACTGAAAAGGAGTGCTCAGCTAGAGCGCAGCGCAGTGTCCTGGGCAGGGAGGAAGGCACAGAGATAAGACCGACCCCAGGCCCAGCCGTGCGCGTCCACGCAGAGGTGGGAGTCGCACCCCACGAGGGCATCCCGGGCCTGAAATTAAAAGGCAGGGCACCCCGATTCCAAACAGTCCAGACCCCCACCCCTCCGCACACCTTCTCGACAGGGGACTGCCCGGCCTAGAGGACCAGAGGGAATGTGGGCAGAGAGAAGTTCCCAGTTACTCCTGGGAAGACTGGGGCTGTCACTCCTAGATCCCAGAAGGCGCTTTTTTCACTCGGTTGAGTGTCTTTTCCTCCTGAGCCAAACTGACAGAATGATGTGAAAGTGAAACTGACGGCTGTACCTGACGCCAGTGACAAGCTTCAGGGGAAGTGGCACCGCTGGGGAGAGGCGAGGGGGTGTCTGGTCCCCAGTGAGGAAGCCCCACCTTGAAAGCGCCCAGAGCCACCGTTTTAACAAAACAACTGTAAAGGAAGTAATTGTCGTGAGAAAATGCTTTTTCTGCTCACAGTGGAGGAAGAAAGTATGATCGTTTCTTTGATTCTGTTGAGTGTATGAACTCAGGACTGAGAGTCATAACTCAGCCCGAGCTGCTTCTGCAGCCCTGGTGCTGCCCTGATCAGTTTACATCTGTTAACTCACGTGAGGTGGGCCCTACTGCTGTCCCCGTATTTTGCAGATGAGGAAACAAGTCCAACAGCTCGTTCAAAGCAACCGAGCTGCTAAAACAGCAGAGCGGGGATTTGAACCCGGGCAGTGTGACGCCAGAGTTTATGCTCTAATGCTCCACTTGGCTTAGCCTGAACTTGGCAATATACGGTGCCTACTGACTCTTTTTTTTTAAAATACTACGTGACAGCGGTATGAGTTGTAAGGAATGAGTTTTGAGACATTCTTCCCTCCTTAGATCTCAAGGACTGTTTGGGGCACATTTTAAAATGGCCAAGTCTGTCATAGGTGGACACACACGTACATACTGCCTGCTGTAACTTGCAAAGAGCTGTGGAGGAGAAAGTTTGTTAAATTAGAAGTGAGTGAGGAATGCAGCCAGATTAACGTTCTTTGGTAATAACTTAGAAGTTTGAGGTCTTTCTGGAAATGGGGGGAATTGATCCATTGTTACACCTTGTTTTTCAGTACCTGCCAGAGGTCACTTTGTCATTTGCTTTTTAGTCTGTTCTAGTATCTGTGAATCACGGATAAGATCCAGATGAACTTTCTGATCCCTCTTATGTCTGTTATTTATTAATTGTTTTTATTTGATGAATTCCTGAAGCCCGGGATTCCAAAAAGTTCAAAGCGATATCCTTATTCAAGAAAGCATTTCTTTTGCCAGTATTTCCCAAAGGATCTTTTTTTTTTTAATCTCAAGAACTTTATTATTTTGGGGGTTGGGTTGCAAAATAACAACCAGAAATAAATAGATGTTCCATATTTGAGCAAATGGGCCATTCTCAGAGGTTGAATGTAAATATTAGCTGAAAATGAATGAATTAGGAACATGATAGTAACTACCAGGGCACAGGACACCCCTGAGGCATTCTCCTGGGGGCAGAAACGACGTTTCTCCTCTTTTCTGTGGCCTCTGTTTTAACCTCATCCTCCGACCCTCGTGGGGCCCTGCCCACCCAGCGCCCCACTTTTAGAGGATTTATGGATTTGGCCAGAGAGCGAGGGAGGAGGCTGTGGCCAGCATAGAGGAACCTGTTTTTTTCTTGGAGTAGACGTCCCAGCAAATCAAAGGGTGACCACCGTTGGTGTGACCTGAGAATACCCTCCGTCACCCCGCTGGAAAGTCCACACTTCGCTTTACTCCGATACCTGAAATCCTGCCAACTCGGGCGTTCAGGACATACAGGTCCTCTTACAAATAAATGCAAGCAAATAAATGCTGAGATGACGCTCCCTGCACGCTGGAGCAGCTTCGTCAGTAACTGAGAGGAGATGGGACTTTGTATGGAGGTGGGGCCGGCTGGGATTTATTCAGTCCGCACATACTGACTGATCAAACGCGTCATTGATCGTTGGTCAGTGATTGACCCGGGTGTGGGGAATACAGGGGAGCAGAGGAGGCCAGGGTCCCAGCCCGCGTGAGGCCTACTTTCCTTTTCTTTTGGAGGAGAAACACGGTCAATAAATGGTACGTGGTGCTCGCTTTGGCGCCATGTGCACTAAAATTGGAACGATACAGATAAAACTAGCACGGCCCCTGTGCAAGGGTGACACACACATTCGTGAAATGCCCCGTATTTTTAAATAATGCCATTTGCAGCTACATGGATGGATCTAGAGATTATCCTACTAAGTGAAGTAAAGCAGACAGAGAAAGGCAAATACCGTAGGATACCACTTGTATGTGGAATTTAAAAAAAAATGGCAAAGATGAACTTATTTACAAAATGGAAATAGACCGAAGACAGACAACAAACTTACAGTTACCTAAGGGGAAAGGGGGTCAAGGAGGGGTAAATAAGGAGTTTGAAGTTAATAGATACACACTGCTATGTGAAAAATAAACAAGTTTATACTGTCGAGCACAGGGAACCATATTCAGTACCTGGTGATAACCTACAATGGGAAAGGATCTGGAAAAGAAAGATATATATACACGCATGTATCTGAATCACTTTGCTGTACCCCTGCAACTAACACAACATTGTAGATCAACTCTACTTCAAAAACAAAACTAAACAGTGTGCAAATAAGATCATTTAGATTGTGGCACTGTATGAAATTACAGCAAAGAGAATGGAGAGGTGAAGAGACAAGGCCTGTTCTTAGATTCCTAGGTGCGTGCTTTTGATGGAGAGTGAGGGACAGGAAGAACACCTAATGGATACTCACTGCCGTAAAGTCATGGTCAGGGAAGGAGAGACAGAGGAGGGTGCAGACAGCTCACCAGGTGACATGGAAAAGGCATGCTCTGCCCTCCCCTGGCCCCGAGTGGGCTGTGGTCCTTGTCTCTGTTCCTCCACGAGGTCTGCCGTCGGCTCCCTTGTCACCGCTGTGTTGCTTTGCTGCGACGTTCCTGAGACTTAGCAGGGGGTCAGCGTGTGCATTTGCTGTCGGAGTCGATATGTGGGATCTGACTAGGACGGTTCTGATGAGTACTGAGGAGCTGTACCTTTTTAAAAAACCTCCGCGACTTTTTATGGCCTCTTGCTGCCATGTCAGCGGGTGGGCAAACGAGTGGAAGGAAACTAAAGGGCTGTCCGATGACTTCCCATCCCTGCAGCCCAGGGCTCCCGTGCTTTCGCGTCCTTTGTTCCTTTTAACGTCCACACACGCCCCGTCGGAGGGAGCACGCCTCGCTGTGCTGGAGGACGCGCGTGGTGCTGTAAATCGTTCACTGAACAGGGAATAATACTGCTGATCCATTTTAACATAGTCTTTCTCCTTTTTTTTTCACCCTGAGGATAAAAGCTGGCTCTTAAACTTTTGCCCTGATCTTAATCATATTAAGATAAAAAATAGTAAAATGTCAAATTTTAGTAAGTATAAATGTGAGTTATTCTCTCCAGACCCTTCAGTTTGAAGGCGGGGAGCCCGGGGCTCAGAGGAGGTACTCAGGCTGTCGCGGCTGGTTGGTGGTGGAGTGAAGACCACACCGAAGGCCTCGTGACGTCCAGGATTTAACTCTGGCTCTGAAACAGCCCTAACATGTACCGACAGTCTCCTTCGCCAACCTCAAAAGTGCAGCTTCAACCCCAAAGTCTTGCTTCTCCTGACACCAGGTGCCCGTATCCTCACAAGCAGGCGGGGTTGTGGTCCCGGAGATGGTGGTCCTCCCGCAAGCAGGGATTCCCTGGGGAGCATGACGCTCCCAGGGGCTCCCTGGGGTCAGTCTAACGGCATTCTCGTCCAAAGCTTTCCGAGAACTTCATGCTCCACCCACGAGGCTTGCTTGCTAAGTCGTCAGCTTAACTTATTTACCCCGTATCTTTTATCTCAGTTTTCTGGTTGTATTTTATCTAAGTCATCTTTACTTTAGTGGAGCTAAAGCTGTGGTTTTGCAAATTAAATCAGTTGTGGGTTTCTGCATGTATCTCCTCCATGTGTTTACTAAGCTTTAAAAAAAAGCGCTAACATTATGTCTGTTTTCATCTTGACAGTTGTGTGAGGGAAGATTTGTTTTGCTTAAGGTTCTTTTAAACAAATTCAGAGCTATTTAGCAGAACGCATTTTCAGAAACCAAAATATTTTTAAATGCCCTGTGTAAGCTACCTCTTCAGCCGGAGTCGAATTCCCTTAAAGTTTGGAAGTTTGTCTGTAATGAAGAAATCGCGTGGCATTTGAGTCTGGACTTAATGATTTAGGCAAAGGGAAGGCGTTTGATGTTTTTCGACATGGAAGAGTTGGAAAGACATTTCTTATGGCCAAGGTAGAGGAGGGGTAGGCAGCGCACAGACAAGGGGGTTGGTGCGAATTAGGAATCTATTGTAAGCATCTGGGGAAAATGTCTGATGTTCTCAAGCTAAAGGACTGAACAGTAAGGATCACATGTGAAAGAAACGACCAGGTCAAATTCATGGGGCTTGTCGCACAGTCATTTGTGACGGATGAAAATGAAGGAGTCCTCACAGGTGATTCTGATGCTTCTAGCCTGGACGATTCAGTAGATGGTAATTCCGCGGATGAAAACAGGAGGGGAAGCAGAGGTAGGGGCCTTGAGGAAAAGGCAGAATCCGCATTTGTTTCGGTTGTGCTTGAGGACCTTGGAGAGGCCCAGCGTGTAGATGAACGTTCGGGGCTGAAGGACGCGTAAGCGTAGCTCAAGAAGAATGTACTTTTCCAGTTGCTGCTAAGTAGAGGGTCGCTGGGGCCGCCCACGTGGCCGAGATGAGCCAGAAAGCAGTCAACACCTGGACATGTTCCGTCAGGGTTAGGTAAAGAAAGCTGAACCCACAGGGCAGCCTGCAGAGTGAGCGAAGAGGCGGGAGGGCAGGAGGGAGGAAGGGCAGTTGGCGGGGCGCGGGGCGCGGAGGGAGGAGACCGGGAATGAGCCGGGGTCTGGAAACGGGCCTCGCCCGCGCCCTTCGGGCCGCAGGTGCAGCAGGGGGGCGGGCAGGGCAGGGAAGCAGACGGAAGGCGGCAAGGGGAGCTCGCTGGAGGGGGCGAGGAGGCAGAGCCACACCCCGCGCCTGCGGGAGACGCGGTGTCGGCCTCCCAGGGGATGCGCGCCCCGTGAGCGCACTGGCGAGTGGGAGTGGGGGAGGCTGAAATCGCAAGGATGTCGGGGCGGGGCAGGAAAATAAGGGCTCCGGTTCCAGGGATGTGCCCAGGGCCGCGCTCACATGGGATCCTCAGGGGAGGATAAGAGGCGGAGAAGAGGTAAGTTGAGCGAGAGGGAAGGACGTTGAACCAATGTCTGTCTTGTGGCCTCCATTTTTTTGGTGAAAATAGACAAGCTTATCTGCTGGGGGTGGAGAAGGCAGAGTTATGGTTTTGGAGAAGAAGGAGAAAAAGTGTGAGGCAGCCTGTTTAGGAAACAGGAAACGAAGCAGACCAGGAATGAGATTTAAAAAATTAAGTTACTGTTGTCAGCAGATTCAGTAATAAATCACGTGCTTACATTATCTGTTGCTTTTGCTGTAGTAAAAATACACATAGCGTGATATTTTCCATTTTAAGCATTTTAAGTGTACAATTCAGTGGCATTAATTAGATTCACCGTGTTGCGCGACCTTCACATTATCAAGTTTCCAGAACGCCTTCATCCTCCCAAGCAGAAAGTCTGGACGTGACTCCCTCCCCTCGGCCCCTGGTGATCATCATTCCACTTTCTGTGCCCATGAACTTGCCTTTTCTGAATTTCTCATATTATTGGTTGCTTCTCAAGCATGGTCCATAAAATAAGAAAAGGGGGGATAACAAGGGAATAATTCTAACTATAATGCTCAGTAGACGAAGAGGTCATTCCTAAACCGTCCCCCGTTTTGTGAATCCACTTGTGAAACCCCACGACAGTGTTATAAAATTGGTATGGTGCGTTAGCTGCGAAGTCATTCCGATTTGCTTTGGGACCCCTTCAGTTCTTCCTTGATGTTTACTTTCGACACACGTCCACAACAACGGATGTCTTTTTTTCTCCCATCCAAGTGAGAGCATAGAATCGCGGTTTGGTAAATATCTTTCTGTTTAGCCATCTGTTTCAGAGCGTTGCTTTATCCATGTGAATTTACTCTGTCTGAAATAGGAGTTCCTAAAAACAGCTTTTGTATATGCATCACGTAGAGAGATGAGAGGCTTTGCTGCTGAGACATGTGAACAAAGAGCCACTGGGCTTTAGGGTCAGTTACAGGCGACACGAACAGACCCTCAAGAGGAGACGCAAATAAATCAAGAAGGCGTTGGACTCAGCTCTTTTTAATGGAAATGCTTTTCCTTGCCAAGGGAAGTAAATGCTGATAAGAGACTTACTGGAGGAGTATCTGGTGTTGCAGCCAGTCATCCCTCAGCCAGAGCTGGTGGGAGCCCAGCTGTGCCTCTTCCTGTAGCCGTGGGCGTGGCCTCACGCAGTGCCTTCTACGCTAGGGACTTGTCATCAAGCACGGCATTTCCTCCCCAGGCCTGGAGCTGGCCGCCTCCCCTCTAAATACCGCTGACCCAGCTGTCAAAAAGGGGGACGATTTTCATATTGCTTCCCTACCTCGCCCTTATATCATATCATCCTATTCCAGTGCCGTTTATTTGATTCCCCTCTCTGAGCCTCATTTCTGTCCTAAAGTTGCCACTATGCAGTTTCCTCTCTTCAGCATTGCAGCTCCTTCAGAAATCCATGTGCACGTCACCTACTGGCCTCTGTTGCTTTGTGTGTGAGTCATGTAACCCAAGGTCACTACAATCTGCTTGAAGTTCACGTGTTCACCATTTTTGCATGAGGACACTGTTAGTCAATTTCACAGAGCGTGCAGGTGGTGATGACCCAGTGCTGGTGGGGAGGAGGAGAGAGGGGGTTATTGTTTACTGGGCTCGGAGTTTGGGAAGATGGAAAAGTTCTGGAGGTGGACGGTGGTGATGGTTGCACAGCAAGGCCCTAACAAATTTTGGTAAGGATGTGGAGAAATTGGAACCCTTGTGCACTGTTGTTGGGGATGTAAATTGGTATAGCCACGATGGAAAACAATATGGCAGGTCTTCAGAAAAATTAAGAATGGAATTTTGGTATGATCCAATAGCTCAAAGAGAGATTTGCACACCTACATTCACAGCAGGATTATTCACAATTCACAATAGCCAGTAGGTGGAAACAACCCAAACATCCATTGACAGACGAATGGATAAGCAAAATGGTGATATATACAAAAGGTGGAATATCATTCAGCCTTGAAAAGGAAGGATATTCTGACATATGCTCTAACATGGGGTTGAATAATATTCTACTTCAACCTTTTTAGACTTCTGTTGCCTCCTTTGTAAAATGGGATCAGTAGCGCATTCCTCAGAGGTTGGTGTGAGGATCTAATGAGTCATGAACAGTGATGGGTGACGCATACAGTGCTTTGGTCCATGATACACGCTTGCTTCCTTCTCTTCCCTTCCTAAGTTATAAATTTCATGAGGACCAGGTGCAAGAAACATGCTTTTCTCATTTCCCTAGTTCCTGATGGCACACATTATTGACAGCACAGTTATTACCATGCTTAGTTGCACTGGAGAATCTCCTTACTTAGTAAATGAGAGATCTGCTTGCTCCCAGGGCCCCAGGATTGCAACAGCGATTGTCTGTTTCACTCTTTCCTGCCACTATCCCCACGACCCCCACCACCCGTAAATCAGGAACGTGGGGACAGGAACGGCAGACCCCTGTCGCTCAGGAAAATGAAGCTGGTGTAATACATGGTGGGAATGGGTCTCTCATGGGTAAGAGAGGAGGCTGAACCGTTATCTGATAAACGCAGGTATTGAGGACATGCTGAAAAGAGTCAGATCAGAAGCCAGGGCCCGGTTTTCAGTTAACTTGTCGTCCTCCTTTGTCCTGAGTCAGTAAGAGTCCATCCCTGTGGAGTTAATCACAGCATCTCTGCTTGCTGTCACCAGTTTGTTCTGTGGTCACTGTGTTGTCCGAGTGGGCAAACTGGCACTTACGTTGTCAGTGTGGGTCATTAAAGTGGCAAATCTGATGAAGAATCTCGAGTGGGGTTGATTTTGGTGGAAACATATAGCCATCCATGAACTTTCTGGCAGGAAATGTCAAATGGCAGGAATTAAAACTGTGACAAACAGGTTAACTTCTTTTAGACTGATTTTTCCCCATACTGGTAAAATTCCCGTGAAAAAATTTACTTATGTTCTCTTTTGATTCTTAAAATGTTGTTTTCTCCAAACCTCTCTCTCTGAATCTCCCCCCAAATGTTAACTTAATCCATAAGTTGTTTGTCTTGAGAATTTCTTTCTCCTTTAGTATGAATTAATGACTCCACGCCCAATTCATAGTAGAAATAAGCTTGAGGAGAAAAGTCAAGTTGTTTTGAAATCTACAGTTTATTAAATGAACCTTGCCAATCTAGAGGAAGCAATAAGTTTACTATGTAGAAAATAATAGTCATAAAAGTTTGTGAATATTAGGCACCTAAAATAATATAGCTTTCCCAGTTTTCTGAAAGTAAATATGCCACCCGTGTTACAGAGTAGGCTTCTGCATATCTTAGAAGCAAACACTGCATAGTTCAGAGAGGCCAACCCCATAACTGATTGGAAAATAAAGGATGCCTTCTTTATGCTATTTGAAACCCAAAGAGCAAGATACTCTGTAGGTCTTACAGACTTGGGGGGGGGGGGTCTGTCTAAAAGTAGAGAAAAAGCAAAGTATAGCAAAATACAGTATTGTGCAAACAAACTCATTCTCCCTTTTCTTCCCAGGATCTTGTCCTTAATGGTTACACAGGGCTTCCCAAAGGTTGGAGTCGCTTAGCAATTAAGCAGCAGTTGCTTCGGAGATAAATACAGCAGTGCTCGATGCCCTGGTCCTGGATGGGGTGGGTGGGGGCACAGAAGTGCCTCAGATCTTTAGATCCATCCCACACATAACGATAAAACAGAAATTCACGTGGTACTGATATTTTGCTGTCTTGCCTTTCTTCTAAAATATACAGGTATTGTAACTCCTTTGTATTTCTTTTTTTTTTTTTAAATTGAAGTACAGTCAGTTATAATGTGTCAATTTCTGGTGCACAGCACAGTGTCCCAGTCATGCATATACAGACATATTCGTTTTCATATTTTTTTCATTAAAGGTTATTACAACATACTTCCCTGTACTAGACAAAAGCAGCTTTTTAAATCTATTTTTACATGTAGTGACTAACATTTGTAAATCTCAAACTCCCAGATTTACCCCTTCCCACCCCCTTTCCCTGGTAACCATGAGATTGTTTACTATGTCTGCAAGTCTGTTTCTGTTTTGTAGAAGAGTTCATAGTGGGTTTTTTTTTTTTGTATTTTTTTAGATTCCAAATATGAGTGATATCATACGGTATTTTTCTTTCTCTTTCTGGCTTACTTCTCTTAGAATGACGATCTCTAGGTCAATCCATGTTGCTGCAAATGGCATTATTTTATATTTTTATGACTGAGTAGTATTCCATTGTATAAACATACCACAACTTCTTTATCTAGTCCTCTGTCGATGGACATTTAGGCTTTCCATGTCTCGGCTATTGTAAATAGTGCTGCTGTAAACATTGGGGTGCGTGTATCTTTTTGAATTAGAGTTCCCTCTGGATACATGCCCAGGAGTGGGATTCCTGGGTCATATGGTAAATCTATTTTCAGTCTTTCGAGGAACCTCCATACTGTTTTCCGTAATGGCTGCACCAGACTGCACTCCCACCAGCAGTGTAGGAGGGCTCCCTTTTCTCCACACCCCTTCCAGCGTTTATCGTCTGTGGATTTTTGAATGATGACTGTTCTGACGGGTGTGAGGTGATACCTCATGGCAGTTTTGATTTGCATTTCTCTGATGATTAGCTATGTTGAGCATTTGTTCATGTGCCTGTTGGCCGTTTCTAATTGTAAGGAAAGTAAGTGTGAATCAGTGAAATGTCGGAATAAACAAATTATTTTAATGATATTTGATTAATTGGGGGTATGTAAAATAATTAAAATTTTAAAAAATAATTTAAATGTAAAATAATTTAAATTTAAAATAATTTTAAAATAATTTAAAATAAAAACTAGGTTGTCTGGGGGCCCCCACCTTTAAAAATAGACACTCTGGCTGCCTGGTGTGTTGGAAAGGGCACTCAGGTGCCGAATCAGGACTCCTTTCCCTCTTTGTTGTAAATCTTTGCAGGAGGTAGTTAACCTTTGCACCCAGTTTCTTCACCTGTAGGTTATGGATGACGATTTCTATGTTGCAGAGCTGCTCTGGGCATTCTTTTAGAGGAGTATAGAGCACTCCATCCAGCACACAGTAGGTGCTCAAGCAACAGTAATGAATCCTAAACACATCTAACTCATATTTTCATTGTAAAAATCTGTCATACACTTAAACACATTCAACTCAGCACCGAAAATTGTCTTGGTATATAGCCAACATTCCCCAAAATGTGTTTCCCAAAAGTGCATTTCAGTCTCTCACTTCCTTGTGGAATTTTACGCACATCCTAGATTAATCAGGGGTGAGGGGTGGACTGTATTAACAAGCTGTTCAGTGAGACAAATGATACCGTCCATTTTAGTTACCTGGGGGGAAAACGGAAACTCACTTTGAAGCTACAAGCAAACCATCTGAAAAAATGGTAACCCTCTTAGCATTATGGGGCCAGAGATGACTTCTCCCCTTCCAGTAATTGGGGTGGGGGGACTGGCATGCTGGTTTCCAGTCCTGACAACCGCCTACACAAAGTGTAAGACAAACAAGATCTCTGTCATCTCATCCAGGAAGGATGCACTTGAAGAATAGGCAACAGGAGGGACGGGGGTGGAGAGCGGATGGCGCCTCCCGGGTTTGCGCAGGCTGGTCTTCGGTCCGGCGCTGGCACGGTTTTCCCTGGAGAGCAGACCGGCGGGCGGAGGAGCGTTGTCAGAAATCACCATTAGGAGTGAGCATATTTCATCATCAATGACGGCGTTCTGAGTGTGTGGAGGTGTGTGTTTGCTTTTCTTATGTAACCACAGAGCAGCGGTTAGTTTCTCTGTAACAGATAAGAGTGGCAGGAGGCACTGCTGCCCGAAGTCTTACTCTGAGCTTGAGCTTGGTGAGTTCAGTCATGGCAGACCGCGTCCTTTTTCCTCTCTCACCTTTCCCCAACACCACCCTTTCCCATTCTTTAAAAGAAATTTAAGGCATTTATTGATTTATATCTTCCACTGATTCCACATAATTTCTTTTTTTTTAAATTGAAGTATAGTTGATTTACAGTATTGCTAGTTTCTGGTGTACAGCAAAGTGATTCAGTATTTTATTTATATATATACACACACACACATTTTTTCTTTTTTCCTCTCCATTTGGGGATAGAAAGGAGCCAGAGTGGGCTCAGCAGAGCATCGGGAAGCACAGGCCACGCTGGCAGTACTTTCCGATGCCCGGATACCACCTGTGTGACTTTTCCTTTTCTTTTTAAAACTAAAGCCAGCAGGATGCGTGCACACCAATTACTGAGCACACAGAAATCCGGGAGCTGCTATATTGAAGGAGCGACTTCAAAGGACAGTGGCAGGAGCTGGCCGCCCCCCTGCCAGGAGTCTAAAGGGCTGTGTTCCCGCACCCCGGGGAGAGGAGCTGACTCCTGACCGGGGCCTTTCTCCGAGCTCTGCGGAGGGACCCCACGTAGGGAAAGGGCGTGTTGGCAAACAGGTTTGCCACCAACTTTGGGACCTTCTGCACCCAAGCGGAAAACGAAAACTTAAAAAAAAATTATTTTATTGCATTTGGCAGAAACAATGAAAAGAATGCGAACTTGGCTTTGAATACGTTGCACATTATGGATTATATATGTTTCCAGTGTATTTCTAGGAATACCTAGGGGAGCCGTGATGTGGGCAGCCTTTATCGCCTCCATTCTTTTTAGATAAGGAATTTGAAGCGCACGGCGGGCAGGTGACCTTGTAACATCAGATTCTTCCATGTTAAGCTGATCTTTGACTTTCTCACGTGCGCCCCTACTGCTACAATCAAACACCTAAAAACGGGTGGGAACCCACACCTGACAACCCAGTTGCTGAATTACACGCACTCACTGCTCCTGCCTTACTGACCTCCACGCTTTCCATCAGCGCTCGTATTCGTGTTTTGTTGCTTCCACTAAAATGCAAGCATTTCGAGCATGAAGCACGTTTAATATATGCTTAGTGAGTATTTATTGTGTGAATGATACTGTTAAACAGATCATTTGTGTGTTATTCCCATAATACCAGACCTCGAGGACATTTCTCCCAGACGGCAGGTTTGTCAGCAACACAGCGAGCACAGCCCGCCAGCCTGGACACCCTCGTGCGCTGGAGGGAGTTGGGGACCAAAACAGCCCCGAGAGCTGAGTCTCTGCTCCCTCATTTTATAGGCAAAGAGGCTGAGGCCCACAGCGGGGAAGAGATTTTTCCCCGGTTTCGCTCCTTCCTCATCCAGCCTCTCCATTCTTAGAACACAAGGGCTGGCCCCTGTGAGAACCGTGGGCCCCTTGCAAGCCCCGGCTCCCGGCCCTGACACTCAGGAACATGCTGAAAAGATGCGGTTTCTTCCCTGGACCTTAAATGCAATCGTACAGAAATGCCCTTGGGTTCAGCATTTACATGAGTTCATCTAGAAATCAGATACTCTCCAAAGAGGAAGGGGCGGGGAGGGGGGGACCATTTGAAACTGTAATATGAATACTTTTTGGAGAAAAGAGTGAAGAGAAGCTGTCACTGCACAGGGAAGAGAGAAGACCGGGAGGTGATTTTAATATGTAGCATCTGCATAAGAAGCATCATTGAAAAGAGTGTCCTAACTAGTAACTTTCCAGTCTTCATTTAAAAGAGACAAATAGGGTTATAGTCCAGAAGGACATTTTCTGTTTAGTTGCAAAAGGGGAAAAAAAAGTGATTAGAAGGACTCAGTAGAGACTAAGCTTCATGCCAAACACGCCTCATTTCCATTTTTGTAGCATTACCAGATGACGAAACACTAGATGAGTGAGAGAAAATTTTTATTTCAGTAAGATGCTTAACAGAATGTCTCATAACACTCCTGTTAAAAATACGAACAATACCTAGGAGGCCACAGCTCATTTCAAATTCAAGTAGGACGGGGCTTTAGTGACAGGTCACAGAAGTCTGAACTTGATTCTGTTCGTGTCATCGGGATGTGTAGAAATAAATGACCTTAGTGAAGACTTAGGAGTCGGGCCAGGTTGACAGCTGACCACGCAAAGCGGAACGGTCAACAGAATCAGAGTCAGATGATCACCTGGACTGGAAAGCCAGGCCAGGACCCAGTGGAGATCTGAATTTGGTAAATGCTTCCTTGTGGATTCAACAGCCTAAATGGTCGAGCGCAAGGCAGGGTGGGGGGAATCTGGCTTTAGAACATTACACTGAAAAGATTCAGGAGCTTGACCAGTATTTCTGTGTGAGGTGACAGCAGAATGCAGCTTCCACAAAAGTCAGTTTATTCTTACCCTGCATTGAGGGGTCTCCAGGAGGTCACAGAACCCTTTCCTCTGCTGATCTGACAATATCTGGAGGATACTGATTATTCTGGACATGTTTTAAAAAGCAGATCAACACACAAAAAGACGCTCAACGTCATTAAGGAAATGCAAATCAAAACAATAATGAGACACACGTCACACCCATTAGGATGAGGGGAAAAAAAAGAAAATAAGTGTCATCCCTCATGCGTGGCTGGCAGGGATGTTAAATGGTGTAATTGCTGTAGAAGCCAGTATGATGGTTCCTTAAAAGGTTAAACAAGGAACTACCATGGGACCTAGCAACTCCACTCCTGGGTATATATGTACCCACAAGAATTGAAAGCAGGGACTCAGTTACACGTGTGCAAATGTTCATAGAAGCATTATTCACGGTTGCCAAAAGATGAAAACAACCCAGGTGCCCATCAACAGGTAAATGGTAAACAAAGTGTGATCTTTACGTGCAGTGGAATATTATTCAGCTCTGTAAGGGAATGAAGTCCTGATTCGTGCTACAGTGTGGACGAACTTTGACAACAATGTTACATAAAGAGAAATAAGCCAGACACAAAAGGACAGATACTGTACGCTTGCCCTTAGTGAGATGCCTGGAATAGGCACTTCCGTAGAGAGTGAAAGTCTAACGGTGGTTACTGGGGGGCTGGGGGGCTGGTGGGGAGGAGGAGAGAGGGGGTTATCGTTTAATGGGTATGGAGTTCGGGAAGATGAAAAAGTGCTGGAGGTGGATGGCGGTGATGGTTACACCACAATGTGAATGGATTTCATGCCACTGAACTGTACACTTTGGATTGGTTAAGATGGTAAATTTTATGTTGTAGTTACTTTTCTACAGTAAAAAGGCTCTTAAGTAGGCATTAATTTTCCCGGCAACAACAACAACAAAAAGCATATTGTGTCCCTGAAAGGGTGACCAAGACCATGTGTCTAGAAACTCTCAGAAAAGATGGAAAATAATAAGGAACGATAATTAAGGAACAGGGGAGCTTTATCACCAAGAAGAAAAGACAGTGGTATGTCAGCTGCCCTTGGCTAGCTGACAGGACCTGCTGGGACGGAGGCGTTACACTTACTCAGCTTTTTCAGGGTACCCTTGGTGACAGAGCCAGGATCGGTGGGGGAAGTGTTACCTGGGGAGGTGAGTTTCAGTACAGGAACAAAATCTCTAACCAACTAGAACTCTGTTTCTTTAAAAGGGATTTTTATAGCTAAATGCACATCTGAGTGGTCACAGTATTCTCTAGAAGGAACTTGTGTGTAATTTGTGATTCAGAGTGCTAAACTGAAAGATTATCCAAAAGGTCAATGTATGTAAATTTAGAAAAATTCAATATCCTCTGAGTTCTAACGTATGTTACTTTCATTCAGGGCTGATGAGTCCTGAAGTTATAGTAAAACAAAATAATTTGGATCAGCAGAAAGGAAACTGGGGCTCTAATGATTAAAGTCACTAATATTTCTTTCCTAGTACTAGAGAACCGTAACTTGATATTGAACCATGTCACTTTCAATTATTAAAAATAAAAGTAGTTTATTGCCTTTTGGGTCGTTTGGAAATAAAGTCAAAAGTTGACAGCCTAGGACCTGAACTAGGAGGTGTGGTCTGACTCCAACTCAGACTTCCCAGAGTGGCAGGGAGGGAACCGTACTGTCAGGCCTGTGTCGCCTCGGTGTCATTACCGTGACATCACAGCTAAGCAAGGACATTCCCAGCTGTTCCAGTGCTGCCTGGGTTTTCCGAAAGCAGAAGGAACCAGTGGGGAGAGCCTTGGTTTTACAGAGCCGTTCCCTGTGCCCTTCAAACCCAGTCATGCCGACTGTAGATGTTAAACTCAGAATTTGGTTTGGCATTTCCCAGGGGAGAAGCCTCTATACAATGTTTCTTCTCCCTCTGCTAAGAAGTCATTCCTGTTAGAAAGTCCTTTACCTCCAGTCGGAACCAGCCTGGCATCCTGAATTTACCGAAAGCCCAGCAAGGAAATAGCTGGATTCGATGTAGCTAGGTTGCGCCAGACTTGCATGTACCCACTTCCTGCGGCCCCAAAGCCCGTCACCCCCGGGTCCCAGTCCTGGGGGCCCCAGAGGCTGGATGCTGGAGCCTAGCACAGTGGACTGTCACCCTGGAAAAGCAACTCTTGCTTTAGACACTAAGCAGCTCAGCAGGAGCTGGGGGCAGATCCCGGGGGCAGCTGGTGGGAGCCCCATCCCCTCTGCTCCTGGAGGCGACGTGCACGTTCCTCCCGGAGCGAGACGGTGCAGGGAAGCAAACCCACTCCTTCCTGTCTTCCTTCCTCTTTGCCTGGAGGCCAGATGCTCTGTTCCGTCACTTGGCTTGTATTCCAGTTCCATCACCAAGGAGGAAGCCCTGAACTGCAGAGGCCCGAGAGGAGGAAGTGTGGGGAAAGGGAGGCACCGAGGACGAGGAACCCGAAAAAGGCAGGGTTGCTCCAGCCCTTCCTGACCCGAGTTTGCAAAGACAAGAAGTGCGGCTTCTCTAGTCAGGAGCAACTGAGGTGCACTGTCTTTTGAGAGCCCTGGGGAAGCCTGAGAGATGAGTGCTACCTTTTCATCATCGCGTCTGCAGTAACGGCCAGCCACGGGGAACTCGGGGGGAACCCAAAGGGTTCTTGACAAAGATGTCAGTATAACTCACCCTGTCAGATGCAATTAAAAATAATTACAGGACAGAACTCAGTGTACAGGAGATCAAAGAGCCCTGTGCTTTCAGAGCAGACCCCAGGAAGGAAGAGAACGGTGCAGCAAAGAGCCCCCCAGTTGGCACCTGTGGCACTGGAGTCCAGTCCCCGCTCCACCACCATTAGCTGTGCAACCTTGGATGCATGTCCTTACCCTCTCTGAGCCTGTTTCCTTACCTGTAAAATAAATGGGTGCTTGTATCACCTTGGATGTCGCGAGACCGTGGCATGAAAATGGAGGAAACCTCTGTGAAGAGCACTTTGAATAAATGTCACCTGTTGTGGTTCCTAAGAGGTAAACTGAGGTACAGATGAACAAAGTAGCGTATTGCCTTCCATCCTTTTTAGAACAAGATGAGATGTTAGTTTTAAAAACAAGCAAAAGCAAGAAAGGAAAAGAATCTGTTCTGACCTGTTTGAAAGAAAAAAAAAAAAAGGAAAAGAATCTCCCACTGCCCTCCAGCCATTCACAGATGCCCTCGGTGCAGAGCTTTCTCCCACGTGCCCGGGCCCACGCCCCTCGGAACCCATGCACTTCAGCCCCTGCCTCTCTGTCCCTTAAGCATCATTAGCTTGTTCCCGTGGCAGCCTGGCCAGGGCTCGCTTCTCTCTGAGCGGCCAGGTTGGGAGACGTTGAGAATTTGGGGTGCGGGGGGAGCATTTCCAAGATACTGTTGGCTTTGTTGTCTTCAAGGGGCAAAAGTTGCCGCCCTGAGTTCAGCCTCTGCCCCCTTGCAGTCTGAGGGCACGGCCACATGGTTCCTCTGCTTCCTCTTCCAGAGTTCTTCCCCGGGCAAACAAATTTGAATTTCAAATTTTTAAACCTCAGGAAAACATCTGTGCCCAGAAGGTGGTTTGGGTCTGTTTTGTGCTGTCAGTTGTGGGACGAGAGTAGGGCCTTGACACCCGATGCCCCATTTGGTTACCAATGTCGCATCCTTTCTGTTTTTTCCTGTGAGCAGGACACGGAGGACTGGCTGGTCAGTCTGGGGGGTGGGGCCCGGGAGAGGAAGAAGGGGCAGGAGGAGGAGGAGGACTTTAGAGTATGCTGATAAAATTGTATTTTGTTACTAGGACAATCCTCTATGCCATGGGTTATATATTTTTTTTATCGAAGTCTAGTCAGTTTACAGTGTTGTGTCAATTTCTGGTGTGCAGCACAATGCTTCAGTCATATAGGAACATACATATATTCATTTTCATATTCTTTTTCACCATAAATTACTACAAGATATCAAATATAGTTCCCTGTGCTCTACAATGGGAACTTGTCTATCTATTTGATGTATAGTAGTTAGTATCTGCAAATCTCGAACTCCCAATTTATCCCTCCCCCCCCATCTTCTGGTAACCATGTTTGTTTTCTATGTCTGTGATTCTGTTTTTGTTTTGTAAATAAGTCTGTCTGTCTTTTATTTTAGATTCCACATATAAGTGATATCATACAGTATTTTTCTTTTCTTTCTGGCTTCACTTAGGGTGACAATCTCTAGGTCCATCCATGTTGCTGCAAATGGCATTATTTTATTATTTTTATGGCTGAGTAGTATTCTGTTGTATAAATATGCCATAACTTCTTTACCCAGTCATCTGTGATGGATGTTTATGTCTTGGCTGTTGTAAACAGTGCTGCTATGAACATTGGGGTGCATGTATCTTTTTGAATTAAGGTTCCCTCTGGGTATAAGCCCGGGAGTGGGATTGCTGGGTCATAGGGCATTCTTACTCGTTTCTTGTGGAGGGTGGTGTTCGTTAGTCTGTGTGTTTGCTGCTGTCACAGGGCTCCAATCCCCTCCCACCTGAGAGTCCAGGCTCAGGTGGTCGAGGACATCGCCATGGTGGTCGCCAAGGTGATGCAGCGCCACCACCTCCAGGTTCTAGCCAGTGGCAGGAGGCAGATGGTCCCAACCAGGAAGTTACACATCAGCCGGGCTCACCTGCCATTGGCCACGCCCAAGTGCAGGGAGCTCTCTGTGCCCATGGTACAGTCCGTGTCGTAGGCCGCCCCGACCTTCAGACGCCCTCTGATGGAGCCCGCCGCTTGCACCCGTCCTCTTCCCTCCTCCTCTTCCTCCCGGTTCACCTTCCTTGGCATCACTCTGCAGCCACACCTGTGTCTCCATCCCTCCCCCACTCCTGAACTATCTGTTGCCACCAGTCACCTCTTCCTGCTTGCGCTCTGCTCCCCACACTCCGCATCACTTGGGCGTGTCTCCCTCACTCCTGCCCACCTCCCCAGAGCCCCTTACTCCTCACCGCCCTTGGCCCTGGGAGCCCCTCAAGGGACCTGGAGCTGGGGGAGGGGGAGGGGGAGGACCCGCTCCCACGACTCAGTCGGGAGAAGAATCTCTGACTCTACTGTTCTAGGATGTGTTCCTAAACCCCAAATGGGAGTTTGGGAGGCATTTCCTAGTAAATCTATCGTAACTCTATTGTAGGTGGTTTCATAGTACCATTGTCTTCAAAAGAATGTGTATATACATTTTATATATAGTAGTTAGTATCCGCAAGTCTCAAACTCCCATTTTATCCCTGTAAGCTAACTATATTTCAATTTAAAAAAGAAAGGGAAAAAAATGTAAAAAAAAATGTGAGATGTGGATTCAACATCACAGGTAACACTTCTATGGAAAAAATTATATGTTCTGATCTAAACAAACTGTTAATGCAGTTGTGGACCACTGCTGTTTCCTGCACCGGGAATCTCCTAGGATAAGGACTGAAGGATTCTTGATATCCAGAGCTGTGATTTCGGCGCCTAAGAACTGTCCCCCAGTGATTTCCACCTACTAAACTCACAGTGAATTGGTATTAATGAGAGTGACTTGTTAAATTACCAAATGTTATCAAAGCTAGGGATCTGAATGCTTGCCAGGAGATCCTCTGGGGCCAGGCGCCCAGAGGCCCTGCAGTGGAAAAAGATTAAGATAATATTTAGGGTCAGGAGATGTCCTGAGACCTACAAGTCCTGTAGCCTTGAAGAAAGTCTCCACTTCTACCCGCGTCCATTTCTCCCTTCTCTGTGATGGAAACTGACCATCCTACTGCCCCAAATTATTAGGTGTGAAAAATGAGTTTTTGTTACAAAGAATTTTTTTAAATTAGCATTGCAAACCTCTCAAAAATAACCATTTAAAATCACCTAAAATCTGAGATTTGCAGATCCTAACTAATATATATAAACTAGATTAACAACAGGTTCATACTGTATAGCACAGGGAATAAAAAAATTAATATAAAATAAAATAAAAATCACCTAAAATCCAATCCACCCAGAGATAGCATTTTGGTCCAAAGTTTTTCCCATTACGATTTATGTGTGTAAATTTATATCTTTTAAAATGAGCTCCTATTATATTCACTATGGTTAGTACATCTCTTTTCTGTTTTTTAATTTTATTTTTAAATATTCTATTGTTTTTTTTATTGAAGTATCGTTGGCTTACAGTGTGTCGGTTTCTAGTGTACAGCAGAATGTTTCAGTCATACATACACATCTTCCTTTTCACATTTTTTTAACTATATCCTGTAAGTTTAGTGAGTAACAATCTACTGGTTGTAAAATATTTCATGGCTGCTATTTGCCATAGTATATTTAAATAACATTTTATTTTTGGACATCGAGGCTGTTCCCAGTTGTAGTAGTATTAAGCAGTGCTGCAGTGGACATTCATATTTACATACCTTCATTTATTTGCCTTATCGTTTTTCTTTTCTTTTTTTTAACTTTTTTTATTGAGTTATAGTCATTTTACAAGGTTGTATCAAATTCCAGTGTAGAGCACTATTTTTCAGTTTTGCCTGATTATTTTAAAGCCATGTAATACACATTTTCTTCCATAAAGAGTGGATAGGTCCCTTCTCGCAACTATGATAGCCAAATCCGTTTCACAGTTCACGTTTGAGAAAGATGATAAAGTTATACACTACGTAGGACAAAATATTCCCAGCAAGCTGTGCGTTTGGGCGGGGGGAGCACAATTATGTTCAGTGGGATTAAATAGACCATAAACAGCCAACATCAGATTTTGCTACAAAATTAGTTTACACTACAGAATCGTATTTTGTTTTTCTATTTTCAGAGCTTTGTGGACTGAAATCGCAAAGACAGGATCATGGAAGTGGCTAATTTACATTTCTTTCTAGTGAAATTGAACTTTTTTCATGTCTTAGTCCTTTTGCAATATGATCATGTTCTTTTTTGTAAAAGGCCTGCTCTTAGCCTCTGCCTACTTTTTTTTTAATTAGGCAAATAATATTTAATGGCCAAGCTTGACTTTTTCATTGATAGTTAAGAGATTTTCACGTATTTTTCAAAGATTTTGCCATGTATTTTACAGTTATGTCTCCCATTTGGCCATGTGTCTGGTACTTTGATAATGTTCAGTACCAGTTTTTAGGTAAAATAGGGTAGAAGTGTGTTCCTTTACAGTGTTTGTCTTTGGTATCATATTTAAGAAATCCTAATTACAAAGGGTGTAATCATCACTCCACATATCTAGTTCCTTTAGTAATTTAGAAGTTTTATTTCTACATTAACATCATCAATCTATCTGAATTTTATTTTGATGTCAGCTTTAGTGTAGGTTTTAGCCAGTGTGCACAGTTTATTTATCAAACAATCCTTCCTTTTTTCCTGACTTGACTGTCAACATCGTACACAGACTTTCATAAATACTTGGATCTGTTTCAGGACATTCAGTTTGTCCTGTTGATCTGTTCAGCTCTTCTGCTGCCAGCACCACACTGTCTCCACATTATTACATTAAGAAAAAAAATCTACTAGGGCTAGAGGGGAGGGAAGGAGAAGTAGGTGGGGCACAGAAGGACTTTTAGGGCAGTGGCACTGTTTAGTCGGATACAACAATGATGGATCCATGTCATATGTTTGTCCAAACTCACGGAGTAACAACACCAAGAGTGAGCGCTGATGTAAGCGGGGGGCTCTGGGTGACGATGTTGTATCTGTTTAAGGAACACATGTACATCTGGTGGGGGGTGTTGATGGTGGGGAGGCTGCGCTCAGGTCAGGCCGACCTTATACGGGAAGTCTCTGTCCTGTCTGCTGAATTTTGCTATGAATCTGACTGCTTCACACACACACACACACAAATGAAGTCTATTTACAAAAAAAAAAAAAAAAAAAAGCCAAACTAGACATTAATCCTGAAACTATATAGAGCTTACATTTAAGGGGGGAATATAAAAATATAAACAGAAAACTAGAATATGGCTGGGACATCGTGCTGTACACCAGAGACTGACACGTTGTAATCGGCTGTACTTAAATTAAAAAAAAAAAACAAACAAAGTAGATAGACTGCATTTAGTAAGTATTGTGATAGAAACAGGTACCGCAGAATAATGCTTCTCAAATTCTGAGATGAAGGGTCCATTAAAAAGATAGTAATTTCTAGTATCTATTAGGACCAGCAACCTCTTTCTTAACCTCATCTTTGAAAAGCTTTTTGTAAACTGTCAGTTCTCCACGCGTGTCAGTTATTTGCCACCAGTCCATAGTGGATTCTTTGTCAAAATGAAGATACTTACTGACTCCACCTACCTTCTTCTCGGGAGAACAGTGAACATGCTGCTGTGAGATGCTGTGCTGTCCTCTTAAGAGGCTGCCATCTTACAAGAAAAGGCAGAAGCCCATTTCACGCGACAGCTCTGATTGCAAAATAATCGAGAGCTCCCTAAAAATTCAAGGCCAAGGCTTGGCATTTGCAAGAGATCTACCCCGTAATCAAATAGTTCTTTTTCTTTTTACCATTTTTTTTTCCTTCAGAGAAACAAAGTTCTTCCTCTGTCCATATTTTATATGTGGATGATGAATACAGAAAAGCCCCCGCCCCCTTTTGGAATATGACTAATCAGCAGTTAGCTGGGTTTACTCCCTGGCTGAGCGCTTGACTGCTGCGCGTGAGGCTGCTGCGCCGCCCAGAAGTAGTGGGACGAGCACAGGTCACAAGCACCAGTGTGAGTGGGCGGAGGGTCTGGCCTCTGGCGGTGCAGGTAATCTTTCCGTGTATCTGGTCATTGTTCAAGTCCTGTTCCTCCCTGAGCGATATCTGCAAGAGCACAATTACAGCCCAGTGGGAAGAGGAGTGAGTAAGGACCTAGGAGACCTGGGTTCGGTTAACACTTCTTCCCCTAATTACGCAGGCAGGTTTGATCACCTGCTTTAATTTCTCTTGCGTCTCGGTGTCCTCGTCTGTTACAGGAGAGGGCAGACCACTTGGTCACTAAGAGCCCTTTCCGCTCTCAAAGAGAAAAAAAAATAGAAAAAAGAGCAGATCAACAAGCTGATGTGTTCACGGATGGATTCAGTCATAACTCACGTATCCATTTGCATATTCAAAAGGTACCTGTCGGTTACGGTGCTTCTCTTGGCCGCGGAGTGAGGGGGCAGCATGGAAAAGAGAGACCCATGCCCCCGAGTCACTGGGTTCCCTTCCCATTGTGGGGCTAGAATTCACTGAGCACGGGGAAGTGATGAAAGACAGGGAGCGATGAACAGGGGAGATCCTCTTGGCACCCCCACATTTAAAATACTCACGCAGATCAGGGTTTCTCAGTGTCAGCACCACTGACGTGTTGGTTCTGGGGGGCACTGTCCTGTGCATTGTAAGTTGTTTTTTTTTAATTAGCTACAGTGTGTCAGTTTCTGGCGTACAGCTTTGTGTTTCAGTCATCCATATACATACACACACTTATTTTCACGTTCCTTTTCATTATAAGTCACTACAAGATATTGAATGTAGTTCCCTGTGCTCTACAGAAGAAACTGGTGGTTGTTGACTATTTTATACATACTAGTTAATATTTGCAAATCTCGAACTCCCAATTTATCCCTTCCCACCCCCTTCCCCCAGTAACTGTAAGATTGTTTACTGTCTGTGAGTCTGTTTCTGTTTCGCAGATTAAGTTCATTAGCGTCTTTTTTCTGTTTTGTAAGTTGTCTGCAGTATCTCCGGTCTCAACCTACCAGATGCCAGCCCCACCCTCTGCCGCTGCTGGTGACGACCACAGATGTCTCCAGACTTGGCCACGTGTGCCCTGGAGGCAAGGTCACCCTGGCTGACAACCAGTGATTTAGAACCACCCCAGTGCCAGGCACTGTGCTAGACGCCGAGCAAAGATGGAAAAGGCGCAGCCTGGCCTTGTGGGGTTTCCCTCTAGGGCAGTGCTCCTGGAACCTACACGTGCAGTCCGTGGAGGGCCGGGTAGGACTCAGACTGCTCCCCTAGTCTCTGATTCAGTTGTCCAGGTGGGGCTGGAGGGTTTGTGTTTCTGAACAGTGTCCCCCCGCCCCTTGCTCATGATGATGGTTCTTTAGGACCGCGCTCTGGGAGCTTCTGAGCCCGTGGGGGCCCGTCGTGCGGGCAGGGGGTCCGTTGCAGCTGTGACCCAGAACACAGACGTCCTCGCCTCGCTCAGTAAACTAGTGTTTCCTAGAATCAGAGTCACCTGCGGTTTTTAAATTGAGAAATTAGACCCTAAATGAGCAACTCAACCCGCAATAAATCTGAGATGTCACAGAAAGGAAGACAAGCAGAGGACCCCCGAGCCAGAACCACGACCCGCAGGTGCTTCGTGTCGTAATTTTGACTTCATTCGGGATTAATAGAGAAATGGGGTGTTAATGGGCTTTTCTGGGGACCTGAATAGTATCTCGTTTCAGCTGCCACGGATCCTAAGCTCTAATCGCAAACACGCTTTTACAAGCCACTCACTTCTAGGGCGGGGACATTGCTGTGGGCCGCCCCCCGGACCTGCACCCACACATCCATCCCAGACTGACCCCCGCTCTGCCTCTGCCTCTTCCTTCTCCCGGTCCCCAGCCGCGGTCGCCCGGCCCCCCGTCTCCAGCAGCAGCTCGGACAGCACGCCTGTCGGCCGGCGCACGCAGGGCTCCGTGTGCGTCACTCTGCCCAGGCCTGTTAGTTCATCGCCGGACTGAGGTTGCTGTTTCCGCTCGCTCTGTTGATACTACCAGATACTGTATTTTCTTTGAAAAGAGTCACACACCCTCAGGAGGAAGTGGGGTGCGGTGTTAGAGCAGCGCTGGGAGGACAGGAGTGTTTTGCTGCTGCCGTCCCCAGGAGTGACAGCCCACGTCGCCCTTTCTTGTTTTCTGTCTCTTGGTGCCGAGTCCCCGTTAACTGGCCACGTCAGTTTAGCCACAGGATCGATGGTGAGAAATTGCAGGTTCTCCCAGCCTCCCTCTCTGATCCCTGTTGGATGAGAGCGGTCTCCCCCATTCTGAGGTCCCCAGGCTTGTTTGGAACAGGGACCTTGTCACGTCTGGGGATCCAGCACGGCGTTTATGCCCAGTAGGTAGGCTTAGCGAATGCTCAGTGACGAAGAACAGCGGTCCCCATCACCCCGTTTCCTTTGCCAGCGGGTTGGGTGTGCCCTAGGCCAGGTCAGACGGTCCGTGAGTGAGTTTTCAGCGGCAGCTAATCTCGTTCAGAATCAGAATTTCTGAGGACCCTTTGGAGAAGTCCTATGTGATGTTAACAGCCACCTTTTCCACCAAACACTGTTGTAAGCATTTCATTGAATGGCTGATTCGTTTAACCCTCGGGACAACACGGTGAAGTAGGTCTGCCGTGGGCCCCATGTTGCAGACCAGGAAACAGAGTCCCCCACAGGCGAGGCCACTCGTCTAAGGCTGTGCGGTTGGGGAGAGCTGGCTTTTGTACGATGGCTGTGTCGTTGGCACGCCTGTGAGCTCCTGCCTGTGCCTTCTCCTTCCCTTTGGTATGTACCGCCGTGCCGAGGCCGGGGGAGAGGGGCCGTGTGTCCTGCGACTTCGCCTTGACCGTCTCAGTCCAGGCGCCGGGGCCCCAGCTCCGAACGGACGCCCCACACCCAGGTGGAGTGTCTTCCTCCCCGAGCGCTTGACTTAACGGAGGAAGAACTCCTTCCTCTGGTGCGTCAGTAAGTTTCCGAAGCATCCTGTGTCTCATCAGAGCTACGGGGTTGGTCAGATGGTGGAGTCACTGAGAAAACTGCCTCTTTGCCCCAGCCTCACTGAGCTGTGATTGACAGCTGAAAACTGGATGTGTATTTAAGGCGTACAGTTTGATGACTCGATTTCCATATACAGTGTGAAGCAGTCAGCACGGTCAAGCTGATGAACATACCCATCCCCTCACATGTTACCTTTTTCTTTTTCTTTTTCTTTTTTTTTTGTGGTGAAGAGTGTCTTTTTAAAAACTTTCTATATTGGGTCTCAAACAGAATTAATCCGTGTGTCAGGATGGCCGAGTGGTCTAAGGCACTAGACTCAAACAGAATTAATCTCTTATTCAATTTTTTTTTTATTATTATTGAGATACAGTCAGTGACAGTTACCAGGGAAAGGGGGTGGGAGGGGATAAATTTGGGAGTTTGTTATTTACAAATGTTAGCCACTGTATATAAAAATAGATTTTTTTAAAAAGGTTCTTTTGTGTAGCACAGAGAACTATGCTCAATTTTTTGTGATAACCTTTTATTCAATTCTTTAAGAAAGCTTTTGGTACACAGAAGTCAGATGGTACCTGCATGTGCTTTCTATATAAGAAAGGAGATGAACTGTGATGGGGGAGGAAGACTTTCCAATGGGGCTAGAATATTTGGTGCAGAATTCCATGAAGCTCTCTCACCCAACAAAAGAGAGACCTTTCTTCCCTTCTGGCTGTGTGAACAGAGAAGAGTGGGTTTTAAGAGTAAAATTTGACCCAGTGAACAGACCCATAATTAAATTTACTTTCCGTATGAGGCAGCATCTTTGGATTCAGTAAGTCATTACCCTATTGTGGGCAGAAAGTAGTGCCAAGGAGACCAGCTTTCTACGAGGCAGTCAGCTTTGCCCTGGACATCGGCCCCAGGAACCCTCACTGGCACCAACCAGCCCACGGTCATGGCGTGAGCGGAGCAGGCACGGAGGGGGACAGCAGCTGAGGACCCCCGGCTCAGTGTGCTGACCTCGCTTCCACACGAGAGCTTAATTTGTTCTGAGAAACATCAACTCTGTTCATACTGCCCACTCTTAACCTCTTCAGATCGTAGCCATAGTGCAGGAAGACAGGTCATTAAACCACAGGTTCTGACAAAAGGAAATGTCAGATTAGTACCCAAGGTAACTGAGCGCGCAGGCAGCCCCGAGACGGCCGGGGAGGCCGGTGTGACAGCTCCAGGTAGGGCCTTCTAATTCAGGACTGGTTGAGAGGATGGAAACCCTCTACGGGGAAACCTTCGTGCTTTCACTTCCTCCCTGACCTAACCTTAAAAGGCATTATCTAACAAGAAATAATTGGCTGGTTTGGGTGGAGACACTTAGCAACCAAGGCTGAGACCCAGGCTCCACCACCTCCCAGCTGTGGGATCCTCAGCGAGCCACTCACTCACTCAAGCCTCAGGTTTCTTATCTGTAGATGGAGGTCATGACACCTCCCTCACGGGCTTGATAAGAAGGTTGAATAATATACACTATGGAAAGCTTCTTGCAAAGTTTGGTGAATTGTAACAATAAATAACCCTCCAGGCTGTGCATGCGGGTGGAACAGATGGAGAGACAGATCAGGAGTCAGGGAGATGGAGGGAAAAAACATCAACTTGGTGATACAGGCTGGGTTGGTGGATGGGGCCAAAGTGTCCAAGCAGATAGGTTGGCCCTTGTTCCTTCACAGTGTCATAGACAATGCTGGACAACAGTGGCCTCCCCGGACTGGCAGGTTAGGTGGTGGCAGAGAAGAGCGGAGAAACATGGTCCCTGAAAGCCAGCAGACCCTCGCCAAAGAGGGGAGGTTGGATGGACTGGGCGAGCAGTTTATTCTCCTAAAACTCATCCATTGGATAAATCGCTCCTCTTCCCGTGGGCAGCAGGAAGGAACTTCTGAATGAGGCAGTGCAGAAGTGAGGTCCTTGAAAGATGAGAAGGATTGAAGGGTGGCCTCTGGGCATGCATGGAGATGGATACAGCCTCTGAGCAGAAGGCAGGTGTAAACAGAGCCTTGGAGACGCAGTCGGGCACACCCAGAAAACAGAGGTCGAGCTAGGCTGGGTTGTGCGTGTGGGGAGGGCACGTGGAGGCTTTTAAACAACAGGTTAACAGGCACGATTCGATTCAGCAAGAACTGCGACAATTTTCCTGAGTACTTGTGTTAAGTCGATCAGAACTGTGCTTTCGTGAGACTGTCCAGGTCACACATTAAAATTAAGTGTCAGCATGTTGATAATGCCATTCCAGGTGCTTTCTTGTCTATATTTCAGTATTTGTTTTATTTCTACACTATTTTTTTTTTTGGTGGGGAAGAGGGTATGTTATAGTAGTCTGCTCAGACTGCTGAACCACAGATGGGGGCTTATGGGACAGAAGTTTATTCTCTCAGTGTTCTGGAGGCTGGAAGTCCAAGGTCAAGGTGTTGCTTGCCTTTTTTTTTTATGTGTGAGTGTGTGTGTGTATATATATCTATGCATGTATATATGTATAGATATACGTACAGAAGTCTAGTCAGTTTACAGTGTTGTGTCCATTTCTGGTGCACAGCACAATGCTTCAGTCATACATGAACATACATATATTCCTTTTCATATTCTTTTTCACCATAAGTTACTGTAAGATATTGAATATAATTCCCTACAATATGGAGTTGTTTGTCTATTCTATATATATATTAGTTAGTATCTACAGATCTCAAACTCTCAATTTATCCCTTCCCACTCCCTTCCCTCCCTGTTGCCATAAGTTTATTTTCTATGTCTGTGAGTCTGTTTCTGTTTTGTAAACAAGTTCGTTTGTCTTTTTTTCTTTTTTAGATTCCGCATGTAAGTGATACCATACGGCATTTCTCTCTCTCTTTCTGGCTGACTTCACTTAGAATGACGGTCTCCAGGGCCATCCGCGTTGCTGCAGATTCAAGGTGTTAGTTTCTGAGGCGCGCGCTGTCTCTTCCTGGTGTGTGAGAGCGTCTTCTGTGTCCTCAGGTGGCAAAGAGAGAGAAAGGTCTCTGCTGTCTCTTCCTTTTCTTCTAAGGGCACCGTCCTGTTGGGTTAGGGCCCACCCTTAGGATCTCATACAGCCTTAGCTGCCTCCTTAAAGGTCCCACCTCCAAATACAGTCACAAAATCTTGTTTGGGGAGACCAGCCGGGCCTCAACACCTGAACTGGGGAGGGGGGCACGGTTCACTCCATAACTGGGCTTGGGGGAGCCCTGTTAGCCTTTGCAGGTAGGAAGGTGTCACCGCCCCTGTCGTAAATGGCCCTTCCCCACTAGTTCTAACAGCTGGTCGGAAGTTAGGCTGTTGGTTTTTTTTTTTTTTTTTTTTCTGTTGTCATTGCAGCCCATACTGTTGGGGTTATTTTAAAATATTATCTTCAGTTCATACTTAATATTTTAATTCACTTTTGAGGTCATATCAGGGGGCGAGAGGCTAATATTTAATCCGATTTTTTACCACGTTGACATCTTAGCAATGGGATAAAACACTCCTCCATGACATGATCGTCCACTAGTTCACTGTCTTCAGTGAAGGTTACTTTGTTTTTACTAGGTCGTTTAGCTTAATTTGCCAAAATTGGCCTGATGTTTAATTTACCAAATGTTGGCTGATCTGATACATTTGGAACCCATTGAATGTGTCTTTTTCTCATTCCCAAGCTTGCTATTAATTCATATGTGTTTTCTCTTATACGTGTTAAAGGTTTTGGTGTTTCTGTGAGACTCTCCCTCTGTCCCTGAGACGGTTCCTTAAATAAAATAAGATAAAATGTAGCAACACTGTCATACTAAATCAGAAATACTAAATTACAGCAATAAAACAGAGCAGAGGAAGAGAAGTCTTAATGAGAGTGCAGAGAACTTCCATCGCTTTCTGTTTCTATGGAATTTGCCCCCATCCGCTTTGGCAAGTGTTTGGTGGGTTTGAGCCGGGGCAGGCGAGTCAGTCTAGGTAAGCAGGTGGGTCCGCACCAGGGAGTCAGGAGGCTAGAGTTCCCCTCCCAGCACTTGACCGCCTGTGCCCTGAAGCACGCCGCTGGGTAATTATACTTGACCGTGTGCCTGTGTGACGGCTACCTGCCTGAGACAGGTGGGGTCACTCTTGAAGGTTAAAAACACTGAGCTGTACGGGTAAGGCGCCTCTACAAATTTAGAGAGCATATTATGATGATATTTCGTAGCTGAGAAAGCAAAAGCACAGATGCCTGGATGGACACCCTGACAGGCTCATCACGGCGAGGGCCAGCGGCGTGGGGACTGGCAGAGGGAGGGAGTGCCGCAGGAGAGAGGCGTGCGGGGTTTTGCGGGTGCTCCGGGCAGAGCACAGACAAGATGTGCCCAGGTGTGCTCTGGAAGGACTATTTCCACCCTCTCCCTGCCCTTTTTCAGTACACACTAATCATGCCAGTAAAGGGCGCTGGAAAATATTATCAGAGTTGTAGTAATAATAATAATAAAACAACGACAACAACCAACATTTTTAGAGTTTACTCTGCGCCAGCTCCATTCTGAGCACCAACACGTGTCTTCCCATTTGGTCCTCGCAGCCCTTTGAGACACGTAATGGTATTATCACCATTTTCCAAATGAGAAAACAGACTCAGGGAGGTTAGACGACGCCTGCAGCCAGGCTCATCCCATTATTGATCCTCTGCCTGTAACAACGCGGGGACGTTTCCTTTGTATTGACTTCCTCGGCCACTGTCTGCCGCCTAATCGGACCGTCGTGCCCTCCTGCAGTAGAAGTACGTGGAGGCTGAGATTCTGTAAAATGTTGCTTTTGAAAATTAAGTTCTTTAGCAAAGAGGCACTGAGCACCTGCTGAATATCACACAGAGGGATTAACCCTGGAGGTGCATGGAAGATTAAGATGTGGTTTCTGCTCTCAGAGCCCAAAGTCTTGTTTGGGGAGACCAGCAGGAACCAGTGTGTTACAGGGAAATACGGCCCTGTGTGCACCGGCGCGTGGTCTCCTCCCCAGCCTGAGAATCTGGCTGAATCGTCCGAATGCGGTAAGAGAGAGAAGCCTTGATCTCGGCGAGGGTCTGCCAAGGCACCCACATGCACACGCTCCAGAGGGTGTTTGCTAAATAAACTGCAGATAAAACCGGACGGACTCCTGTAGGTAGAGTCCCACCCGCTTCTGAGTAAATGAAGTGCCTCAAGGATTACATAGGATTACATGGGGCTCTACTCTGTCCCCCACATTTGGGAACTGAGAGCCAGAGACAAAGACAGAGAGTGGAGCGACAGGGTCTACCCTACTCAGACTTTTGAAATGGCAGAGGGGAGGCAAATAGATACGACAGGTCTCTCAGGGTGCCCTGGAGCTGAGGGGGCGGGGCCTGCGGGTGCCGGGTACATTCCACCAAGATGTGTTGGAGGGAGGGTGATGGAGGCGAGGGCGGAGAGGCTTCACAGAGGAGGTAGAGACTGAGCGGGAACTTGAAAGATGAGCAAGTTGGGGGTGGGGGGGCAGGTGGAGGATGGAGTGAAGTAGGAAGGCGGTCCAGGGAGGCAGCAGTATTGCCAGCAGCCCAGGGCTACAGAACAGCATGACGAGTTGGAGGAATGGCAGTTGCTCTGTGTGATCCTACGGGAGATCCTTTGGGCAGCAGCCTGGAGCTCTGACTGGTAGTGAGAGGTGACAGGACCGGAGGGAGAGACGGGGTAAGCTGCTACAGTGGGCCCAACAAGGGATGATGCAGAATGAAGCCAAGACCCCAGGGAAGGAGCGAGAGGAGGTGCAGAAGGAGAGTGAGTTGGTTGTGGTGGGTGAGAGAACCGGGGATGTCGGCTGGGAGTCCTGGTACCAGTCACTGAGCTGGTAACACAGAAGAAAGGGGCAGATTTGAAAGGCAAGACAGTGAGTCCGCTTTGCACCTGGCAGGCCGGGGGTCCCTGGGAGCTGTCCAGGAGAGACTGAGTGTGTGCTTTCATTGCTTGCACGCGAGGCGTGTGGAGGGACCTGGCCTCCGCACTAGCTGGTCAGTCTCACACACACTGTTTGTTGTAAAGGGCGAGGCCACTGTGATTGGCAGCAAAGAGAGTTGTGAAACTTACACTCCAGAGAGATGGGGGGGGAGGACAGTCCTGACAGATGCGAGTCCAGCGCGTGTATTTCTGTACACAAGCAATTCTCCTTCCTATTTTAGACCCGGGGGAAACCCCCCTTCTCCCTCACCATCAGCTCCGAGCACAAAAAGCCAGCCCACAGAAGTCTTTCATGTCTGTCGCATCCTCATGTACTTGTTACACGTCTTCTTGGCCCTTGAGATTTACATATAGCACACACACACACACACATACACACACACAACAGGATTGAGGAAACTTACACTGACAGCAGCATTGTGTGACACTGGACGATTCATGCTGTCCTTGCCAGTGCTGGGTAAGAGTATTTCAAAGTTATTTGCTAATTGCATGGCTAAAAAAAAATTGTGTTTTATGTTTTAAATATTTTAATTCTTTTTATGATTATAATTTAAGTTCAACTTAATATATTAATGGATCCTCAAAGGAAATGCATGATCAAATTCTAATGTTATGTTTTTTTCTCAGCGATTTGCACCAAAATGCAAAATTTCAGAAGCACTTAAGTACTATAGAGTACAAGCTGTTTTTTTGAGGCTCTGACCATTGCTCTTTAGTAAACTGAGGCTACCCTTGATTATTTCAGATCTTAATTTAAGATTTTATTCTATGAATTCTCAGTTTTCTACTGTATGTTCTTTATATAACCTCTGAATTAATCTATGCCTTGAAATGCTCACAGCATATTTCTGTATTTGGGTTTTTAAAATACCATATGGCAAAACTGACTTTCGTTTTTGGTGTATAATTCTGCGAGTTTAAGTCTAGATTTCTGTGACCACTCACATGGAACAGATCAGTCTCCCCCCAAACTGCTCATACTGTCCCTTTAATCATAATCTGCCCCCTACCCAAACCACTGGGTTTTTTTCTCCATATAGTTTTGTGTTTTCAAGAATGTCATAGAAATGTGATTCTATAGTATCCTGCTTTGTTTTGCATTTCTTAAATTGCTCATAAGGCTAAACATTTCCCACATAAATAGTGACAGCTGTATTTTTTGTATTTTGTATGGTTTATATCATTGCCACTTGTTTAATTGGGGCATGAGTAGTGGGTTTGGGGTTTGGTTTTGTTTGTTTTTACAAATTTGTGTTTGCTTATTC
Source organism: Camelus ferus (assembly GCF_009834535.1). Classification (NCBI taxonomy): domain Eukaryota; kingdom Metazoa; phylum Chordata; class Mammalia; order Artiodactyla; family Camelidae; genus Camelus; species Camelus ferus. The sequence continues at coordinate 3,693,097 of NC_045730.1, read as the reverse complement.
TATAAGAATGACGCCAACTTACTGTCCATTGCATTTACCATAAATATTTCTCTAAGTCTTTGCCTCTTTTTTTTTTTAAGTTTAACTTTTTTAATTGAAGTGTAGTGATTTACAATGTTGTGTTAGTGTCTGGTGTACAGCACAGTGACACTCAGCCATAAAAAAAGAATGAGATAATGCCGTCTGCAATCTTTGCCTTTTCATTTTATTATTTTCCTTAAATGTCTAAGACCTTAGAAATAGTAATATTAATTATGCTGTACACCAGAAATGGACACATTGTAACTGACTATAATTTTTAAAAAAAGAAGAAGAAATAATTATATCACTTGACGTATTAATACGAGAGTTCTCTAGTGAGCTTGTCTGAGTCAATCTCCCTAAATTTAAAAACAAATTGCAGAAGGTGCTTGTCAGAGCATTACTTCTATTATGGGAACACTGGACACAATCTAAATGTGTAAGTAACTGTAAGACTTTAGTAAAGCAGATCACACATATCCTGCCTCTCAATAGGATATTATGCAAGAATTAAAAGGTTACAATGATGACATAGTAGCTAGGACAGGTTTTATGGTGAAATATTAAATTAAAAGTCAAATATAACCGTGTACACACAGCATGACTATAGCACACACAACAAAAACCCCACACCCGTTCATTAAAAAAAACACTGGAGACAAATCCATCCAAATAGTGACTGCAATTTGCTTCTGTTGATGGAATTATGAGGAGAGTTTTACCAGTTTTGTGTCTTTTCTTCATTTCATGATGATCACCTAGTCCTGTCACAGAAGGGGAGGACATTCTGAGTCGCTCAGGAATAAAATGCTACCTTTTGCCCTAAAAAGGCACCCCTGAGTTGAGGCTTTGCTGAACAATGCGTGAGGTGAAGCACTCAACGCCACGTTCTGCCTTCTGAATGTCAAAATGTCAGCTCCATCACTGCGACTAGACCTTTCGGAAGAGGGGCAGTGCTACCAGACAGACACATGCGTTGGGCAAACTGTCCGAATGCTCGCGGCTGAGGGGACAGGGCCGGCGAGTCCGGGCTGCTGAGGAGGAGGAGGACGGCGGATGTCCGAGCAAGCCCTGTGGGAGGGGAGGGTGCTCCTGGGTGCCCTGGAGCCTTCCGTCTGCTCCCCAGCGGACGCTCCCAGGTGCACGTGGAGCTGCTGGTGCCTGATTCTGAACCCAGCCTGCAAACAGCAGCGCGACGTACCCGTCAGTAAAGGTCACAGTGGTTGTGACTCAGACGTTATGCGTCAGTGATCCCTCCAGGCTCCGGTCAGAATGAATCGTTTACCTTCACTGGTGTTGAGCGAATCTTCGATATGTCCACATGTGGTACATACTCCCACGAATGGTGATAGTTCTTGGTGATTGTTCCTGAGGAGCAGAGAAAGACAGATTTGTCTGGAAGTCCTACCTGGCCCAGGAACGGGGGGGGACCTCAGAAGTTTTCTCCAGAGAATTCCCAGTTCTTAGCCAGACTGCTGCCCAAGAGTTCTAAGCTCAGAGGGTGAAGGGGGGCCCCTAAAGACAACCCTGGAAGCATCTGGCTGCTAATTCTGCAGTGTGATATGTACGGAATGTGTTTTGGTGGCGAAGACCATCCGACGAGTCGTGATGATTCCACAACCGTCTCCTTTAGTTAAACCAGCTGCACTGCAGGAAATTGAGACTTCCCTTTCTTTCCTTCCTTTCCTTCTTCCTTCTTTCTTTCTTTTTATTTTTTCTCTACACCAGACATCAACACATTGTAACTGACTATTCTTCAGTTTAAAAAGAAAAGAAATGGGGACTTTCTTAATGTCCGTGAAATTAACAGCAGTTGTCAAGATCCCCTAATGTGTCTCTCTGTAGGTTCAAAAATGACCCAAAGACCGCCAGCGCTCCAGAGGACGGGCGGTCTTTTATGGCGCCGCTGGGTTCAGGATGACGGCGCCCAGGTTTCCAGTTGTGTCACTGACTCTCACACCTGGGGTCCTGTCATCCTGAGCAGTTTTCCTCCTTAACACAAAGGTGGAAGAGATGGTTGACGCTTTCTTGTTGATACCTTTGGCTTAGGAACTTTCGGGGAAATTCATGGGGAGAAATGAGTTCAAGAGACAAGAGGAAGCAAGGAAGTAACTTTATCACTAACCCCAGCTGATGGTTTCAGATTAATGGGACCTCGTGGGAAAGTAGGGTGAAAAAAAAAGGGGGAGGGAGGCGTTTAGTTGAAGTAAGTGACCAGACAAGGACAGGCAAGAAACAGGAGATGAAGGATCAGACGAGAATCCTGGAACTTGCAGCCAGCACTGCGGTGACGTTCACCTGTGTCTCCAGGAAAGTGTAATAGTCAGTAATTTGGCTTTTATGAAGTATTTTGTTTACCCTTCCACAATAAAGTGCTGTTTTATGGTGATTTAAGGTTTTTAAGTGGTTCATAATATTTAAAAGCTTATTTTACATATATATATAGTATATGTACGTGTGTGTTTGTGTATATATGCATATGTATGTGTTTATATAGAATGTCATCTCCATATACATGTATGTGTATATGTGTGTGTTTATATATAGAATGTCATCTGCACATATGTGCATGTATTTGTGTGTGTATGTGTACATGTATTTATGTTTGTATATATGTACATGTAATTGTGTATATGTGTATATGTATTTGTGTCTGTGTGTTTGTGTGTGTGTCTAAAGTAAACAGAGATCAGCTGCTAAGTAAATGCCCCGAGCCAGGCCCCTCACGCCCCTAAATAGCCCACGGAAGAATTCTGTGGTGTCATGTTTACCCGGTGTGAGTCAGAAGGGCCTCACTCTTTATAAACTCATTTTGCTGGTGTGTGTGGTTTCCCGGGGGCCTACCTGAATGGTAGAAGGGATTGAGATGGTGGCGCGCCGCCGCCCCTCCCGGCAGCTGTCAGACACAAGTGCACTGGACTGAGAGTGGGACGCAGGCCTCAGCGCACCCACTCCCACAGGCCCCTTTCTCTGGCCGGCCTGCGATGTGGGGCGAGCCCAGAGTGTGTGGGGTAGAGGGGAAGTAACGCATTTGTCTGAATGGAGGGTCGAGCCCTGTGAGGCTCTGGCTGTCAGAGATAAAGCACTGGGTAGGTGGGGATGGGACACCCCCAAAATAATGTGTCTTCTAGCCCCCAAACAGTATCTGTTTTCTGTTGCTTTGCAGGGAGCGACCATGTCACCATTTCTTCGAATTGGTTTGTCCAACTTCGACTGCGGGTCCTGCCAGCCGTGTCAGGGAGAGGCCGTCAACCCCTACTGCGCCGTGCTCGTCAAGGAGTACGTGGAATCGGGTAGGCCTGCGTGGGTGCTGGGGCCCGGGGGAGGAGGAGCGTGCTGTGACCTGGGAGGCAAGGCCTTCCGTGGTCTTCGAGGTCATCGGGTTCAACCTCATTCTCCAGCTCAGGAAACTGATGCCCAGGGGAGCCAAGGGCTTTCTGGGGGGCACGTGGCTTAGTGACAGCCTCTGAACCAGGCCCGGGCCTCCTGCCCCGTGCCCTGCTTCGTGGTCCCGTTCCCCACATAAACAAGGGAAAGGAGAAACGCGCTGAGGACGCTGTGTGGGAGTCCGTGAGGGAGTGACGTACGCGTGAGCTAAAGCAGAACACGGCAGTGGGAAGCCTGGCCGCGCCCAGTGAGTACAGGTGGGTTAAGTCTGCACGGTCTTAGAGCCAGCTCCAAACACGGTCTGCTGCTGCTTCGGCGAAACTTAGGTGCGTGTTACAGAGGATGTGTGATTAGCCATTAGAGTCCAAATTTCAGAAAACGTACCTTTTTGTTTACTAAGACCCTGGAGGAGTGAAAGAATTGTCATGCTTTGTCAAATTTAAATGTTCCTAAGAAGTCCGCGGTGAGGGGGAGAGGGTGACGGAGCCGAGATTCCTTTATGGACTTAGATCTTTCCATTAAAATAATCCTGTTCTATCCAGAATCTCTACGCGATCACTTCATCTGCTGCCGCTGCTCCTGTAGTTTAAGATTCTATGGATTTTCTAAAGGAAAAGTGGGAGGAAGTTGACACCCCAAGGGCCTCCCAGCCTCACTGCCTTCCCCGATTTCCCTACACACATTTCTGGTTTTAGCAGACACTTTGTAGGGAAGCCTGGCTGCCACCGACGCAGGGTCACGGTGACAGCAGGAGCCATTATAATTTATTGCTATAGAAAGTATTTATGGGGCGCCTACTGTATGCTGGGTCAGAAAAAGTGCCTTTCCTTTCAAGCTTCCTTCCTAGCAGAGGAAGACGGGCAAGAAACAAAAGTGCCATCTGGTGAGTCATGTGAAGTGAAGCCACCAGAGCCGGGTGGAGGGGAGAGGAAAGTGCTGGGGCCAGAGAGAGAGATGGCGAGATACTTGTTTTGTACAGAGTAGTCCTTTAAGGGAGTGACATCTGCAGACGCACGAGGAACCTGATTTTGCAGCTGAGAACCTCTGGGTGGATTTTCCAGCGCAGAATCCTGCGGTTCCAAGTCCTGCTCTGTTGAGGGTTAAAAGACTCCTCCTCCGCGGTGGACGCCCTCCATCCTTGCAGCCACCCCGGGCACATCAAAGCGGAGGAGTCCGTCTGATCATCTCGATTTCCCTTCCGCCCGGATTTCTCTCCTGTTTAGTTGAAAGTGAGAATGGCACTTGCTCCCAATCTAAAACCTTCCAAATGTCACCGAAATCTTTGAAGTGTGAAATGTCTTGAGTTTTTCAAAGCCGCTTTCAACTTAATGGGTCTCCTGGACCCAGCTCCCTTTACAGCCATAGGTCTCACTGACATTTGCCTCCTGAGAGCCTTTTTTTAAAAATTATTTCTTCTTCTTCTTTTGGCCTTGCCTTTGAACTTGGTCTGATCAGCCATGTGCAGCAAGAGAACACGATAAAATAATAAAGGAGACTTTATTTTTTCCAAAAGGTTAGCTTGTGGAGTTTGGAGGGTTTTTGTTTTTGATTCTGTTTTCATTTTGTTCTGGAAAGAAATCACCCTGAACGTCAGAATTCAGGTGTTGCTCCCGTCGAGTTTCAGCACATTCCAGTCTTGAGGGTGGAAGGCTGCGTTTTACATGAAAAGACAACAGAAGGGGGACAAACCGGACACAGAGCTCTGGGTCTGGGAGCCTTTGAAAATGGTCAAACTCACTGGAAACTGTAGCATCTTGAGTTCTGGTCTTCTTTTTAAATGATTACAAACCCAGTGAATGAAAGTGTGAGAAATGTGGGCATTTCTGTGCTTGGTCAGAGTGGGGAGAGTGAGTGGTTATGGTTGGAAGGAACGATCAGGGATGACTTCAAGTCTGAGGACGTAAGATGCTGCTTCGATCATTAATATTGCTGTTTTTTTTTTTTTTTAAAGTCCAATCCTCGGTTAAATTTTTTTAAAACAAGCCATGAAAATCTTCACCTTCCTGTTCCACCCTCCGTATTGTCCGAGTTTGTACCTCTCTTAGCCAGGTTTACCTAAAATTTAGTTTCACCGTATTCAAATCCTTTCATGCCCCCCGCAGAAAAGTAATTCAGCAGATGCTGGCTGCCTGTTCTGTTTCAGCATCGTGCACTGGGGAGAGAGGACCATCAGGAGTCAGAGCTGCTCTGTTTCCCCGCTTCACAAGGATTTTTCCCTTTTGCTTTATCAACATCTCTGAATTGCTGGCTCTGCCACTTAACATGCTTATGATCACAAGAAACAAAACACTGAAACACGGCCGCAGTTTTCTGCGTCTGAGATGATTAAAGAATAAATAGTACAGAGGGTCCAAGATGGACAGAAGACGTGGCGGCCCGGCTACATCCCACCAGGAAACGCTTTCCCAACCACCTGGTGGCGCCGGCAAGGCTTCCTTTGAGCTCTGTCATCCTGACCTGGGTTCCTGGTCCTGACCCTCCTCCGACTCCCACCGCCCCGCAGGTCTACCGCTGGCTTCCTGTGAATGACAATCACCACCCCTCTGGGCTGCTCCTCAGTTTTTGCTTAGAATGCATGGTTTACACACAATGGACCCTCGCTGGAGAATGAGGGAGAAGGAAATAATGGCTGTGATGTTTTCAAGGTTCTGCCTCTTAGTAGATGTGTGTCAAACGGAAGATTTTAAATCCCTTTTCAAAGGAGCACTCGTTATAAGCCTGAAATTACGCCTCCGTGTCTTTCAGATCAACACACAGTGGTTTCATAGCCATTATTTTTTTACTAGACGTCGGTGAAATTAATCAGCCATGGGTCCACCCTTTACAGATTAACAAGGGAGGACCTCAAAAAGCATAGAAGTGTAAAACCTGTACAGTGTGGGATCTAGGTCCCTGGACCCCACCAGACACACCAGGCTGAGCTCCTGGGTTCTTTGTACTTGCTCAGGGGTTCACACTCAGAGAGAAGCGACTAACTGTTGAACAGGAAAAGAGCATTACCAAGACACTGTCAGATTTTTGTTGCGTAAATTATCCAGGTTGGCGTTTAAGTTTCAGTGTGTTACCTTGCGTGTAGACCTCGGAGCTGTCTCATTCTGTCCTGTAGTGGCCCTGACTCTTTTATGCATTATTTTTGTTCTTCCCAACAGACATGTGTCCTAGAGAGCAGGGGGAATGGGGGCCACAGTTGAGGTGAACTGTCCCGCAGAGCCGGCTGAAGGAGTAATGAGAACATCTCTTTCTGTCCCCAGAGAACGGGCAGATGTATATCCAGAAGAAGCCGACCATGTACCCGCCCTGGGACAGCACGTTTGACGCCCACATCAACAAAGGCAGAGTGATGCAGATCATCGTGAAGGGCAAGAACGTGGACCTGATCTCTGAAACCACCGTGGAGCTCCACTCTCTGGCCGAGAGATGCAGGAAGAACAACGGGAAGACGGAAGTCTGGGTAAGAATCCAAGCCGGGGGCTCTGTGTGAAGTGTGTGTTCCGTTAAGTGATACATGTCACGGTAACTGAAGCCCAGTTCAGCATTTCGGTGTCACCCCTAAGGGACAACGCACGGGCCTGGAGTAGACTGACTCCCTGCCGCTTACTCATGTTTGATAATGACAGTGATTATTCACTACAGACTCAAATCTCTTTAACTCTTACGTAAGGGAAGAAGGTCTCTTAGACCATGGAGAGCTGGTACTGACTTACAACCGTTAAAGCAAGCTTGGCAATGTCACAAATCCCCCCTAACGTGGGAACCTAACTCTCGTCCATTTATCAGGATATCATGTAGACTTCTTCATAAGAGAACTCACATAAGATGACGGGTAGGTGACCGAGAATGTAGAGCAAAACTCCATGTAGTGTTTGGTCTCTCAGTCCCTCTAATTTTTTTTTTTAAGCCAGGATGTGTTCACTTAGCTTGCTTTGCTCTAAAAATTTAGTACAGCATACACAGTCCATGTTACCACACCAAGTTTTTGAAAACTTACATTATAACTAGGTTGGTGGCAAGTGTTTAGCAATAGTAAAGGGAAAAGTAAAATATGAAAGCATAAAAAAAATTCAATGAAAATTTCTGGGGTACAAAAATTAAAGGAAACATTCTAGTAAAAATTGCTTTTGCATGATCTAAAACCCAGAAAATGTTTTCAGATGCCTGCACCATTTATGTAAGGGCAGAGAATCTTAACTTTCTGCGTTTTACTTCCTGTAACTCTGATTTTTTTAAAACTCCAGCAAAAAGATTTTCAAATCAGAGATTTCAAAATGGGAATGATACAAGCCTAAAAAGTAGATTTCTGTGTTAGCTGCGTATTTTTGGCCTCAAAAAAGTATTTTTCAGGAATATATATATATATATATATATCTTTGCTTGTGTCACTAATCTTTAAAGATAGAGATACATAAAGATTTTTTTTTCAGGTTCCCATGCTTAGATGTGTTTAGGTAACTTGGTTCAGCCGAACCTGTTGGGCAGTTCCTCGTTTGTGGGCAAAGGAGCGTGGGAGCAGAATTCCCCCTGGGTAGCTGCTTCTGTGAGTAGGAAGAGGGCAAATCAGTGGATGACGTCACAGTCACATAGGTTTGCAAGTTTGTGTTAAAGGTTTACACAAACCAGGAAGGTGAGCCGGTGAGCCTGTAGCTACATCAGAATCACGGGAGCATTTGGTGAGGCTCAGACAAAGAAGAGAGAAACCAGAGAAAGTCTTCCTCAGTGTTTCCCCCGTTCCCATTTGTTTTCCACCTTATAGTTTTTAAAAAAGGGAAGCGTCACTAAATCCCGGTTTTTAAAGTACCATGCTGTTTAATTTCCTTCTCAGTTAATGAAATGACAATTATTTTAAGAATTCTTTTGTAGGCATCACTGACAAACAGGTTGCTTTTCTATGTTTATCTCTTAACGTTGCATTTGATTTCTTGCCTAGACTTTTTCTGATTTTTATCATTACCAGACTTTTCAGATTTTTGCATTCTGGATTATTAAGATATAAGCCCTTGGTGGCCCCCAGATCCTCACTGAATTACCGGCAACCTTCTTACATTTTCCATCTTTGTTGTTTTCAAGGCTAGTTTCTAATGTTTGAGGCTCAACAGGCTGCTTTGGGCTTATGGTTCCCTTTGCTGCTATTGAAATCTGCTTTCTTACAATTAGTTTCTGTATCTTAAAAAAGAAAAATTGCGTTCTCCAAGTGGCCGCTCAGCTCCGCAGACACCGTCCAGGTTCCACACACTGAGGTTTTCCTTCTGCTTCCCCAGGGTTTTCCCTGTCGGCGTGTTTTTCTCCTCCTCACTCTCAAAAACGTGACGGAATGTGACTGTTCTAGGGATATTATTTTTCCAGTAGCTAACTGGTTTAATTTCCTCCATCACCACTAATTCCTGAAAACTGATAACGCTGCAGTCCCCTGGTACTGAGTTTTTGCTGCTCCATTTGGGAACGAGTCCCTCATCCCTGGTCTTGCAGTTTTATTTTTGCCTCCATATTTATTACTTATTCCATAAACCAGAGACGATGGTATATACCCTTAATAGCAAAAGCACGTCCCTTTTCATGACTCTAAGCTTGCATGAAGGTGTGTAGTTAACCAAGCAGCACCAGCTTGTCACGGCATAAAATTCCAGTAGTAATGCTGTGACTTGGCAAGTCTCTTATGTCAGTTGCCCAGTGATCTTTAAAGGTCTGGTGATGGACACAAGGTCACACAACCAGTGAATTATTGAGCCATGATTCGCATTCAGTCCTGAGTTCAGAAAGACGCTTCTTACTGTTTCTGGTTACCCATGGGTGTCATGATCAGCAGTGAACTTCTGTTTACTTCCCTTGCTTTTCGGCACGTTGGCCATAGTGTCATGGTTTAGTGAATTATCGATGGCGGCCAGGCTGTCTCAGATTTGCCATATTCCCCCTTACGTCATAGCACATGATTTCTTGCACCATCTCCTAAAAGGTCACTTTGGTCCCTGCTACATGATGACACTGAAATATATTTTGTACCCCTTCCCAGAACAATCTGTAATTTCCCTTCGCAGATTATCAGCCACTTCCCAAAGGAAAGGGTCCCTCCTTGGGAAAGAGAGAGGCCATTCCTATTTCATTCCCTGGAGGCAAGTGTGTGTCGGCCCCCCAAAAAGAATTCCTCTTTCCTTCCAAAGGGGACCCGCTCGTCCTCCGAGTGAGCTGGTCCCAGCATCCTTGATTCTCCTGTCACCATCGAGATCTGAGTCCGCCCTATCCCGGCTCTTTAGCGCAGGGCGAGGGGCTCAGCTGGAATCTGTGTTAGGATTTGGTTTCTTCCTAAAGGGAGTTTAGAGCTCCAGCTCCAGTTAACGAGCTGGTGAGGGGCTTTAGTAAAAGGACGGCCGCGTTCCCGGACGCTGTGCTGTGCTGGTGAGAACACGAGTAAAACGGACGGAAACCGTGCTGGGGTTTTGCTCGGGAAACCTGGCCCGTTGTGGCGTCACTCAGCTCAGCACTTGTCCCACATTCTGACGCCTTTTTCTCTCCTTCTTTCAACCAGTTAGAGCTGAAACCTCGAGGCCGGATGCTAATGAACGCGAGATACTTTCTGGAAATGAGTGGCAAGTGGCATTTCTTATTCCTGTTTTTGGGGTGAGGTGGGCATGTCTCTTCTGATGGGCAACTTGTTCCCCTTTTCCAATAGCAGAGAATTAGGAGGAAATGGAAGCATGGGGAGTTGTCTTAAAATTCCCAGGGGCGCTCACGCATGAGTTGAAAATACACTACGTGGGGCCAGATAAACACAGAAACAGAGAACACGCCTTCGTTTTCACGTGGCGTGAATTCATCGGTGCTTCCCGAGTCCATCTGTGTTTTCCTTTGGGAATTTGATGTAAATGCAAGAGCCTCTGCTTGTGGGTCAGTGTGTGTGGACACAACGTCTGTGTGTAAATGATGTGACTTTAGAAGTTGTCACACCTACCAGGAGGATACGAAATAAATAAGAAACCAGCAGGCGTTCTCCCTAACACTAGAGTGGCGAAATATTAACGCCTCAGGTTAGTCGCCTCCAATCCCTTTAGCAACAAGGAAGGGGAAAAAAATGCATCACTGGAGAGTTTCAGTTCCGTGTCACACCCAGAGGTCGGTCACAGAAGTCGCATTTATAGGCAGCCCATCAGTTCCTCCTGTTGCGTGTATCTCTGTCGTCAAAGTGCCGTTTCAATGAATCCAACGCTACTGCTCGTAAAAGCTCCAGCCTCAGAGTGGATGTGTGAACTGACTCTTCTCTGCAGGGAAGTAAACGGCTCTTTGCTCTCCACACACGAATCTCCCCCTTCTTCCTCATTCAAATCCCCATTTGTGACCAGGGGTTCTCTGTGCTGAAATCACTTTTTCTCTTCTTCCTCTGCTGTCTGACCATCACTCTTGGTGGCTTCGAACCCTGTCTGGTTGTCTCCCCCGTCTCATCTTTTCACACTTTCTTACACTCTTCTCTGTCCCTTCAGTGACCCCCAGTCACCCCACAGATGGTGACTCAGAATTCCCCACCACCCAGGGCTGGGAGTCAGACCTTCCTCTGTCATTACCTCTTGCTGAATTGCCATCACTCCTACCACCTGCCAAAGTGAACTCTGTAAAGCTCCCTTCTGAAGCTGTCATGCCTTCGTTCTGCCCCTTGGCCCGCCTGCAGCCTTGCGGTGTTTGCAGATTATCCACAGGGAAATGTTCAGAACAATCTGATGCCTGCACATCTTCTGGGTGCGGCCGTTGACATTTTCTGCTCCACACTAGCAATCCTCATGTCCTGAGATACCTTCTCTCTGAACCCTTGTTCGTTTTCTCCCATCCAGAGAGAGCGCCTGTGGCTTTTCCCCACCACACACGGCACCATGCGCGTCCTTCTCCTGTGCATTATTAGAACCCAGCTCAGGAATCATCTCTGCTAGGACCTTTCTGTCCAGCTTTCCTCTTTCTCACCTCCACCTGTGTATACCTGTTTTTGCTGATATAAATATATAAATTATATAATTAATATATATATTCTCACCTCTGTGGTCCCATAGCATTCCGTGAATACTTATGTTCTGACATGTACCACCTCAGTTGTCTTTCCTTCTGGACTCTCAGTTCCTGGCAGGAAAGCCGTGGTTGGACCACACCTTTTAACTCCGGCACCAGGTGGCATGTTCGGTCCGCAGGAGGTACTCAGTGGGTGTTTGCAGAACTGTTCGGTTGGACTCACTCTGCGTTTAGACATTACTTTTATTTTCTTTTGATGCCCACACAATGGCTATCCCAAACATTCCCATACTCCTCGGCTTCTGAAGGTGTCTTTCTGTTTTCTTAGTCTTGGAGGTCGGCCTTCCCTCCACTGCAGTCGAGAGAGGAGGGAAGAACACACCTGCTGCGTTCTGCGTTCTCCTGCTGCTCCTCTGCCTCACAGAGCGTCCCTCCCTCTCATGGTCTCCCGACTCTCATCCTCGCAGCTCTGCTCTGTCAGCCTTGCTTTCTCTTTGGCGTCTTCAGCTTTTCTTCTCTCTCTGGTTTCTACCTCGTCGCCAAGAAATACGTAACTAAGCCATCTTCTCCAATCTGAAAACAGATCTTTAAAAAAAAAAAAAACCGTTTTGCCTCCATGAGTTTTTCTTTCCTTTCCTTCCCTGATACATTTCTTGGAAAAGCAGCTCAGTATATTAGTCCCTACTAATTCACTACTTGTCAATCCTTAGACCCTGAGAATCTGGTTTATATTTCAACCATTCTGCTAAATGTCTTTCTGCAAGAGAATGAACCTTCAAAACAAATGTGTTTCTTCACCTTCAATTCCTTGGTCCTCTCTGTATCTGTCAGTGCTGAGAAACATTCTTCCTTGGCTTGCCCGATGTCATATTGCTCAAGTTTTCCTCTTAATTCTTTAGCTGCCTCTTCCTGTTCTTTTTTTTTTTTTTTTTTTTTTTTGTAATTCCTTTTCCTGCCTCCTAAAACACAGATGTGCGTGTCTCCAAGCCTGTTCCCCACCATCGTGGGCTCCTCTCTGTGTAAGCGCCGTGTCTCGCTGGCCTGGCAGGTAGCCGCTCGAAGGCACGGGCACCAGCCCCTAGTTCTTCAGCACGTTCAGTGCAGCAGCTTGCCCAGAGCTGCCCGGAAAGCATCTGACCACAAGCAAGCAATAGATTAAACTGAATAAACAGATGCCAGTGCTATAAAAGGAATCACCAAACATGTAAAAACCAATGAGCTTGTCCAAGCCAATGAATAGGCAGAGGAGCAAATTGCCTCAGAAATGAGCAGTAAAAGCAGGCAGAATTTTTTGGGTTCTGAGTTTTTATACATTTTCTTTCTTGTAATGATTCAAATGGTTAGAGGATAAAGGACATCACAGGGAGGAGCAAGGGAACTAGTTTGTCTCTAGCACTGATGGGTTTAAATGTACAGTATTACACCACACAGACTATGGTATACATATAGTCACATAGGGATAGTTGGCACTATTTTATATATATTTAATTGTCTAAGTATTAGACTATAAAATTTTATAAAAGTATATATAATATATTTATATAAATTTATATAATATATAATTACATATATTAATTATATATTTTTATTAAAGTGTATTTATATTTAAATTAATTATATATTTTTATTAAATTATATACATATAATTTTTTTACAGTAAGACAGATAGAGTTCCCAGATAATTCACTCCCATCCCTGAATTCAGAAGCGATTCTGTGCTTCCTTTCGTGTCATCTGGACCAAAATAGAAATGAGTCAAATCCTGATGACCAACGGCCTGCTGCCCCAGTCACAAGGTGTAACGTGAGCTCTACACTTAAACCGGAAATTGCAGAAGAAGGCCCTGGCCTCAGTGACCCTACATTTAATCTCTTGTCCACCAAACCTGACTTATTTCCAGTCCAGTCCTAGTAAAAAGCCCTAAGCTGCCGCACCTTGAAGTATCAGGCAAAGTCTGAAGCCCCGCCTCAGGAGCTCTCTGGATGGTTAAGAGGAGCCCTCCTCCTCCGGGAGCCTGGCGTTTCCGTCGAGCAGGTGTGTGGCCCACTGTGGCGAGGGCTTTAGTCCTAGAATGTGTGTCCTGGGACTGGGCTGGGCTTCTGGGGGACACGTCCCCAGCTGTACACCCCGCCTCTCTCCACCCAGTGGGTTTCTGGCTTGGCCGCTGTCAGGGGTGTGGGAAATAGGGTCTTTTGCAGTAACATGTGCCTCCAGTGTGTTGTCCAGCCTCTGCCACAGCTTAGCCAGAATGGAAGTAATTTAGCTTAAATATTGTTAACTCTTTACATTTGTGAAACATGAGCCCCTTAGTCTCCCAAAATCTCCATTTTTTTTTGTACTTGGAAAAATTAAAGAAATAGAGTAAGTAATCCAAGAATCTTGAAGCTACGTAAACATTGCAGTCCTAGGAATTAGAACCATTACGTCCATTATCCTTTTTTTGTGATGATGATGATTTTTGTTCTTTCTTGTTCACCGTGTCACTCCCTCTCGCGTGCTGGAGCCTCCATCATGCTGCCTCGCCGTGACCCCCTTGCTGGTGTGTGTTTTCTGTGGGCCTGGGCTTCGGCCGGGGCTGGCATCCTAGCTGTAGGCTCAGAATTCTACCAGCTTTGGGGGAAGATGCCATCTGGGTGCAGGGCACTGTGCCTTCACTGGCATCCAGAGCCCAGGCAAACAGGAGAAATGTGAATGTGATGATTTGATGTAGCTAACAAGGTAACATCCAGAATTACCTAGACATGAAAAGAAAAAATCGCAGTGATCTGTTCACCTCTGGCCCTTTCCACACTGACTGGCAGTGTCTGCGGCTGGCACAGCTGAGTAACGTGAGCGTCGGCAACCAGAACATAAGCCACTTCCCAGAGTTCTTCTGCCCCTGCGAGCCTGGCCAGCTCCCTCCAGTCTACTCTCTTCTGTCCTAAACAACCAGATGTAAAGCGTCCTGGAACCTAAAAGAAAAAATTGAGTCCAAGTTGCTGTCAGTAACCACGTTATTCTCTAGAATTACGGCAGAAGTGTTGGCCACTTCCTGCCTTGTCTGGCTGACTCACCATTGGCAGTGAGCACGAGAGGTTGGTAAATACCTTGAAAGTTCTGACTTCTGGTTTTAAAAATTGAAAGAGGTAAGCTCAGTGTCGTGAAGGATTGAGCCAGGAATCCAGCCTCATTGTTTCAGTCCTATGATCCTCTGATAATTCTGGAATTAAGGAGAGACACTTAGTATTGTACCGACCTCACTAAGTGCCTGGGTTTTTACTGGTCTCAGTGCTTGTCTAATGCCTCATCCACCTCTGTCCCTTCCCCACCCCCCTGCCCCCAGCTGTGACAGCCATATTGCAGAATGTGACTCTGTCCCCTGTCCT